>NC_139559.1:58647251-59037581 GCF_965112155.1 Podarcis liolepis
ATCAGAACTCACGAATGCTTCGTAACAAGGAGGTAAAGACAATTCCATGAATGAACAAAACCATTGTATTGAAGGGAGGATTTGCAGATCTCTTATAAACTGGAGTACTGTAGCTATAAATGGGTCATCACAGAACAGAACTGAAGTAGGCTAGACTGGTGTCCAGCCTTTCCTCCGTCCCCAGTCTGCAAATGTGTATTAGGTGAGACAAACCTAACCTTGATTATCCAGAAGTGGAAAGAGGGGCTGCATTTTATATCCTTGCACAAAAAGCATTTCTGGGTATGATAGGTGGTTATGAAGTGTTTTGAAAATATATTTTCTTTTCTTAAAGGACACTGAGGGTAATAGTCAACTAAGGTTTATTCTGAGTAGACCTAACATAGTCATGTTCATGAATTTCAGTGGGTCTACTCTTGAGTAAACCTTTGTTGGAATGCCATCAGTTGACCTCCAAACCTGGGAGCAAACCAGTGTAGGATTGCACTGCCAGCCTATGCTTAAGGCAGAGTTGTTTTCTTGAAATGTGAAATTGCAAAAAAAAAAAGAAAGAAAGAAAAAAGACTGTTTCTCCTGTGCCATAAACCCATTTTTCCTGAAAGACAATTACATGTTCTAGGTGGTGAATGCCTATCATCTTAGAGTCCGCAGAAAGAATCCAGTGACGGGAAATTACGTGAAAATGAGTTTGCAGCTTTATCAGGTTGACAATCGCAGCTATCTGTTGGACTTTAAAAGCATTGATGGTAAGCAGGAAATGTTGTAGAATAAAACCACAAGCGCGAAGGAAGTTATTTTCTTGTTGTTTTAAACCCGCTTTCCCCATCTACTCTTTTTATTTTTTATTTTACTTTATGATATCTCCTAGTGAGGACTGCTGTTCCAGCAGTACTACCCCATGGAGTCCTATAGGACTTTTACACAGTTAAGAATTCATAAAATCATAGAATTGTAGAGTTGGAAGGTACCCTAAGGGTCATCTAGTCCAACCCCATGTAATGCAGAAATCCTGCCCACAGCCATCCCTGGGTGGGCTCAAACCTCCAACCTTCCGGTTAGTAGCTGGATGCACTGACCCATTGCGCCACTGGGGGCACTGCAATCTTACAGTACAGTAAATTTCACTTTCATTACAGCTAAGAATCACTTCAGTTATTCATTGTGTCCAAAATAATACTGTAGATGTTTATGCAATTTTCTTAGCTGTTTTACGTAAGGTTCTTCATCATCAAAGCTACACATTTCAACACGACAGTCAAAGCTTGTGAATATTCAGCTAATTACTATCAGTGCTTTTCCCCCCACAGAACTCAGAAGCGGTACAGCCTCTTCCTTGGCACCAGCCCAGTTAAATATGGGATAGTCAATCTGTGGCTCTCTATATGTTTACTCTATTATATTTCTAAATTTCTTCCCACATACAGAGGCATCCCAAAGCGATTTGCAGTAAAATACAAAGCACCTTAAATATTCAATAAAACGATGCAAATATGAACTATTAAGTGTGCATTCCGAAGAAAAAGTCTGCAACTCCCACCTGCTCTTTGGCTATGATGGCTGAGCTAGTGGGAATTCAAATCCAACATCTGGAAGGCCACAGATTCCCCTTCCCCAAGTTAATGTGCAGTTTAGGCTGCAATCATAGACATACTTGGTTGGGAGCGAGGCCCATTTAACACAGTGGGACTTACTTCTGAGTGAATACACATGGAACGCAGCTGTCCAACAGCAGCGTCCTTTTAAAGCCAGCAGGATGGAAGCTTGAAGAGCAGTAAATTCCATTGAAATAGGCTACAACCTTAGGGACACAAGAGAGGCAGATGAAACAAAGTGAAAGGATAGTATTAGGCTTGATTAAGAATATTTTAAAAGATGTAGCAAGAGGGAGAGTCAGCTGGCAGTGTACAGAGCACAAAAGGAGATGCAATGGCTGTCTTCGTCAAGAGTTTGCAGAGAAAGTGTGGTTTGAAGGAGATAGGCAGAAATGGCTTGTTTTCTCCTGGTCCAGAGGCTCGGAACCAAACCAATGGATTCAAGTTACAAAAAAGAAGATTCCAACTAAACATCAGGAAGAACTTTCTGACAGTAAGAGCTGTTAGGCAGTGGAACAGATCTCCATGAGAGGTGGTGGACTCTCCTTGGAGGTCTTTAAGCAGAGGTTGGATGGCCATCTGTCATGGATGCTTTAGCTGAGATTCCTGCATTGCAGGGGGTGGACTAAATGTCTCTTGGGGTCCCTTCCAACTCTACAATTTTATGATCCTAAACTTCTCATGCGATCTTTGTGGCACAGGAACTCCTGCTCTGTGGCTCATTCCCGCTCCCCAAACATAATATGAGAGAGCCGTGGGGGAGATGGGTGAGCAATGGTTGCATGGGTTTCACTGTAGTTTATTATATGTATCCTGAAATGTCTTCCGCATATCAAGCTTATCTCAGTCTCTTCTTGCAAGCCACACCTTCTGAAGAGAGACTGCCATAAAGGCATAGGAGCAAAGTCAGTTGCCGGAGAAAGGAACAGTAGCCTCCTATCAGCCTGAGCAGATGTTTAAAAACCTTTGTTTTCTGTTTGTGCCTTCAAGATGATGTCATGGAGCAAAGGTCAGGCTCTTCTACACCTCAGCGCTCCTGCTCCGCAGCCCGCTTGCACAGACCGAGGCTGAGTCTCGATTCCGCCACCGCCGATTGCCAGTCGCTTCCTGGGTCTCTCATGGGCTCCTTGACCGGAAGCATGACCTCGGTGACACCCCGTCTCGGTAGCCACACCATGGATTTCTTTGAAATGTGTGCCAGTCTCATCATGGCGCTGGCTCGCTGACAGGTATCATTCAGAAGCTTGATTTCTTTGCAAAAGCTGCATGTCAAAGGATCATTTGGGCACGTGCAGCAAGGAACCTAATCCTTGAGGTAGAAATCCCAGATTCGGTACCCAGAATATATGATGTTTATTACGGGAAGTAGGCAAATGTGTTCGATTTTATGTAATCTTTATTGCAGAATTTGCTTCATTCTTTTTGCAAGGAATTTGGAATAGTTGTGATAGAAGTTGTGGTAGAAGTGGAGGTAGAAAGCAGTGGAGGAGGACTTTGGGCCCATTGTCCAACAGCTGGTCACTGTCCAGTCTCATCGCTTGCCACACTAAGCTTCAATTATGCAGGAAACAGCAACGTCTGCCAAAAATCTGAAAAATGTCTCCAGTCACAGAATCCACAGTGCCCCTGCCATTGTAAACATATCAGTGCAATAATGTTCCTGAATACTTGAGTATTTCTCCAAAGGATTCTGAAAAAAATGATTTCAGAAAATGTATACTTTATCTTTCTGATGGGGTTGATTTTCACTTTACGCATGTGGAAGAAATGTTCACCTTTGCTGTTCTTTCACCTACTGTAACATGTAAAATCACCTTTTGTAGAAGGACCGTAGCTCGATGAGAAGTGCAATTTTTGAATGTTTTCAATCCCACATATCAAATATTTACAGGTTTTAGTCTCAGGCATCTCTGGCTAGGAAACAGTTGATGACAAGCCTCTGTGGCCAAGCTGCAGTGTAACATTCTCTCTCCCTTCCCGAGTCCCCGCCTCGTGGAAGCGCTCTTTGAATGTTCAGAAGTCAACAGGAATCTTGTTCCCTGCTCATAGGTTCATATGAATGAACAGCTGCAGCCTACAAGTGCATTCCTCCATTCTAAGCACACTTAATGTAAAGTAATGCACCGCAGCAGGAAAAACCCACAATTTCCTAAAACAGTGGAGAGCAGGATTTAAATTCTGCTGACCATTATAGTCAACAACAGTGGCCTGACTCTATTATATTATTGTCATATTGTGGCAAAATAAGAGAGAGAATCGGGTATTACCATTACTGCACAGGCAGTTCTCCATTCAATATATCCTTTGATTTAGTCCTTTTCTGAATTCTGCACACTCTTAACATAGTTTTGGTTACGGCTAGGGTGTTTCACACCCTTGTAGAGACTTGTAGATCATGGGTGGCTAACCTGAGGCCTTCCAGATGTTGTTGGACTCCAGCCCTAATTGCTGTGACTGGGAATGAGGGGGACCTGTTGCCCCAAACAAACAAACAAAAGGTGGAAGACTACGGGTTAGCCACCCCTGCTGTACATCCTCAAAAGACAAATCTGTTAGAATGAAAGAGATGGGTCAGTATGCAGAGTGCAAGGCTGTAATTATACAGCAACAGTGCTAACAAGGTGCACAAAAGGAGACACCATTTTGTGTGTGTATACACACACGCACATATAATATATGCCTGCAGTTCATGTACCAGACCCGCCTTGCCTCCTCTCTTGCTGCCCAGAAGTGACTGATGGGTGTGTATACATGTATCCTTTGCTCTCCCCTCTTTGGATACTGAATCTGCTAGCGGGCAATCACTAGAAGTTAGTCAGCACTTGAATGCTGGAAAAAGCCTTTTGTGACATGGTTGCACAGGGCTACCGTCTCATTTAGTAAACATCCCACAGCAACATTTTTTCACAGCTTTAATTAAAGTTTTGCATTTGGGAGTCTCTGTTCCCTCCAAAGGAATTCTTTCCACTACAGCCTTTCATAACCATTTTGTGCTCACTGCTGTTCATTGTCCTGGGCTTGTTAAGCTCAGACCACCTACTATATCCCATAAGCAATACTCGCAGCCTGCTCTTAATCACATTATTAGTCTTCCATCAATCATTGCAGCCCCTGCCTTGTACCAGAAATATCAAAGCGCAAGGCCTGTATATTTAAATGAGGAGCAATCATTAACCCCATGGCAGCTGTAGAGCAGATAAAGATTGCTGTAACCATCTATGTAAAACTCATAATAGTGGGATGGGGGAGAAAAAATTATATCTTTCTTCAGGAGTGAGGTCCTTTGATAACACCCTTGTTCCCCAGCATAAAGCAAGATAATTAGAGAGTGTATTCAGCAATACAGCAGGAAAGAGGGTAATGGATAAAATTAGGAGCATTAAGGTAAAGAATCAAATGAAGAATATCCTGGCTCGCAAGATGAATGGACCTCCGTTCAGGACTGAGCCTGGGTTTTTTTTTCTGCTGTGGCTTCATTCCTCTTTTTTACTATATCTGCTTGATCCTGATTCTAACACAGATCTTCATCAGCATAACCTCTTCAAGAAATGACTTCTTAATTGTAAACAGATAAGGGCATTGGCAGGATTATTGTAATAACCTGCAGTTTCATAAGAGTATATATTTAAAGCAG
This sequence comes from Podarcis liolepis, assembly GCF_965112155.1. Taxonomy (NCBI): domain Eukaryota; kingdom Metazoa; phylum Chordata; class Lepidosauria; order Squamata; family Lacertidae; genus Podarcis; species Podarcis liolepis. The sequence continues at coordinate 58,652,478 of NC_139559.1, forward strand.
ATGAGTAAAAGAATAAGTTAACTTAGAATATGCAGGGAATGATAAAAATAAAATTAAGGAATCTCCGAAAGAGGAGGAAGGAAGTTGAGTTTTGAAATGTTAGAATAATTGTAAAACTATTGAAATGTATATAACTGACAATCATAAAAAGGGCTTTAAAAATGTTTAATCCATGACCTTAAAAACCAAACCAAATAAGTTTTTAAAAATTCAGATACAGGAGTGCATTTCTTGTCACAAGGCCCAGCTGGTCAGCATTCCGCTACACAGCCAGCTGTGGGAGCAAGAGCAGGGCAGATTGTGTTTGCCATAAAGGCTAGACAATCTGTTTTCCACTGATGAAGACCAGGCATTCAGTGCTCAGGAAGAACCAGTTGCTCCCAGGCCCTATTGTCTTTTGAAACATACTAATATGTCATAAGAGAGATAACTAGGAATCCACAGTGGACTCAGCCCCTCAAGGTGTGTACTTTGTTTGAGACTTGGGTCAGGCTTCTGTAATCCCCAAGATCTGAAAATTTACTAGGAGTCAGGAGTGTTTCCCAGTCTGCTCCTTTTCTCTCTACAGTTAGATCGTCAACATCTTTCAGTGCTTGAACCATCGTTATGTTGTCTTTCCCCCTCTTCTTTCTCAATTTGCCTTGTTGCTTCCAACCAGCTCTTCACATCTGCTAAAAATAAGACATGCGTCTCATTGTTTCCATACCTCACCCTCCTTGACCTTTTCCTTTATTCAGACTTCTGTTGAATTATAAACATATCAGCTTCCGCTTTCCTTCTTCCTAATGACTGAGCCAAAGCTAGTCCAACATAGAGCTGCAGTGGGACGAGCTTTGTGTCTTGAATGTTTTCTGTCCGTGTGTAGTGTGCATTCTCCAGTAGGGCAGCTGGCAGATAATCAGTATTGAATGTTGCAGTGCATCAGCCATGCTGACCCAACATTGGGTTGCCATCTCAGGATGCACTTTCTTCACAAATGGTGTACGGTTGGCCCTGAAGTAGCCCTTCACAGTGGTAAATATAATATAATGTGCTGTTTCATTAGGCAAAAAGAAAGAAAGGTATTTCATACTCCACAAATCACAGGTGCTCATGGTCATTGTGTCGCAACTGAATGAGAAATTATAATACAGAGGGAGGCTGCTCCGGACAGACTTGTCATTACGTTGACCAAAATATATTTTGGCAGCCTTGTGTGGGGTTCCCTGCATGGTACAGGCCAGTGCCCTTGAGGTCTAAGGAGTTTGTTTGAGTTTTGCATTTCATTTTGAATGTTCTTCCTAGTGACAAAGACGCTGGCTATTCCCCCCAACCCCCCAAAACAGGACAGCAGCCAAATTTACCTTTCTAATATAAGAGCGGATAGAATCCCTTCCGTGTGCTATTTCATGAAAGCTGGAATGTAAATTTGACAATACTGTTCCAGACCTCAGGGCTTCAGTGTACCTCCAAAGCTTAATTGACTGTGACCTCTACTGATATACTGATAAAGCAGGAATAACTTGTGTTTTATTGTTCCTTTTCTGCAGGATAGCTGAAGGAATCAGGTTTACTAAATTTGCAATAACACGCCATTTTTAAAGGGTAAAAACCTTGCTTTTAGGATGACAAAGCTATAGCTTGTGTGGATCTTGCAGTAATATTTGGGGAGGGATTTTTATGTCACTTTTCTCTCAATAAGTATTAGCTGCTTTTGTTTAATTTTATAGTGGGCTTGATATCAATTGCCCGATAAACTAAAAGGAAGCAGAATAGGCTCCAAGTCAAGACAAGAGGGCCAAAAAACTACACTGGGGCCATAAACAGTTATTAAAAATAAATAAATAGTAATAATGGGAGAACAGTTGGCACAGCTTTAGTCAAAAGCCTCTGTGGGAAAACATTTGCCAAACAAGTCGTCTGCATCATTGTTACCGCATCGTTTTATCAAAACTGTTTTTCAGTGTCCCGTTGGTTCTGAACTACTGCAGGATATTCATTTTCCTAGGAGGCACTATGGCTTACTTCACACAGTCATAGGAAAGGACTCGCCTTGACTGAAGGAGTAGCAGGCTGTACCGCTGGCCCCGCTCACCCAACATTGCACAGCTTTCCTGTCCCAGACACTGAACACAGGCATGTACGGTAAGTGGGGAAGCCTCTGTGCGTACATCTCTACATGTGTAGGCTCCCCCAAGCACCCCACCTGTGCTCAGTGTGTGGATGCCAGTGTGGGTAAGCTGTGCAGTATCAGGGGCTAATCTCACAGAACCCCTTCACATAACTAATACATGAAATACAGGCTATATTCCGTGCAATTCTGCTTCTTTGACTTAGCCCCCAATTCTTCATCTTGAAATGCTCTGAAAGCAGAAGCTCACTCCATATAGGGAGCCCATCAGTTTGGCCGAAGGAAATAGTTGGGAGAAGAAAGGTAGTGTTAGGGAAGAGTTAGCAATATAACTATTTCCACTACCAGTTGAGTGGAATGTCATTGTCTTTTCCTGGGCTGTTAAAATATTTCCCAGGCATAGTGTATAGGAACAGGTTTCCTTGGCCAACTCTTAACCCTTACTTACATGACAGACATAAATTCTTAAATTGCTACTTTTAAATTTAGCACTTTTATTGCACTTTACCTCTTTTTAAGAAAGACACTACTAATATTGGGAGCAGGGGAGGGGGGAAGAATCAGTGCTACTTTTTAAATAAATAATTTGATACTACCACAGGCTAGAGACAGAGAATAGTTTTATTAGTATTTCTGAGTGGTTATAAATTATTTGTAATGTCAGTCGCATCTGGGAGCATTGGCCGAGATCTGGCACCACAGACGTTGCTTGCCAATAGTAAAAAGCCACATCTTGTGTGGCTACATCCTCATTGTCATACTTCCACTGTGGCAAGAATTAGAACTACAATTTAGAAGCATCTGAGTGTCAGGTGCATCAAAACATCTGCCAAAGTGATCACCGGCATTAAAGACTAATCGCTATTCTGCCCTTAAAAAGGCTGTGCTAACCTTTTGGGGTCCGTGAACACATTTGCCATGTGGGCAAATCATTGTGGGCACCATCCACACACCACACTACAAGAGAAGGCTTCTTTCAAGCCTAATTCCAGTAAGACAAGGGAGTGTATGCAGATAGCCAACACACACGTGCAAATATGTATTTGAGCAAGCAGAATAGATGCATTTATGCAAAGCTCAGCACTAAAGCACAATTTTCAGCTGCTAGTTTAATGGCGTGTTGCAGATAAGAAACCACTAGTTATTTTCTAGAAGGAACACTGGATGAGTAAGGATTTAAAATAGCACAATATAATACAGCATAAATTCTGTAGTCTTTAAACTATGTTTCCAGTAAGGGTACTAACCTTGCACGAATTTTTCCCCCCAGTGGTCCCTGCTGCATCTGTGGTAGAATCGCACCAAATTCTTCGCATCACCACACACTGAGTCATATGACATAATTTACAGACGTAGCTTAGTAAGTCTAGGCAATTTGCCGTTTATTATCAGTGGTAGCATATTGTTTTCAGGAGGAAGATCAGCCTGAGCTAGAGAATACAAAACCGTGCCTTCTCATATCAGCTGCTAAAAATCACAAATGATTCATTTCCACTCATTTAGTGCGCTGCCTTCAGTACCCTAGGTGCAGATTTTTTAAATACTTGAAGTGTGCTTGCTGTGTTCTCATGTTGCCTCAGTGTTTGCATTTGCATGGGATAAAACTTCTTGTTGGAAACCTCCTGTAGAGTAGCAGCTGGGATGCCATTGTGGAAGAGCCATATAGGTCAGTATTTGTGCTCATGCTTTTTATATGCAAAAGGACCAGAGGTCAATCCCCAGCATAGGGTTTGGAAAGATGACTGACTGAAGCCCTGCGGAGCTGCTGTCACTCAGTGTAGTTAATACACAGTTATTTGAGCCAGTATTTTCTGACTCAGTATAAGGCAGCTTCCTAGGTCTTGGGGCTGAATACTGTGGCACCTACCCTAACATTTTTTTTATCCAGCTGTTTTAAAAAAATAATTTGTTACTCCTTTCTTTTCTCCACTCCAGCCCCAGGTTATCCGTGACTTATTTGGGCTTCGGGTTCATGCCATCCAATGTTTAACATGTTTGCTATTAAGATTTGGCATGCTTTTATAGGAAGCTAAAGTGTGTCCCAATCCACTACGTACAATGTAGAGGAGGAGATTCTGATGGATGCCCTATTCACTTCAAAGCAAGTAGCAGGTCCACAGGTACAGCTCTTCGCACATGTAGGGCTGCCCTTCCATTGAAGTGAGCAAGAAAACATTTGTGGGCAGGAGAACTTCCTCTATGCACACTAGATCAGGTACCAGGCTATGGCTTACACTACAAGCATGTCAGCATACAAGCAAAAAGTAACAGTCAATGTTCTTATGCCTTTCTTTGATGTTTCTCCAAAGCAGCTCCCATGCCCGAAAAGGCAAGCCATTACTCAGTTCAAAAAGTTGTCTTGTCTCTTCAGGGGTGACAGTTGCTTTCAGGAAGAATTAATAGCCCAAATGTAATTTCTCTTACTTGCACACAAGTGACTTTGACTCAAGAACGTCATAAGCTATGTGGCAAATTGCAATGTGTTGATTTTTCTGGTTGTGGAAATTCTAAGTTACTGTAAAATTAAGAATTTAAACCCTTAGTAAATGCAGTCTTCTATGCATTCAACAGCAATATTTCTTTACACACATTTACTAGACAAGAAACCTGGTCACAATATTAAATATTCTAATTCTCTATTACCCTTGCGTTCAGATAAAGTATATTCTCCCCTCAAAAAGCCTTGAATCTCCTGCTGAAAATGCCTTAACTGATCAAACTTATTTATGTAATTTATTTATTTGGTGTCTCAGTGTTCATTAATGCATTTCTCTCCCTAAGTGGTGAATGTATCCTAACCTCACAAAGCTCTGAAATGAATACCAATGATACAGTAGTGTTTATTCTTACTTTGGAAGTGAACCCAGTTTTTCTGGGTTAAGAAACCTTTGTATGTATATTTTGTAAATCTAGCAGCATTTTCTTCTTTGGTGTGCACAACAAAACTGCAGGCCACCTGACAACTGTGTCCTTGAACTACTTGTAACTTGAGTAATAGCAGGGAAGCCTGTGTCGTGCAGCTTCTATTATGTAAAAATGGAGGAATGCCATGAACTCTGGATACCCAACCTTCATTAGTGGACAAAAGCGGAGATAGGCAAGCTCTCTCAAACGTACCTGTGGATTAACTTTGATCTCCCAATTGTTGTCCCAAATTATTATATTTAGAGCTAGTCTGAGGGCTCAAAAGAATGCTCCAAGTCCAGCCAGTTTTCAGAGTTCCCAGATGCCATACCTGCTAGCCCACTTTCCTGAAACTAACTTCATCTTTCCTTTTGGTCCTTGAGAGAAATAAAATATTTCATGTTTCCCTGGAGCTTCCAGGATGCTGCTTATCAGTACAGGAGGAATAGAGAGAAAGAGGAAAAGAAGGAAGGGCCCTTGCATTCTACCACTTCTGCCTGAAAAGTAGAGAGGATTGAGTTTTGGAGAGCAGGAGCCAGGGGAAAGGTCTTTTGGGGACTGCAAGAGCTGGGTGAGAAGCCTAGGAATCTTATGGCTCAAATTTTAATTCAGTCTCGCTTCTCAGACATTCATGTCCAAATCCAATCTGAGCTTGCTTCCCTGTTCAGATAGGAAAGCAAGTCTGGATGATCTTAAAACCGATCAGTGTTTTGCATATATGACAGTGTTGCAGGGAAGGCACTACTCCCTGCCCGTTTAGTTTTGTAACTTAAGCAGAAAATGAAGGTTGGGTGGCTGCAGTTTCACTGACCTATTTTGGTGTTGATTTCCCCCTCCCCTTTTATTGTACCACACTGTTTGTGATTATTACTCCATGGTTGACATTTGCACTTTAATAAAGAGATGAGAATCTTACAAAATGCTACATGCTTGAGCTGTTCTTGTGATAAAATCAAAGGACTTAAGATACCTTCTGTCTGCTCATAGCAAAGTGAGGTATGTCTTGAATTACCAGGGAGCAGCGTGTGGAAGAAAATGCTTAGCAAGTTATCAGAAAACGCGAGTTTCCAGAGAATTGCCATTAAAAGTGAAAAATAATCACGGGGTGGCACAAAGGCAGGCACAATATTAAGGAAAGCCCATTCGTATTGCCCACTAGAAATAAGGACAGAAAGCTAATCTAGAATTTGTTCCCACATACTATTTAATGGTATTTTCCCCAACAACAACTTCAGGCACCCATGTAAAGGTACAGGGCCTGAAATAGGTTTTCTGCTAAAAAAAAAAAAAAAAAAAGAGTCCCAGATTGTAGCACGGTGTAGGGAAATTCAGCTAACTGACATGACTATCAAGGAAATATCTCAATTTTTGCCATCAAAATAATCCATTTTTCATTCCTACAATCCAGCTCCGGTGGTTGCATATCAAAGAGACTGACAAGCCAAGTCAAAGTAATTAACGATAAGTTTATCTAATGTGGAAACTGTTGATTTACACAAATCCACATTTCTTCTGAGTTTTCTCCTGAGATTATGGAAGTTCAATATTTTGTGCTGACAAAGCTGTGTTTTGTAGGCTTAAGCCACTTTGAAAGCAAGCGTGCATGTCAGCACACTTAATTCTGTCCACATGTTAGAAAATCAAAACTCCAGGGTATCAAATTCTAAAGAAGTTCTTGCTTGAGACTGGGATTTGGCTTTTATTCAGAATTCCCCCACATGCTGTACTATCTGGTCATTGTAACAAGTGCCATTTCTACAATTGGCTTTCCATAATGAAACATGTTTTCTAACAAAGCCAATCAATTGTTATAAAATCTCTTAACAACATCTTGAAACAAACAGAAACTCTAATTTGATTGTGCAAACTTGAAACAATGCAGTTTTCAAGGCCTCTGTGCACAAGGTGCCTATTTTTACCAATCTGCATTAGTTTTACTTTGTTTGGTGAGTCTTCTAGAATGTTGTTGTTGTTCTTTAGTCGTTTAGTCGTGCCCAACTCTTCGTGACCCCATGGACCAGAGCATGCCAGGCACTCCTGTCTTCCACTGCTTCCCGCAGTTTGGTCAAACTCATGCTGGTAGCTTCAAGAACACTGTCCAACCATCTCGTCGTCTGTCATCCCCTTGTCCTTGTGCCCTCCATCTTTCCCAACATTCAGGGAGACCCTGGAAAAGGGTCTTTTCAAGGGAGACCCTCTTCTACAGTAAGTTCAGATATTCATTGCACATACTCCCATTCAACCCTTCTTTGCACAGTTTACCAAGGGATGCCTGGCTGTGAAGATATTGTAAATCTAGAGGGAAACTAGCCCATTTACCACAAAACCAGAAGAAGAGGCCAACATGCATTTGTGTCAAGGCCTCTCATCTTTGAACTAGCCCCCCCATGGCCATTTGTTCTTAACTCAAAGCTACTTTCCTTCTTTTATTTAAGCTACTTACAGATTAAGTTAAATAAAAACAGGAAGCCAAGTTTTAAGCAGCATCGCCTTCAAAAACAATCTATTAAATGTCAATTCATACTTCATTTTATTTACATCTACAAGGAATGTTTCAAGTATGCCAACAGCACATCTAATATGTACAGGGATTGATGCAGATTTAATATAGGAGCATACAGGACAAATGCCAAGGCTTACATTTTCATCATTGACAACACACACACAGACCAGCTGTTTCACACACAAAATGGTAAGTATGCTGGCCATGATCCAAGGAACCAAGGTGATTTCTGCACACGCACAGGAACTTTACATGTTCTCCATCTGTCATAACTGAAAATCCTCTTGTTCAGGAGGGGATGGGAGCTGGAAACAAAATCCGACGAAAGCCTCCTATATATATATGCAGGTTCATTAACTATGTGCGCTAGGGTCTTGGGATCCCTGCAGTTAGCTAGAATCTAAATTATCAAGTCACACAAATGGCACAGCATGAACTTGCAAAACAATTTTGAACTTGCAATATTGGAAAGCAACCATGCTCAACTCCTTGTCTATCATTCAAGCAAGTGGCAGCTGTTAACTGTGAGCTACTGAAGAATTCAAGCTTAGCATTCAGTTTGCCATCAACAACTCCATTCTATTTCTTCCCACGCAAAGAAGTTTCTTACTGGTGCTTATTTTCGGTGGATGCCATCGATACATCATCACTTCATAGGAAACAGTTGTGCTGCAGATGTACAGTACTAATGTCTGCTACAAAAGAAAAGGCACAAGTTTATCCCAGCTTTGCACATGGGTATTTATTTATCAGTGGTAAATACATTGGGAAACAAAAGAAGCAACTCCCATAGTGTTTGACTTAGAACGCAGCAACTTTAAAATATGATCATGGAGCATCCAGAAAGTATAAAACAATGCAGCTACGGAAGAACACGAATCATTCCCAAAATAAAATTATAAAGGAGCCTCTTAACTTTAATTGTCTCAAAGAACATACAAAACTACCAGATCCTGCCACACTAAACCTCAAGCAAAAATGCTTATGAAATTGTTCTCTTAACATCGGGATAAAAAATACACAAAACCTACCTGAAATTCAAGTGTTCTAGTAGCACAAATCCATCTAGGAAAGAATAAAATAAATTATATTCATAAATCTTAATATTTTAGGCATATGCAAAATCCTCCAAACATACCGTATTTTTCCATCTATGATGCCCCTTATTTGGGGGGACTCAGATTTAAGAAAATGGGAGAAGATGTATCTCTGTATAAGATGCCCCCTAACCTTTGACATTTTTAAGGAAAAAGACCTAGTCATACACGGAAAAATACGGTAAATGCCTTAAAACTGGTGAATAGTCAAAGATAAGCCAAGAATAAGTTTTCCTAATTCGAACTGCCAGAGTCAAATACTGATCCAAGTAAACAATCCATAGCCCATCATTGGTAGCAGAGTTTTGGTTTCTAGAGAAAAGGGAGTCTGGTTCTCAGCTGTAGAAGGGTCTGGGGAGCCCAGAATTTCATTTGAGCTACTTACACATTCAGATTGCTTCCTTGCAATACCCAATGCCCAGTTTGTGATAATTGAGACTGCCAACTCTCCTCTCACCCACCCATACTGTTTTGTTTAAAGGTAAAGGTACCCCTGCCCGTACAGGCCAGTCTTGACAGACTCTAGGGTTGTGCACCCATCTCACTTAAGAGGCCGGGGGCCAGCGCTGTCCGGAGACACTTCCGGGTCATGTGGCAAGTGTGACAAAGCTGCATCTGGCGAGCCAGCACCAGCGCAGCACACGGAAACGCCGTTTACCTTCCCGCCAGTAAGCGGTCCCTATTTATCTACTTGCACCCGGGGGTGCTTTCGAACTGCTAGGTTGGCAGGCGCTGGGACCGAGCAATGGGAGCGCACCCCGCCGCGGGGATTCGAACCGCCGACCTTTCAATCGGCAAGCCCTAGGCGCTGAGGCTTTTACCCACAGCGCCATCCGTGTCCCTGTTTTGTTTTGTTGTAAACTGTTTTGTTTACGCTCTGCTTAAAACATGGCCGTTCCATTCAACACCACTCGGAAAACTTACATTTGCCTTCAGAATTCCGACATATCAATTGGTTCCCTTCCGTAATATCAATGACTTCAAGTTGTTCGCCTGCCGTGATCCTCAAGTCAAGTTTTCCTTTGGTCAAAGTATTTGAGCAGTGTGCGACTGCGGTATTGATTACCCCAATCTCCTTATCATACTGAGAGAAGGGAATAAGAAAATAAATAAAGATGCAATCGAAAGTACACTTACTGGAAAAAGACCCATTGAAAATAATGGGGTTACTTTCAATTAAGCATAGGTAGCCAAAAGGGCTTGGGCATCCTGAATGGCTCTTTGAACAAAAGATATACACAAACTTACATCACAAGCTGCTTTGCAAAGTCTCATGTTTCAGCAGTAGGCTGCCACACAGCATCGGGATGGCTGAGCATATGGATGAATGTTTGAGAAATGCAAGGCCAAACCTTCATTGGGCATGCAGAATAACTAGTTGTATTATTATTTGGATTTCAGGCTATATCATGAGTTTGAACATTTATAATCACTATTAGAGAGGATCTGCAGCCTTCTGAATAGACCATGAAATATATGAATGATGCCTACGGTTTGTTTGGTTTTGTTTGTTTAAAAATAATCCTAGTATCCAGCCCACCAGGTATTAAAGGTAAAGGTAAAGGACCCCTGATGGTTAAGACCAGTGTTGAACGACTCTGGGGTTGCAGCACTCATTTTGCTTTACTGGCCGAGGGAGCTGGCGTTTGTCTGCAGACAGTTTTTCTGGGTCATGTGGCCAGCATGACTAAGCCGCTTCTGGCGAAACCAGAGCAGCGTACGGAAACGCCGTTTACCAGGTATTAGGGCTCCCAAAATATAGCAGCAGCAAGGTTGATTTCTCAAAGTCTCAGAAGCAGATTTAAAATGAAAATGAACACTAGATTTTTTAAAAAAATTAGACTGTTTCAGTTCAACTCCATTAAATAATAAACTATGGAAAACATTAGGAGGGGACAGCTAGAAACATGTAACAAGTGCTGTCTCCAGCATTGTAAATCCTAACCATCACCACCTAAAACACTATAAAGATCATACAAACACCCTCATACCTGAGGTTGTTCAGCTGCTGGAAAGTGTCAAGCGTCAAAACTGGGATAACCTCTTAGGAGGTTTATGTCCTGGCTTACTAGAGACATCATATAAGTAGCTGGAAATACTCCTGACTGGGCTCAAGCAGCTGATTTGAAACATCAGCATCAGATCTAGAAAACATTTCCTTGTATTGGAGCCCTATTTTAGTATGTTTCTAGAATAGAATAGAATAGAATAGAATAGATTCTTTATTGTCATTACACAAGTGCAACATTGCACAAAGTGCAACGAAATTGGATGCCATCCCTTAAAACAACAAAAGCAAAACAACAACAACAACCAAACAAACCACATTCCAGCCACACCCACACCACACCCATCAAACTCCCAGGTCACACTATCGAGTTACAGCATTCAAAAAGGCCACAGCTCTTGGATAGAAACTGTTTTTCAGTCTATTTGTCTTTGACTTGATGTTTCTATATCTCCTGCCAGAAGGCAGTAGTGCAAACAGACAGTGTCCCGGGTGAGATGAATCCTGCAGGATGTTATTTGCTTTCCTAAGACAACGGGAACCGTATAGTTCTTCCAAAGATGGGAGAGGATGACCAATAATCTTTTGGGCTGTGGTTATGACCTTCTGGAGCACCTTCCTCTCCCTAGCTGTACAACTGGAGAACCAAGCACAAATACAGTATGTAAAAATGCTCTCTATGGAGCCTCGGTAGAAGGACACCAGCAGTCTCTCACTCAGATTGTTCTTCTTTAAAAGTCTGAGGAAATAAATTCTCTGCTGGGCCTTCTTCACCAGAGCAGTGGTATGTGCGCTCCAAGTCATGCCCTGATCGATAGCTACTCCCAAAAACCTGAATTCCGCCACCCTCTCCACCCGTTCCCCGTTGATATACAAGGGCTGAATGTCCGCCTTTTTTTTCCTGTAATCCACCACCAATTCCTTGGTCTTAGCCGTATTAAGAGCCAGATTGTTCTCTCCACACCAAACACAGAGCCGCTCCACCTCGTCCCGATAGGCGGACTCATCCCCTCCTGAAATGAGCCCTACCACCGTAGTGTCATCAGCAAACTTGATGATTTTGTTGCTGGAATAGATGGCTGTACAGTCATACGTATAGAGAGTGTAGAGCAGGGGACTCAACACACAACCCTGTGGTGAGCCGGTGTTAAGGCTAAGGGCTGTGGACATGTGTGACCCTACTCTAACCCTCTGGGAACGTTCTGACAAAAAATCCAAAACCCAGAGACAGGTGGAGTTGGAGAGTCCAATCGCCTCTAGCTTGGACACCAGTCTATGGGGGAGGATAGTGTTAAAAGCAGAGCTAAAATCCACAAACAGCAGCCTCACATAACTCCCCGGCTGCTCCAGATGGGACAGAGCAGCATGGAGAGTGGTATTGATGGCGTCTTCTGTGGATCTATTTGCTCTGTATGCAAACTGGTAGTTGTCAAAAGTTGATGGAAGACAGGAAATAATGTGACGGCGCACCAGTTTCTCAAAACACTTCATGATGATTGGAGTCAGTGCAACTGGTCTATAGTCATTCAAACTACTGATTGTGGATTTTTTAGGCAGAGGGACAATAGTTGACGACTTCAGGCAGGGTGGGACAATAGACTGGTGTAAGGACTTATTGAAGATCTTAGTAAAGACCCTCGCCAGCTGATCCGCACAGCCCTTCAACACCTTTCCAGTGATGCCATCAGGTCCAGCCGCCTTCCTCGGATTCGCCATCCTCAAAACCTGTCTCACCTCATGTTCCTCTACCGTGAATGAGGGGCCCCTATGGGCTGGTGGCTGTAATACCGGCGTCTCAGGTGGCTCCTTCTCGAAGCGAGCAAAGAAGAGGTTAAGCTCCTCTGCCAGCAAGGGGTCACCGTCGACAGCACCAAGGTTAGGTTTGTAGTTGGTAATATGCTGAATCCCCTGCCACATCTGTCTTGTGTTGTTGCTCCTTAAATTATCCTCAATCCTCAGCCTATAATCCAATTTTGCCCGTCGAATACCCCTCCTCAAGTTTGCTCTTGCTACACTGTAAAGCTGCACCTCGCCTGACCTGAAAGCCCTGTTCCTTTCCTGCAACAGGCACTGGACCTCTCTATTCATCCAGGGTTTCTGATTGGGGTAAAACCGGATGGATTTATTTACTGTGACAGTGTCTGTGCAGTGATTGATATAGCACAGAACTTCTAGCAAACGTGTGCCATAATGATTGCTGCGTTCTGCAGCCTACAATTCTTCAGGTACTTCTATACTTTGCAGCTCGCAGGTTTCTATCTGAACCAACGCCCAGAATCCTTGGCAAACTGCTGAAAAATTACCTATGCAACTAATGACAAAATAATTAAAACAGAACAGTTTTCTGGAACGTTGCAGCTCACAGTTCTGTACATGACAGGAGGTGACAGATTGTGCAATAGACTTTCATGCACCATACACATGCAAGAGTTGACTCTTCATTGCAGGTAACCATGCCAACATATTCCAAGCTTTTTGTAAAAACAGAATAAGGAAACCTACCATGAACTTCTCTCTAAACTGCTTTTCTTCTTTTGTCATCTTGCTGTTCTTCTCTAAAGCATGTTTCTTGACTTTGAAGAAATTTCTTGAGGAAGGCCTATGAAGAAAGAATATACATACGATAAGCCAGCAACTCAATGTAAGCAATTCAGAACAAAAGTGGGATGGTATTGGAATAAGATGGAGGCATATAAAAGCACTTTTCACAAGTGAGAAGAAAGCATCCGTGTTGAGTATACTTATCTGGAAGCAAGTCTCACTGAACTCAGTGGAACTTACTTCTGCATAGACATGCAAAGGAAAATGTCACAAATTTCACTGAACATACTTCAGAATAACATGCATAGGAGTCTCTTGTAAGAATGCCATTTAATCTAGAAGATATCATTTGTAAAAGTTATTAAGGGAGAAAATTTATTAAGCCAAATGTATTTTCTAGTCAACATAGACTTTATATCCAATTTAAATTACTTCTATCCTGCATCTCTAAATGTTAGCTTTACAATACAGGAATTGTGTCTATGTATGCACGTAAACTTTTTAAATACCAAAAGGACAGAAGAACAAAAGGACACTAGCAAATATTAGAGAAATAAAAAATTACAACCTAGTTTGGAGGCAATGAGAAACCATGATTTGTTGCTACAGAAGTGAGCCTTGGAGAGCCTTGGGCTTCTATCAAACATGATTTCAAACCAGCCATGGTTCCCTTGATGTCCAAACACAGGAACATCCAGTTTGCTTAAACTACAATTAGTGAGAGAACAAGGTACGGTCAAAGCATGGTTTCAGAACCCGATTTATTTTCACTAATTATAGTTTGTGAAGCGGGGGATCAACTACAGTTGCTTCAAGGCTTTCCATTACTAATATTTAGTGAGGAGCAAAGAGAGTGGCTTTATTTTAGGATAGATTCCCATAGCTTCCTGAAGCAAATAGGAAATAATGACAAATACACCTTTTCATGGCATTTTGGGGCCGTCAACATTTCTCCACCAACCCTTCTCTTTTGACTTGAGGAACTTCCCATTTTATGAATCTCATTTTTCTCTCCAGAGAAAAGGGGAAACGCCAAGTTTCCTAATGGCACACATGCTGCAAAAAATGCTGATGCTCCAAAGAGAGACAATGAGTATCAGCGAGATCAACCACAATACCCCACACAAACAGGCCTCATTTCATGCACCACTGAATCACAAAAACATTTTCCAATAGGAATCATGTAGTTACAGCAGTACACAGACTTGCAGTTCAATAGGTTGCAAGTGGAGAACCAAGCAGTTTTATTCAGCTATAGAGCTGAAAGGGATTTTTTTATATATATAAAAAATGTAAACATAGAACAGATGTCAAAAATTAAAATTTCCTTCGAATGCCGCATGAATTTCATCTCCATGGCTTTCTACCCCACGAAGAGACAGTTATACATTTAGTAGTCAATTATTCTCATGCTGCTGAAAAACTAATTCTTTTTTATCATGCTCATTTGCACCATCTCTATCTCCAACATACATTCTCACACTGCACACATACATACATTAATATAGACATGCAGTGCACACACTCATTCATTCTCACTAACATTCACACACACATCCACACACTTTCTATAACCTCCCCACCTCATCCAACTGCAATTAAACTTGAAAACTTGAAGCTTATTTGCAATTTAATTGAGGCAGGGGGTGGTTTTGTTTGGGGGGGGGGTGTCACTGTGTATGATGACAGGAGGGTTAACCCTTCCTTCCCAAGCTGCAAGTCTTCCCCTCAAATGCCCCCTGGCTCTGTATTTAGGCTTGAGAAAAGTCTCCTATTGCATTCAATAGGAGGCTTTTTCAAGTTTACATGTGGTGTGGGAGGTTGTGGGGGGCGGGCTGCAGAGCTCCACATGGGGAGGCCTCCTAGGCAGGATGTGACCACAGGTGCCAGCAGCCAGCGTGCACACGCACACACACACACACACACACACACGCACGCACACCCACCCACCACCACCACCACCACCATGGATTCAAGACTCAAGCTTGTCATCACATCTGTTAACCTAGAGCCATTGCCACAATTCACAAACTGGGCGGGGGGGGGGGTATCCTGGATCCACACGAAAAGCAGTCTATGGGGTACATCTATGCTGCAAACTTGTTTTGTTTTTGTCCTGCTATCATGGCCCCTCCAAAGATTGCTAGAAATGTGTTGCTTGGGGAGAATGCCAATAATTTTCAGAAATCGCTAGCTCCCTTTGTACAAAGGGGATGCTCTTAAGATCTGCTGAGACTGTAGCATAAATAAAACCAAATGCATATCCTTCATATTCCGAGGCAGATGGTGTGGCTCAAAATGGAGTACTAGAGGTATTCTTGCTCAAATAAATTCACTGTGGGCTATGTATTAAGCAAGCATTACCGGGAGGTCCATCTTCAGAGCAGCAGAATCATTTACATAACACTACTGCTGGCAATAGAATTTTGGTTATGAGAGCAAAATGTCATTTATCACAGTTTTTACCTACTTTGTATCATTTTGTTCTGCGTCGATGTTGTCATACACCATGCTTTCTGGGGCCATAACATCTGTTGTCAAAAGCACATGTGGATGTTATTATCTGTCATTTACAATGTACCTAAACTTTCCTAAGTGCTGTACAAAGATTTTTAAACAGGCCACATCCCCTGCCTACAGGTTTATAATCTCATAGACATGACACAAAAGGAGACAAAGTGTTCTGGAGCAGGGCCATAGGTAAGGGGTGGTGATGTGGGCCCTGCCAGGGGCACAGGCGAGAGGGGGGTGCCAAATCGGCTAAAATATGTCCATAAATGTGTCTATAAATAAAAATGTTGATTATTGCCTCATAAAAAATGGTTTTTAAAATTGGGTGAATTGAATGGGTGGAGGAAGGGGTTTGAGGAGAAAAGAAAGAAGAACTAATTTGTCCATGGATGGGGGTGCAATCTGGATGGTTCTGCCAGGGGTGCAAGACCACCTAGCTCTGATCTGGAGCAGGATATGGGAGAAAAGGGAAACACACACAGATGAGCAACTGTCCATTAAAGTTTCAGCATTGCAACAGTTAACTCAGTTACAAACAATACTGTAATCCAGGGGCTGGACTCCATCTCCTGTTTCTCTTCTACAAGCCATTTAATGCACAAATCGGAAATTAAACCTGCCTCAACATCTAAATCAATTCACAAAGCGTCTAATTGTTCAAAAATCTAGAAAGTGGATAACCTGCTCTTCAAATCAGGGAAATTGCCACCTCTCAAATCCTAGGCAACTTGCTTGTGGCATGAGGGTCATTTGCCTTCCCAGCACCTGTATAATAAGCCTTAAAATTGCTAAGCAAGCAGTAACCTTTGAAAATAAAATTCTTGTTTGTATGAAATATAGCTCTGTGAGTTTTCAGTGCACACAAAGGCAGATTCATCCTGTAAGATCAGTGGCAGTAGGTGCATGAAAATATGTCTGGGTTGCATTTAGTTGTAAACAATTGTTATGATGTAAATTATAGGCTGTGTTATAAAAACCAGCAATTACATCTCATGACCTGTCTACTTCTCCATCCTCAGTGTCAGAGACACCTCACCTCCACAACCCCAATGTGTTCAAAAGGGAGGCAGTTTCCAGTATGGGACACATCAGCTTACCCAGATTTGGTGCAGAACTGGAAAGGATGCTGAGGAGAAAAACAAAACAAAATCTAAGTTGTGTGTTTCAACATGGTTCATAAATTTCAGTACTGGTTGTATGCAATTAAAGACTTTGAAGAAGGCTTTTGCATCCTAACATATCCACTTTCTCATCACACTTACATTTTGGATGAACATTAGAACAAATTGTTAAACATCTGCTACCTAACCATATCCAGTACTGTTTACAGTATTATGCTAACGTGGCTAAGTAACACCGAGAATAAATCAATGCTGCAGGGAGGAATAGAATATATGAAAAGACAAGGAGAAAAGTGGCCTCAAGAGTTCATGAGCTATTTGACTTCTACACATAGGACTCTGTTTCTTATCAGTCTTAACCAGTGTTAATCAGAGATTATGGGAATTGGAGCCCAACCCAGAGGGCTGCGGTCTCTCCATCTGTGCCATACACTCCTTTTGAACCCAACTCTTTTAAAACTCATTTTAAAAAAATCCTTTGTTGTTGTTTAGTCGTTTAGTTGTGTCCGACTCTTTGTGACCCCATGGACCAGAGCATGCCAGGCACTCCTGTCTTCCACTGCCTCCCACAGTTTGGTCAAACTCATGCTGGTAGCTTCGAGAACACTATCCAACCATCTTGTCCTCTGCCATCCCCTTCTCCTTGTGCCCTCAATCTTCAGGATCTTCAGGAGCCTCAGCTTCAGGATCTGTCCTTGCAGTGAGCATTGAGGGCTGATTTCCTTCAGAATGGATAGGTTTGATCTTCTTGAAGTCCATGGGACTCTCAAGAGTCTCCACCAGCATCATAATTCAAAAGCATCAATTCTTTGGCGATCAGCCTTCTTTATGGTCCAGCTCTCACTTCCATACATCACTACTGGGGATCCTTACGTATCCATATATCCATCATGGCAAACACCATTTTGTAACTAACAGCAGGTACGTTAATTATAAGAGAGTTACATTTGTAAAGTCCTGGGGGTGTTTTGTCCAATAGAGCTCCTACTGACTTGAGCAGCAACAAGATCACAGGACCAGTGGAAGAAGAGTGGGCAAAGAGGGGAGCCTAACATGACTACACTATTCTAAGGTGAGCCAGCTATGCAGAGAGGCTGATGCAGAAGGAAGTCAGCTGAAATGTATGCAAGCACTAGTGAGCAGCTGAGCATGAAACAACTGTTCAAGGTGTTAGAATTCCTTTGGCAGGCTGCACAACAGATCCTGGAATTACAAGTTACATAATCATTTTCTTGAGAATCCTGGCAAGGGTGGGGAGAGGGGAGGTATGTAGCTAGAGCATTTGCTCTATGTGCGGATGGTCCCTGGTTCAGTCCCCAGCATGTTGCGGTAGGGCTGGGACGGATTCTGGTCTGAAGCCTTGGAGAGCTACTGCCAATCAGTATAGACTAGTGTTTCCCAAACATGGGGTACCAACTGCTTTTGGACTACAACTCCCATCATTCCTGACCACTGGTCCTGATGGCTAGGGCTGATGGGAGTTGTAGTCCAAAAACAGCTGGAGACCCAAGTTTGGGAAACACTTGTATAGGCAATACTGAACTAGATAGAGTAATGGTCTCTCTCAGCCAGCTTCCTATATTCCCCCGTGTTTTGATCCTAAAGAGATACAAAAATAGATAAAATGTAATTACACTGGGCAACAATTTTTTACTTTTTGAATGTTGTCTAGATTTCTACAACTGATTTAGGGTATTTTTGCACTCCTGAATCAGGAAATGGCATCCGTTTCTCTCCATCAGGTCAGGTTTTCTGTAAACTGAATGGTGGGCATTGATAAAGGTAAGTACACGTAAATTGCATGTTGCTTCACCATTTTTCAAACTTCAGGGCTTGAACTTCTGTTTCTTGGAACTCCTGGAATGCTCAGCAGCACGGAGGTCTCTCTTCAGAGTCCAACAGTAGTCAGCCATCATGACTGCGTCCCAGCGACCCTGATACCTGGTCTCCATCTCTTTCATGTCCTGATGGAATCCCTCCCCCTGCTCATCACTCATTGAACCCAGGTTCTCAGGAAACCGGTCCATATGTGAAATTAGGTAGTGCATCTTGATGCTCATGTTGCAGCCCAGGTTTCTGAAAGCAGTCAGCATGTTCTTGACAAGTTCTGCGTAGTTTCTGGCCTTATTGTTGCCAAGAAAGTTCTTCACTACCAGAACAAATGCCTTCCACGCTTCCAGTTCCACTTCGTTCATTGAGTTTCCGAACTCTGGATCTCTGATGAGCTGACAGATCTGAAGACCATCAAAGATGCCAGCTTTCAACTTCTCCATGGTCAATCCTGGAAAAGCCTGGCACAAGTAAATGAAGCAGTCACCATCCTTGTCCAGAGCCTTGGTGAACTGCTTGATTAAGCCGAGCTTGATGTGCAGCGGTGGGAAGAGTACTCTGTCTCTGTCCACCAGAGGGTCATTGATGACGCTCCTTTCTTTGCAAGGCACCAATTCCTCCCACACAGGCCAGTCCTTCTTCGTGTAATGCTGAGCACGGTCCCTACTATCCCACATGCACAGAAAACATGGGTACTTGGTGAAGCCAGACTGTTGTCCCAACAAAAAGTTCACCATCTTCAGGTCAACACAAATAAACCACTTATGCTGATCATAGCCAATTTTCTCCAGCACATACTTCACCACTTCATAGTTCTCCTTCAGTGTACTCGAGTGAGCCAGGGGTATAGAGGCAAACTGGTTGCCGTTGTGTAGCAGAACACATTTCAGTGATCGCTTGCTGCTGTCAATGAACAGTCTCCAATCTTTGGGTTCGTACTGTGGCACTCCAAGCTTGAGCAGAAGCTGTGCAATATCTGCAAAGTACACCAAGTCTTTCTCTTCCGAGAAAAAATGGAGGTACTCTTGATGCCTGTTGCGCAAGAAGCTGATGCAAGCACCGTCAGAGAGGAGGTTTTTTCCCTTCAATCTGGATGCCAACAGTTCAGCAGAATCCTTTGACAAGCTGAGGTCGCGAACTAGATCATTCAACTCCTTTTGGGAAAATGGATGTGGAGCATCATCTTCAAGAACCACTTCTTCTTCTTCATGTCCTTCAACACTGGAGGCATCTTCGTCACTAATGTCAGGAAGTTCTCCGAAGATAGGCACTGGAATTTCATCACAATGAGCTACAGGACGACGTGCTGATTGAAGATCAGGATACTTCGTGGGGACGCTGCCCCATTAACTTAGTTTTGATCCTCCAACTTTATGCTTTGCTGGACCAATTTATGGAAGATTTCGAGGTTTTATGACTTCAAACTGATCCCTTTTTGACAATCACCTAGAACTATCGGACCTGAATACTTCTTGTCATTAAAATAATCATTTCCAATCAAACCAATTATTTGACAAGGCATTTTACCCCCACCAACTTCTTCTAAAATGCTCCACACAAGCGTACATGTGAACAAAAACGTAAAAAAAGACATGTGGCCATAGCTCAAAAACTTGACCTGACTGAGCAAAACCAATGTGATTTTTGGATTCAGCGCATCAGATTCATCCTAAATCAGCTGAGAAAATGCAGACAACAAATTTGTTGTTGACCAGTGTTATCTGTTGAGTATTGGCAAGCATTTGACATTATCAGCTGCCCTTTCGTCTCTCCAAATGCCAGAATTGGGGGCTGACAACTTTTCAGTACAGACACAGTTCTGGGCACCAGGCAGTTTTATAGTCATATGCACATGAAGCCAGCTAGTAAATCAAGGAAAATTACTTTGTTTTCAGGATAAAGGGCAGCTGTTGATTTAAATTAAGACTACATACCGTGAATTCTCTTTTAAGTGTGAATTTTTCATTTTGAATTTTCCTTTCTTGAAAAATTTCCCAAGTCCCTTTAATTTTTCTTTGACATCACTAGGTAAAGAAAAGGATAAAAACATAAGATTAAATCCAGAACTGGGAAGTTATGCACATTCATCCTTTATCACCATTTATGAATGTGAAGTTGATTGGCAATAAGGTAAAGACTAGCAAAAGGCAGTTATTCTGATCATGGCAGATTCATAATTAATGTCTGGAATTCAATACCACAATATGTAGTCATTTATACTAACTTAAGAGGTATTTGAAAGGGGTTAGACAAATCCATGGTATAGAGGTCTAAATGGAACATGGGTGTTCTGAGGGACTACTAAATACTATTTATTTATTTAAATTTGTAATTTTCCTTTTCACCAATGGTGTTCAAAAGTGAAAATTCAGAGGTCTTCCCCTTCATAGTGTATGAAAACCTACTTAAACTGCCAGTTCTGAGGTAAAAGACAGGAAACAAAGCACTCACTCTGACTTGGTTGAACTATAGCCTTCACTTCGAACATCCTCATAGGTTTCTTCACAGGCATACTCTGAAACTTGATAGACATTTAGATCTCTTTAATAACACAATTCCCAGCAGTGAATTATTATCTGAACAGAAAGTCAAATGCTTGGAGATGTTAAGGGATGTAGCAACGAAGTTTAATGTACAACAGACCTTTTATTATGCCTTATTAACATAGCACAAGCATTTCTTTTAAGCCTTAAGGAGTAACCCCCTCTGCAATCCAAACTTGGTGGCCAGCCACCGCTGCATCCACATTACTACTACAGTACTATAGACGGCAACAATTTTCTGCATGTCCAACTGATACGCAATTGCCGATTTGCAGGTCCTTTGGGGCCTGGGAGAGGGCAGAATGGGGGTGGGGAGAGCAGAATAGGGGGGCTTATGTGGGGGGACACCTGTGCAAAATGGTTGCTGCCTGTATGGTGCTCAAGCTGGCCAGGGCAGATGGAAGGCAAGAAAAATGCCTCTTCCCTGCACCAGCTCCCCAACTGGTAAAGGAAAGACACCTGGATCAGACCTGTTGCCATCACATGATGGCACAGGGACATCTCTGTTCCAACAGTGCCTAGCTCCATCCTCTCCCCTGAAATGCCCTGTTTGGGCATGGGGGTGGAGTCCACTATCTACCACCTGTGGTAGCTTCTGCCTGCCTACTCTTTGGGTATGGAGAAGTGGGGCCCTCAGAAGCAGAGCAGTGACAGAGCAGGGCTGGATGGAGGGATACCTCTGCCTCATCCAAACCCCTTCCAGCATGGCAGATTGGTGTGTGTGTGTATGGATTGCCTTGTAAATTGTTGTGAAGGAGAAGGAAGGGTCAAGTGAATTTCAAATTCAGCACATCTTTCAAGGGGAATAACCAACAGGACTACTTCCACATAAAAGAAAGGAACTATTGGAAGGTCAATAAGCATTGAATTATTCAACCTATAAACCTCTACATGAGGACATGTTAAATGAGCTATACCTATATGGTGCTTTAACTAGTGTCTTTAAAATACCAACTTATTTTAATAAGTTTTGCTAATACTATACAGCCCATATACTCCCAGAGCAAAAAGAGAGAAGTCTATAAAATAACTGAACCAGAAGACCAGATTAGAAACTAGCACTTTCCCCTCAACTAAACCTCAACATAAAGACACATTTAAAAAACAGGGATAACTATGACTTCCACCATCACACACAGAATGGCTGCTGTTAAGTATTATTGTGGGCTAATCAGTCTCTCATAAAAGGGCCATTTTTGTCCCTGACAGTACGATTATAACCCCTGAACATTTTAAATGCAGTTGCTTCAAATATAGTTAAGCAGGCAAATTGAATCTGCTCACTCACAAGGGGTTTGGCTCATGCATAGTTGGAGATAGTTAGCCACTAACTTTAAGCCCCATTGATTTCAGTGGGCCTGTTCAAAGTATGATAATAACTGACCCAAAGTCACTCAGTAAAATTTTGTGATGGATCCATACGATCACTTGGCCTAACTTAGGAAAGCAAGGGTAGGGGGTATGCTGCCTTAAGCTCTTTCAGTAAAAAACTGTAGTAATACAAAAAGCTATATAATAAAGGTCCCATCAAAATAACGGTGAACAAGAACCTCTCAAATCACTGAACATGTGCATAAACAGATTAAGAAAACATTGAAGACAGCCCCAAAGGGATCTGGCAGAATGTAGTGTGCATCCTATTAGCGGGAACTAGACATGCTCGGAAGTCACATCATAACAACTCCATACAGCATGGATGCAGAACTTGTGTCCTCCTAGATGTTGCTGGATTAAACTCCCATGAGCCGTAGCCAGCATAGCTGATAGTCAGGAATAGTGGGAGTTGTAGTCCCAGCAACATCTGGAGGGCTACAAGGCCCTTGTTCCTGCCATGCAGCCTCAAGAGATTTAATGGATGGAGAAGAAAGCGTTATTTCTGATTCCTAGAAGGTTTTACCCTGTACAATAAGAAAATAGACTGAACACCAATTCCTATTTTGTACATTACTCATCAACCAGAGGTTATCAGGAGACCACAAATTTGGACTGGCAAAGGTGTTCTGAACTAGGATTATAATGCTTTTAAAAAAGCATTCTATACATGCTATTTCCACCTATCTATTATAACCCTTGTTATACTTGTTTAATAACTTTATTTTTTTTAAAGAAAAAGGATAGTGTTACTTTCACACTTACAGGTATCTGAAGTCAGTGAGCTGTGGGCATCAGAAGTTTGACTGCAACAGAAACAATTTTAAAAAGAGTTGTGATGAATATGTGCTTCAGATTTCGAAAGACATTTCCAAAACTTACATCTACACCTGGACACTCTGTTAGTACTCACAGTTCTCTCTGTATTCCTTCCACGTCATCATACACTTCCTCATGAACTTGCACCACTTTGGGAGTCCATGGAGCCAGACTTGAATTCTCTTCATCTGTTTTCAAGGCTTCCAGGCACACATAATCATCTGAAACTAGAGCAAAATTCCTGCTTACAAGCTTTCCCGAGCCTATACAAAATTGATGCATTACCTAAACTTCTTAATGCTGCAATCGCAAAGCAGAATCCTACGTTTCTCAGGTAGGACTATCATGAGTGTATCAACCTCTCCACGCATGCCTCCTCAAAAATCTACAGCCAACCAACATTCTCAGTCCTTACTGCCTGCTATGCTTCCAGCCTTCTTAGGACTCAATAGTGCTTGAGAAGCTACAGCATACTGATGTTTAACAACATCCAGTTTTGTATCTCATTTCTCTCCTAAGGTTTGACCATAATGTTACAGTAGCTAATCAAAAGGGTGACTTTGGGTGGGATCTGTGGTAACAACAAAAGCACAACCTTGAGGATGGATGTGTAGAGCAGTGGTTCCCAACCTAGGAGACACTGGCCACTGGGAAGGGATGTGGAGCTACCCAAGGGGTCCGTCCACAAAGAATGTTCCTCTAAACGGCTCGATCATTTCCTCTGCTGTCCTCTTCTGCTTCACATCTCTAGGAGCGCTGTGTTATCGCTGAGGCATTTATGACCATTGGCAAGCACAAGATTGCCACTGAGTGCAATGTTTCCCTGCTGTTATTTCTTGGTTGGCAATGTTTCCCTGCTGTTATTTCTTGGTTGGTAGTTAGTGTGAGGTGCATTTAAAAGAACAAGTGGTGGCAAGGCATGGAAACAGCAAGTTTTGACCTTGCCCTCCATGCTTCTGCTGGTTTGTCTGCAGAGGTGTGTTGTGCCTAGGTTTTTCTGGACTTTGATACTGCATAGGGCTTATTGGCAGGAGGTAGAATACATGGCATGGTGGATTGAAGGCCCTTCATTGGATTTTAGCGGACTACATACTGTGGACCATTGATGGGCTTCATTCACCCTAATTACTGATTTCATTCGGGCGCCTGAGTTTTGGCATTATCAGGGAGTATTTCTAGTGTTCTGTGGGAATAAATTCTGTGGACGAGGGTTGCCTGATTTTTGGGTGGGGGACTGGATTAAGTAAGTTTTAGGGGCAGATCTTTGGAGGCTGTTTTAGGATTTGCTACTCATGCCCACTAGCTTATTTAAAAAATGCAAATAAATAAAATAATAAATATAAATAACAGATCATTAAATGAACTGTATATATAAATAGCTTTATTTACAGAGATTAGGGAATTCACTGGATTATACGAATGATGGTTCTGATTCTATACAGAATATGCTACATTTGTATCTATGAAAGTTTGCATTTTAATTCATTTGAGGATTACTTCAAATGGGTTGCATTTGAGTTCAGTTGGATATAAATAAATTTGTATTTAGTTGTAATTTGATTGATTAGTTGGGCTATCATTGGGTCTACTGAGGAAATGAATAAATTTCTATTTATAAATAAAAATATATGCCATACATTTAGCAATTGATTAATAGGGTTGATTGGTGGGTACATTGGGGAAATGAATGAATTTATAGTTATGAACAAGTTAATATTGAATACCTCTTAGAATTAATTGCTTGAATTGATTATTGGTGGGTTACATTGGGGGAATAAATAAATATTTTTTGCCACCTCCTTTGATTTTGGCACATTTACAAATTAATTGAAAAGCTTTATTGAGGTCATAATAGTTGTTTGCCATTATGTGTTTTTTCATTTAAAAGAGCCTAAAGTGGTGACAATTAGGATGGAGGGCATATTCAATACTTGCAAAGGTGGAGAACTACTGGGGCAGATAACACTCAACAAGAGGTCATTTATTATGAAAAGAAGGAAAAAGTGCATTCTTTAGTTTCCAAGTTTTTAATCCGGATATGTTGTTCTCTGGAAGACAGCAACTTGAAAAGAATAGAAATGATGATAACAAACTGGAAAAAAGGATATGTTTCATATTTTCCTTGAAAGGGAGCGAAACATAATTTAAAGCGTTTCCCCATTCATCTTCTTCAGGTAGACCCACATTTGGCCCTTGAGCATTCAAACCCTACCCACACCCACCCAAACTATTCCATTCTGTTTTCTCTCCGCTATCATACAAACCCTGCTGAGGCAGGCTAATGGCTTTCTGTGGGAGTCGCAAATGCATCTAACGGCTGGATTAAGCTTTAACACAGCAGTGTTTATACTTGGAAAAGATGTAACAGCATGAAACGAGCCCAGCTTCCAGCTCACAAACACTGTGGCGAGGCTCTTTTATATTTGAAAGCAGAACAGGTTACATTAGGGAAGCTGTCAGAGAAGATTCACAAACAGCACACGTGTCATCACAACATTTAAAGGCAGCACCAACTTTTTGCCAAGAGAATCCGCATGCATAAGAGAGAGGGGGCTCATTGTTTGAGTGACAAGACAAGCTCAGACTAAAGTCATTGCACAGCAGGACTGGAATAATTTAGAAAACAAGGTCTTGTTCTATTCTTAGCTGATCAGACAAACCTGATTGGGGGGGGGGGAATTACAGCCATGTACCCCATTTATCTATTTAATACAAGTTCTGGGTTCTTCTCCAACTGTTCTCATGGAAAAAATATATATCGCACCTTATGGAGCAATTAAAGCATGAATTATCTAGCTGTGATTGTTAGAACAACCCCATAAGACAAAACCAGAATCATCATCTCCATATTTCCCAGGGGGGTGTAACTGCACAGTGTAAACCGTACTGTACTCAGATTAAATTAAAGTAGTAGCAAAAAGTAACTCACCGTTTCCATCTTTTGCCAGCTGTACCCTAGCGAAAGATGGTGCTGTCTCCTCTTGAAGTATGCCCTTCTCACCTCTATATTCTCCAGTGATTTTTGGTTTAGCGAGCATAGCTCCTGGGGCACAAATCTAACAGTAAACATTGTGAAACAGGTTATAGCCTTTTCAAGACATTCCTTCCCTGGTTCTTGTTATATCAAACAATGACGTGACAGTCATTATCTGTGCATGTTTGCATCCCACCTTTCTTCCAGCTTGGAAATCAAGGCTGTGAGAAGGTTTGAGAAATCATCTGGTGGTGGTGGTTGCTCTACAGACCAACATAAAGGGAATATGGAAAAGGTTGGGGTCCACTATGGTTATTCCTGAGCTAATGAAAGATCACCAGCATTTCCACTGACTAATTTTTAAGAGTCATACTTGATGTTTGCTATGCACATGTACTTTAAGGCCTAAAAGAGTAGCACCACCACAGGGTATTCCCTTATGTGCTTCTATTTAAATATACCTTGGCTGATTCTTTAGCTTGTTGGCGTTTTGTCGTTTCATGATTCCAGGGTGGTCCTCTCTCTTCTGTATCCTCTGTTTTAGAGCTGAAATTTCAACATATATTGTAACTCATGCCACAATATTATAAATATAATATGGAGGTCTACATTAATATAGAGCCAAAATATATTTCAGTGGACATCTAAGGTAGCTTTAGAATAAGACTATACATATATCTTCAATCCTATTCACTACAATAGATATACATTCCTGTTTGGGAATTTTGTCTGGACTGCAAAATGGTGGGAATGATCAAGAGTCATACATATTCCCTAGAGCAGCTGTGTATTGGAGTTTACATTTATCTTGCAACTTTCAAAACAATCCATATACAGTGGTACCTCAGGTTAAGTACTTAATTCGTTCTGGAGGACCGTTCTTAACCTGAAACTGTTCTTAACCTGAAGCACCACTTTAGCTAATGGGGCTCTCCTGCTGCGGCTGCGCCGCTGGAACACAATTTCTGTTCTCATCCTGAAGCAAAGTTCTTAACCTGAGGTACTATATCTGGATTAGCGGAGTATGTAACCTGAAGTGTATGTAACCTGAAGCGTCTGCAACCTGAAGCGTCTGTAACCCGAGGTACCACTATAGTTTGTTTGAACTGCGGTGCTGTCTTATCACCTGCTATTCGGCTAATACCCCACTGGGCCTTCTTGTGGCAGCTACTCCTTTTCCTGTTGGCCCTTGCTCACATGTACACACCTCCTTCAGTGACCTGTCAAAGCCACCACTGTCTTTTCCTCACAAAGGCATTGGCCACTGAAACACCCAGGTTAAGTTGCTATAGAATGCCATTTTTCTAGTGTTTCAGCTGTAAAAATTAGGATTGATAAAAACAGGTGGTAATGAGTTGAATCACAAAAATATATGAAAATGCAAAGTCTGATGAGTAATCAAGTGGACTAACTCTGTAACGTGTTCCACAGTAGTTTCATTCTGCTTTGTCCATTATTAGGAGACAAAACTAATTGACAGTTCAATAAGGTTGTATGCCCATCATTATGTAGCATAGCCATGTTCTAGGCTGGGGTAGGCAACCCCATGGGGGTCATTTAACCTGCCCACGAGCTGCCCCCGAACCAAGCTACCCGCTTAGTGAGTCCCCACGCACTGCACTAAACCAGCGCAGCATGGCATGGGGACGGAAATCGTGTCTGTGCATGCTCAGACTCCGGAAATCGTGTCTGCGCAGACGCCAGAAATCGCGGTGATGCGTGCTCACACATGGTCCGGCCCACAGAGGGATCTCCGCTGGAGTGAACCAGCCCTGGCAAGGTCAACCTTGCCAACCCCTGTTCTAGGCTATATGCTCTAGCACTGAAATTGCAGCATCTCATAGAGGGCAAAAACAGAAACTTTTGCCTACAGGAGGTTTGCTCCCTCATGCTGTTAACCAGTGTATTTTGACTCACAGAACCTATTTTAATTTATAATACTCCAGATTTGCATTAGGTGAACTAGTTCTTTGACAGAATGAGGGTGAAATCTATTCAGAGTTTTCCAACAAACTCAGAAGATACCTGTAGATTACTCCTTTGATCTGCCTCCCTCATGGCAACACTCCCTCATGGCAACAGATTTTATCAGGGGCTCAGCAATACAGTATGCTTCTAAATGTCCCCAGCAACATCTGCCACACACCCAAAAAGGAACCAGCAAGCCCATCACCATCAGTGGACGCAGTCAAGCCAGTTCTGCCTTTGTTGATCTCACTTATGTCTATTGCTGACAGTCAAGTTCACTTGTTCAAAAGTGATGGAAATTAATGAGCGATAGTCAACCAAGTTTTACTCAGAGTAGGTGAACTGAAATTAATGGATCTAACTTAGCCATGTTAATCAATGTCAATGTTGCTACTCTAATTAAAACTTGCCTGAATACCACCAAATGTGCTTAAATTTGGGAGGATCATTTTTACAGTGATTTGGCACCACTGTTATTTTTGTGCCATGCAAGTATGTCTAGAGCAGATTACCAAACATTCCAAAAGGAAAGATGTAGTAGTCATAGGGCCCTGATATCTATTGATTTCTATTGATCTATTGATCAGCTACCCTGCTGTCTATTGAAACTCAAACTTTGCCAAGAATATAATGTCCAACAAATTCCTTAATAGCCTCACTGACAATATCATTTCACAGAAGGTAGAAAAAGCAACAAGGGGACCACCTCTCTTGGATCTGGTCCTCACCAACAGGGAGGAACTGATTGATGGTGAAACTACAGGGAACCTTGGGAGGAAATTATAATGATCTCTTGGGTTTCATTATACACAGATAAGAGAAAGTTGAATGTAATTGGACATGCACTATGGACTTTAAGAAGGCTGATTTCAAAAAGCTTAAGTAACTACGGATCGAAGTCCCATGGTCCCATGCTCAAAGAGAAGGAGTCCAAAATGGATGGGAAATTCTTAAAGGTGAAATACTGAAGGCACAAGGGCCTTCAAAATTCCAACAAGAAAGAAAAATGAGAGACACCTAAAGCAACATGTGGCTGCATAAGGAGCATCCAGATGAGCTGAGATGTAAGAAAGGAATGTATAAGAAATGGAAGAAAGGGAAAACCATGAAGGAAGAGTATACATAAGTAGCCAACAGTTGCCGGGAGATGGTTGGCAGACCAAAGCTCAGAATGGCTTGTAAAAGAAGTTAAAAATAATAATAATGGTTTCTTTGGCTAGATTTGAAACAAGAGAAAGAACACGCAGTGCCCAACCTAGAGGTAACTGAATAAATGATGCAAGGAGGGAGCTGCAGCCCAAGATATGAAAGGAGGTGGTTAGGGAACACCTAGCTCCTTTAAATTCAAATCTCCAGGGCCTGATGGGTACTAAAGGGTATCCAAGGGTACTAAAGGAGCCTGTGGGTGTAATCTCAAGCCTCTGTCTATAATCTTTGAGAATTCTTGGAGAACAGGTGAGATCCTTAAAGACTGGAGGCAGGCAAATATTGTCCCCTTCTTCAAAAAGGAGGAAAAAGAAGACCCAGGTAACTACTGACCGGAGAGCTTGACACTGATTCCAGTAAAGGTCCTAGAACAGTTGGTCTGTGAGCACTTAGAAAAGGATAATTTGAATGCTATGACCCAGGCTTCCTGTTTCTGCCTGTGCCAGGAATGGAGGTCTTCCTTGACATCTCAGGGAGCTACAGACAGAGATAAACAAAGAATGATGGGGGGAACTCATTCTTTGAATTCCTCTCTAGGTGGATTGCCCTGCAGTCTGGCACTCCCTATGGAATGCGAGGGCAGGCAAAGGCACTGGGTGCATGGAGCACTCTGACTGCCGTGACTCCCCCCCCCCAATCCGTTCCTGGAAACAGAGGATATCCTGCTAATTGGGCTTTAATTGGAGTAAAGTACAGGCGCGTGCTAGGAGCAATGAGATGACAAACTGCAGAACATTTTGGCTGCAAGGATTTAAAGGCTGGAATTGAGATAAGGTTTCATTCAGTGCCAGAGACAGTGGGGGGAGGGGACTCCATGGTTCTTTCTTCAAAGTTTTTCTTCTTCATTTCTGATTTGGCAACCCTCTTTGGAATGCAACATTAAAATATAATACAAAATGTGAGATTGAAAGGAACTGAATTAATATCATGGAATTTAGCATCAAACTTGAACTGCGTGTATGAGTGGAATGGAGAGAGAGAGAAAGGGAGGGAAGTTTCACTCTTTGAAAGGACTATGTTGGAATATAGAAAGAAAACACCCCTACTCTCCATTATTTTCAAAGGAAAGTGAAGGAGACAGACAATTTTGAATGTATTCTAACTGGAAGGATAACTGGCTATAAATGTTCAGCTGAAAGAAGGAAAGGAGTCTGCCAGCTGCAAGATCAGAGGTTTCCATATTAATCATTGGAGTTTGGAATCAGACCACTCTTCCTAGGTTGAAAAAAATGGCGAGGACAGTTTATTTGTTGGAACAGAGGGATCTCTAACAAGCTCTTGAATCATGGGATGAAGTGACACAGAGGCTTTTGGAAAACTGAGATAACTGCTTCCCCCGAGTCATGATGGGAAATATCAACAGTTGGAAGAATGAAGGACACAGCACCATATATGGTTGGGACAACATCACGGGGTGGGGGTGGGGAATACCACACACAGGAAAGAACAATGATTACAGACTGAGTAACTCACTTGAAACTTTATAAATTACTTAATAAATCAACATGAAGTGAAACCATAAGATTGTAGCTGTTGTATAAGGGATTATTATCTTGAAGGGGATGTAATGGAAATTATTAAGATTTTGGAACACAGAAAATAATAAAAAAGGAACCCATCAAATCTATCACATGAGGAGGCCACTTTAACTTAATTGTATAATTCAGTATATAAATAATTGGTTTTAATAATTGTATTAATTGGATAAAATTGGCATTGTTATAATGAGGCTGTTATTGGAATGATATTGTAAAATCAATAAAAATACTTACAAAAAATTATGATTACTATGACCCAGCACGTGTTTCTCAAAAACAAGTCATACCAGACAAATCTCTTTTTTTTAATGGAGTTACAAGCTTGGTGGATCAGGGGAATGCTGTGGACATAGCGTATCTTGATTTCAGTAAGGCTTTTGACAAAGTTCCCCAGGATACTCTTGCAGAGAAGCTGGAAAAAAGTGACAGACGGGGTGCTGCAAGGTTCTGTCCTGGGCCCATTGTTGTTCAACATCTTAATAAACAAATTGGATGAAGGAATTCAGGGGATGCTCATCAAATTTTCAGATGACACCAAACTGGGAGGGGTAACAAATGCCACTGAAGACAGAATCGGCATTCAAGATGACCTTAACAGATCGGAGAACTGGACCAAACTAATAAAATGAATTTCAATATATACGGATGTAAGGTAGTGCACTTAGGCATCAAGAACCAGCTGTACAAATGTAAAATGAGGGACAGCTGGA
Organism: Podarcis liolepis; assembly: GCF_965112155.1. Taxonomy (NCBI): domain Eukaryota; kingdom Metazoa; phylum Chordata; class Lepidosauria; order Squamata; family Lacertidae; genus Podarcis; species Podarcis liolepis. The sequence continues at coordinate 58,684,232 of NC_139559.1, forward strand.
TTGCTAGTAGTACATGGAAAAAGGATCTAGAGAGGGTCTTAGCTTAACATGAGTCAACAGTGTGATGCAACAGCAAAAAAAACCCCTAACGTTGCTCTGGGCTGCATGAACAGAAGCATAGTGTCCAGATCAAGGGGAGTACTAGTCCTACTCTATTCTGCCTTGGTCAGACCACACCTGGAGTACTATGTTTAGTTCTGGGTGCTACAATATAAGAAGGCTATTGACAAGCTGGAACACGTGCAGAGGAGGGCAACCTTATGAGGAACGGTTGAGGGAGTTGGGTATGTTTAGCCTGGTAAAGAGACGACCAAGAGGAGATATGATAGCCATCTTCAAATATCTAAAGGGCTGTCACGTGGAAGATGGAGCAAGCTTGTTTTCTCCCGCTCCGGAGGATAGGACTTGAACCAATGGATTCAAGGTACAAAATACAAGATTCTGATTAAACAACAGGAAGAACTTTCTGACAGTAAGAGCTGTTTGACAGTGGAACGCCCCCCCACCCTTGAAGGTGGTGGACTCTCATTCTTTGGAAGTTTTTAAGCAGAGGTTGGATGGCCATCTGTCAGGGGTGCTTTAGTTGAAATTCCTGCATTCCAGGGGGCTGAACTAAATGACCCCCAGGGTCCCTTCCAACTCCACAATTCTATGACTAGCACTACTTGGCACAGAGATCAGGAAAATGTTTAGATGGCTGGTCAAACAATAAAGGTACAATGGCTCCTGTCAGGAAATAAAAGATGAAATATAGTGTTACACCAAGGTCACAGTGTAGCTCCTTTACCTTCCTGGATACACTACAGAATGTTTGGTGGTATGTAGGCCTAGGTTCTAAATTCACACACATTAGAGATAGACCTTCCTTATTCCTTCAGCTTCAGTTTTAAGTCAAATAAATCAATAATTAAAATCCAGTTGCTCCGGGTATCTTACTTTAAGAAAGCAAGGGCAAAAATATAACATGAAACTCCAGAAAATACACTTACCTAGGTGTGGCAAGGAGAAAACTTTGTTTCTGTGCAAAACACAAAGAAGAGAACTTCAGCTTTCATAGCCTGAAAAGTCAGGTCAATCAGGCAACAATGCAGCGTTGTTTGTCTTGAAGCAACATGTTTACTCAAGAAATATCTTGATCTACGTCTGTTCTTTCACGTACTTAATATGAAACATGGCCAGAATCCAAAGACGACACGAAATTACAGTGTGTTTCCATGTGCGTACAGAGGTGTGCATGCCTGCCAATTTTCCCTTCTGGGCTAAGTCCCTGACAACAAACTGATGGGCATTCCAGAGGGTCTGCCACTCTGAAGGGTCTGCACAGAGGGAGGCAGTCAGCTGGTGAGAAATGCATGGCTGAAAAGCCCCCATGTGCAAGACAGTGTGTGGGCCTTTGGATCCCAGGCAGTGTTCTTCATTTACATAGATGAAGCATGTCACCAGGTCTCTTCGCAAAAGATTTAAAAAATGTCACAGGCAGCTTCAGCTCTGTACTAAACCTCCCACGTTGTGACTATGCCCATTTTAGTAGACTTGGTAATATGTTCACCTGTTGAAATGGGGGTGAAAAGGAGTGATGGCACATCAGTTGGTCAGTGTTATAAATAGTGTTCAGTATTATAGGACATTTGCATTTTTACATCAGATGCAACACCATGATTTGGAGCTATGTATATGAGCCCTGTGCTCACACACTCCCTACTTCCCCTCCCTTCATGTGCTCTGATTTTGTACATCACACTTACCATAGTTTGAGAATACATACCTGAATATTCTCATTTTTCCCAGCCTTGGAAGCTAGAGTAAATATTTTTGTAAAAATTAGTATGTTCCATCTTCATTTCATTTAATATTATTAAAGCCACTAATCATAATATGGAGTTTAAGCTGCAATGGTAGGTTACCCAACATTTCTCACCTGGGCTGCTATAAGCTATGGAACCATCCCACAATATAACTGCAGCCTAGTATACCAAAAGGCGTCCTAGCTTTATTTATTGTTAAATGACAGCTACACATGCAAGACTCCATGCATTATTTGTATAATTAGAGATATAGTTTATTGTCACGTGCATTCAAACCCTGATAATTATGCAAGTGAAGTGTTTGAGATTTTCCATACAGGTACAAAGATAAAAGGTTAAAAGGGGGGGAGGGGAAGAAAGCTAAAAAGACGGGTTAAAGGTTAACAAGCAAGGGATAAAGAACTGTGACACCAGTTACGCAAAAGCAAGAGACCAAAGACTTCCAGACAAAGCAGAGAGCCAGGAGTTTTTTGTTGTGTGAGGATAGCTAACTTTTCAAAGGTGGTTCACTGCAACACTAACCAAACTGGATGCTACACAACTTTCAGAAGACATCTGAAGGCAGCTATTGAAAAGTTGTTATTGTTTGATGTTTTATTATGTTTTTATGTAAGGTGGAAGCCGTCCATATGGGCAGGGTATTAATAAAATAATAACAAACAACAACAACAACAAACAGAAGCAATGACTTTTGAGTAACTTTAAATGGCATATGGCCACCACCGTTCAGAACCCAACTTGGCTCCTATTCAAAAGTGGCACTCCCTCCCACTCCTTAAAAGTATCTGGGAACTTGAAGAGGAAGATGGGGAATATCAGTGCAGGAAGGTCCAGCTGGTGCCTGACCTGGCCAGCCATCAGTACCAAGCCTGCCCACACAGCATGCATGGCATAAGCATACCAACTGTTAATAGACTTACGATGTGTAATTTCTTGAGCAGCATTGGTGGAACTCTCTGGCAGCTTCAGGTAGGACATTGTTTCTTCATAAGTGCCTAGTTCCTCTGTTTCAGGACTAAGAGAAATGAGGGGAAAGCATCATTATTTTGGAGACTCTCTTGGGGGAGATGAAAGGATTAAAATCTCTCTGAAGAGGTGCCTTCCTCAAAGAGTGACAGACTTTAAAGTTCCTATCCAGATACTGACCAGAACCATACAAGCTTAGCGAGAGGGGGGGGGAGGGAGGGAGGGAGGGAGAGAGAGAATATGTAACAACAGTGGATGACTGCCCTGTAAGTTCTGAAATATTAAGAACTGCATGCACAACACAGCAAAAACTTCTAAAACACGTATCTATTAAGAGACTGGGCCCTGGACCTTACTTACTGGCTGCCTATACAGCCCTGCATATGAAGACTAAACTTTGTTTGCCAGACATTTGGAGCACTGTTGGGACATAGAAAGGGGTAAGTGCAGCAGAAGGCATTGGAGAGAAAACTGGCCCAAAGGGCAGCCTTAGAGAAGTTTCTGGGGTTGCTTCATGAAAGGTGCAAGCAGGATGACATCAATGTCTAGGGAGCATCTCCTGTGGTTCAGTGCCAATGGGGCAAGTCAGCCTCCTGTCTCCTGCTAAGAGCTATTTTCCCAACATACTGTTAAGAAATGCTAACAAACAACAATAAACCACATTTAGTGGCATATTTTTAAAGAGCATGCTATTAAACTGAAGCAAGCAAATGAATGAATCTGCCAGCTACCCAAGGGGTAAAAATCCCCGCCTCTATCTCATCAAGCCAGGAGCACATTTGTTGACTGATTTATCCATAAATCATCTCAAAAGATGGACTCGGCAGAGCCAAATGTGTCGCGCACAGGTCCCAAAGCAGGCAGCTCAGCTTGTTTATCAATGAAGCAGCATTGCCAACATGATCTTGTTGTGTGTAAGTATTACAGTGTTAGGTTTGCAGATGGTCAGCTGGGCCAAAGACAAGAAGCTGCCAAATATTCAGCCAGGTGCCAGGGATGCTTGCAATCTTACATCCAACATTTGTCTTTTTTAAAAATATACTTTTGTTGTCCAGGACAGTGTTTCTGATGTATACATTAACCCAACTAATAAAACCAGGCTTCTATGGAAAGTGAACCAGTTGCTAAATGGCAACTTGCCTGGGACTAACGTCCACTCACCCCAGCACCTTTGCATATACATCTTACATTTAAAGTCCACACCATTCTCCAAAGAACCCTAGGAACAGCATTTTGTTAAGGGTGCTGGGAATTGTAGCTTTGTGAGGCATAGGCTACAGTTCCCAGGATCCTATACAGTGATACCTCCGGTTGCAGACAGGATCCGTTCTGGAGCTCCGGTCGGATCCCGAGGTTTCCGCAACCGGAGGGACTGCTTATGCGCATGCACTTGCTGCGAAACCCGGGAAAATACTTCTGGGTTTGCCGCATTCGCATCTTGAAGGATACGCAACCGGAGGTGTGTGTATCCAGAAGTACCACTGTACAGAGAAGCAATGTTGGTGTGTGAATGCAACCATTAGGTCTTGGGTACTTGTCTTTTGTCCTAGCTTAGTCCGGCTAAGTTGAAGCATATCTCTCCAACCTCAGCAAAGCTGCAAGATGTCACTGCAGTCAATGCCCCAGTTTATTCACCAGCTTACACATCTTGCCGAACTGATATAAGCAGTATAGATTTACTTTTGGCACATTTTATCTGCTCCCCACAGCACCAGATATCCAAGACACACATACACACAGAGAGAAAGGTCCAAAAACACAAGCCGTTCTCGAAAGGCTGTCTAAACAAAGGCCACCAGACAACAACTTATGCAGCTTAAGCCCACGCTTGCTGCCTAAACATTAGCAAATGCAATCAAAACTCTCGCCTGCTGACAGCCAGCGATAACAATAAAAGTTAGTGCTCAGCACCTGCGGATTAAACTAGCTTGTGTGTGTTTACAGGAACAGGCCTCAAAGCTTCTAACTTCAGAAATGTCAAGCCAGAGAGAAGGAAGAGATAGGGAAAACACTGTGTGGGAGCAGATCTCTTTAAAGAGGGAGGAAAAGCAAGTGCAGAGAGACATACATTTATGTTCACCACAGGTTCAAAGGAGTACCAGCAAAAGACAGCTAGATGTAAAAGAGAATGAGGCAGAACTGGGTCTGTAGTCTTGTAATAGGAAAAGTGAAGAAAGTACATGAAATGAAGCTTCTTTTGACAGATTCCTGTGTTAGCTATTTGGTTTTGAATATGAAACAACTTGCATTCCTGGTTTCCAGAGAGTTAGTGATTCTTTCTTGAAGCAGGGATGGGGAAACTGTGGCCTTTCACATGTGGTTGGACTACAACTCCCACCACCCAGATCACTGATCACACAGACTGGAGCTGCTGGAAGTTGGAGTCTAACAACATCTAGAGAGCTTAAGAGTCTAGATTTTCAGGCAACATAAAGAGAGGTGCACTTACGTTTCAGGAGTCATGTAGGCGTCATCCACAGCATCTGAAAACAAATTTTTGTAATGTAAAGGAAACAATAACTGCAACCACACAGTATGCCAGAGTGAGATTTAGTGATGTAGTGTCCTGGTGGTTCCATTCCTTGATCCTAGCAAGAGTCCCAGAAGAAGTTGAATTCAAACAAGCCTGTTGCAGTGGAGAAGACAACCCAGGCAGTAAATGGACAGGATTGATTCCAGACTTCGAGCTTGTCTACACTTCCATTTGTCCCCAAGGGCATACCTAGGGGTAGGTTAGGTTGACTCCCACCAAGAGCCACCAAGTGATGGGATGCATGTACACAAAAATCATGCCTCTTCTTGTTCAAAGTAGCCCACCCAACCATGTACACACTCCCTCTCGGTCACCAAGACATGCATTTGAGATAAGTGCTCCTTCCTGTTCTTGACTGGAAATTACCTCAATTTCTTGTCAGCATCCACCAGCCATTGCTTTAACAATGCCTAAAATCCAAACAGAGAATGCCTTACCTGGAATGTTCTTCTGGAAGGGACCAAGGTCGACGTTTGGAGGCCTTGGTGGTTTCTTTGGAGGAGGACCAAGTGAAATAATGGAAGGAAGTGGTTTGGGCTTTGGGCTTTTTTCAACCTCATGCCATCTTTCTGTAACAGAGGGAAGAAACCATATTAATGCTTTGGTAGGGAGAATGAACTTCCATGCTGGAATTTTGCAATGGGTGAAACTAGTGCTTTTTTCTTCTTCTAAAAAAAGTGTTTAGAGGTACTCTTTTTCCCCTATTCATATTGAAATACTGCCCCTCAATGAGGTCAAACTTAGGTTCATAAAATGTTTTGTGGTATGTGTACCCCTGCATACCCCCCAGAAAAAAGCACCGAGTGAAACAGACCAAACAAAAAACACGGTGTTCCTTTCTTCAAGTTTTGGCAGATACAGTTGCCCCTTTCCAAATGATGGAATTGACATACATTGACACTTTGGCTGTCGAAATGGGTTCTTGATTGCTTAGGTGCACACACAGCAGATATTGGATTATTATTATTATTTTTCTCAAGTGGGGGAACCGACAACCTGGATGCAAGACACGGCATTCACAAAATTAATTGCTCTTTTGAGAAAGAAAGGAAAAATTTACCCAGCTACAGGGATTCTAACCACAAGCCTGAACTTCCTTCCCACCTGTCAGAGCATGCTTGGCAGAGTTGTAACCCAGTAGGCAAGAGTAATTACAGAGTTTGTCATTCACTGACCTATAGGAGTCCAATAGAGTAGGGCTGTGTAAGTAATAGGCTTCCTGGGGGTCTCTGTGGACCACTTTGCTCTACATGTCAAAGCCATCAGAAAAGGAAACCTGTGCATATTGGCAAATATACTGTTCTGTCACATAGCAACAATTTAAACTGCACTCATGACTAATAGGAAGAGCCCTTTGGCATGGTACAAAGCTGGCAAAGTGCACAGAAAGGTTAGCCAGCATCCTGGAACACACACACACACACACACACACACACACACACACACACCTTATCTGATTAGTCACCTGCAATTCATTGTAAGTTGGCAAAACAGCTGCTGAATGCTAAGTTCCTGTAAGGCAGCTTGTTCCAGTAAAGAAAGAAAAAAGATGTTTTTCGTAGTTGGCATTGGTCCTGGATTTTGTAAAGACAGCATGTCAAACCAGAAGCTTCCTGGCTGGAGGTTTTTTCTTCTTCTTCAATTAGCAAAAAGGCAATGCAAAGATTAGTTTCAGCCTCAATGTTGGACTCCCAAGTACTGGTCTGGCCCAAAACGTCTACTCCAAAGTTACCATGACAGCAGACAAGTGTTAATATTTATAAAGAATGGACATTGATTAGCAGCTAGGTACATTCACTTCAGGAAACTGGTCAAATTGCAGAAATAAAGAATGCATTCAGATTGCCAATTGTTTAACACAGTGCCTGCAAGTACAAGTTGATTATTAGGAGGAAGAAAGAGGTCACTTATCATTGCCCTTATTGTGCAATTATAAGAGGGGCTACTGATTAAAATAACCTAGCAGCATCTCAGTTTATTTTACTGCATACCCTCTCCAGCTGTGAAGATTGATCAAAAATACATTTTAAACATTTCTCCAGAGTTTTTTTTAAACAACACAGCTGGACAAGTACCCTTCTTCATGCCACACCTTCTGAAAAATTAAGCAGCGAGGGTATTTTTTGCTCAAAACAATGTAGGAACTACCCATGTACATTTCATGTTCTGTTCTGAAAGTCTAGGAAGCATATAAAACCTACTCACATTATCCTGAACTGAGTGGCTTTTAGCTAGAAACATCATAGGCAAGTTCTTTAACACAAAAGTATTGTTGCCCACTACTGACTTAGGGCTACAAAATATAGACAGGTAACATGGCTTACCGTTTGAGCATTGCGAGGTCTTGCTTGGCCTGTCTAAGTCATTAGCGTCTTGGGGGGAATCAGCAACTTTAATGGCACCGTGGGCCAGTGTTTCTGAGCTTGCATTTCTTGGTGGAACAGGTGGCGAGACTGTGGGAAATGGAACAGGTTCGACCTGTAGACGAGAAGGGGTGCTTGGTGCAGAAAGCACTACTGCTTGCTCATTTTCAGCTGCTTTTGCTGGAACCTCTGGAGTGACAGCAACGTTCGCAGTTTTGGGCTGGGGAAGAGACGTTGTTCTGTTTGAACGCTGAGGAGGGGTCTCGGACCCCTTTTTGTCACTCTGCAACAAAGCGCTTTCCCAGATGTTCAGAGTATTGCGGAAAGAATTGCTTGCCGGTGCAGTTTCTTGAAGGCAATGATAAGATGCTGGACGTTGCTTTGGTGAATCTTCCACCAGTACAACTCTTGCACAAACTGTCTCCATAATGTCTTTGCTTTTTCTGTCTTCATTCTTCCTGACTTCAGGCAATTCGTGAAGCCGGGCCCTTGGTAGCACAACAGGCTTGATTTGTACTATTTCAGACTTCTGCGATAAATAACTGAAGGGCGCTGTCTTTTGCTCAGGATCTGGAATTTGTCGTCGGCACAATGGTTTGGGTTTAGGATGGGATGCGGGACTGCCATCGGTATTTTGCCGAGGGAGGGTTTCTGCAGGAAGGCTCTTTACAGGCTGGAGCAATGCACTGGAAAAATTGGAATCATTCTGAAATTTTGCTCGAAGTGCTCGGAAGTCTCCAGCTCTTTCCTAAAATAGCCAAGCATACAAGAGACAAACTATCAATCATATTTTTAACAAAGCAGTTCTAAACCAAATTGAAAAAGAACCCAGACTGGTGTAGTACTGGGTGAGATGGTTATGCAATCAAGTCTGGATTCAGGAAAGAGGAGGTTCATGTGAAAAGTATATTCTGATGGGGCCCCTCTGATGTCAGTGGACCTCTTGTAGCTTACCTGATGACAGTGCACAACTAGATACAGAGAGGAATTGGGTTCATCCTCTTTTCACAGTGGGCTGGCCTTATTTAATGTTCCCAAAAGTGCTTGTGGATTGGAATATGACTGCCAGATTATGCACGGTGGATTTTGTGCTGAAGTTGTGCACATAAAATATATAATCCCTATGTTGAAAATGTATGTATTTTATAGGATATGTGTGTACAAAATGCATACAGTTTACATGCAGATTTTTCCATGCCTGCCCCTTTCTTAAGGCTGCAAAAAATGAGACAAACTGACATAGGACTGACTGCTATTGAAAATGACACAAAATAGATTTAGGCATATCTGTCCAATTTGTTGCCAAGCATCTGGTTCCATCATGAAGGGACAGTGTGGGCAATTTAAATGGACCCAGACGCTCCCCCCCCCAAAGAGGAGCACAGGACATTGTGAGTGATGGGCACTGCTGGGGTACTGACAACTTCACAAGGAAGCTGTGTCCGTGGGATGAGATTGGACCAAAGCATAATTTCTAGAATTTGGGGGGTGCTTCATGTCCAGATGCCCATCTCAGGGGCTTAGCATCCCCAGCCAGTGACCAAGGGTGATTTCTCGGAATAGTGGTGACCTCTGACAATGGCCAACCCCTGCTATCCATTAACAATCTGTAATCAATAAAAGCTGTCCCCTTATTTGATGCCAATACTGGTTTCTTGTGCCTTCTTTGTGTGCACGCCCACCCCAATGGTTCCACTGCACCTGGGCCTGGACCAAAGCAGCTCAGGGAAGGGGGAGAAAGACCACCACATTTCTACTCGGCAGATGTGAAGGTGTATTCAGATAACTGACTGAGAACAAATCCTTCCCTCCCCTGCTCCAACTAACCCCCAAGCCCACCCAATACCCCAGACTCTGCAATTAGATCGCATCAGGACACCATTTGCTTGAAGGAAACTTACAGTTGTAGGATATGGGTGAGATTACAATAGCCTTCTCTTCCATATACAAATCTGACAATACAGGATCGTTGTCATCTACAGTGTTTACTCTATAGTGACCCCACCCATATCTAAAATGTCACAGCACACCTTGGGAGCCTCAGAAACTAGGCACTGGATGTCAAATTCCACAGTTCATGAAATGTGGCCATTTCTTACTCGCTCTCTTTTTGGAGCTACCTGTATATTGTGAGCTGCCTTATAAAAATCTGAATGTGCTTGCTCGGCAGGAGGAACAGCAGCCATGCAGATCAGCCTTGTGCACAGAACTGTGCTCGCCTGCAACAGCTTGTTGGATCAGAAAATTAGGTGAAACAAGACAACCTTGGACAGAAGCGCCATTATGCTGAAAAAGAGACACAGATGCCTTTAATGAGAAGGCAACACAGCAGAGCCTTGTCCTGAGATTTTATTGAATTTTGCGTAATTGCATCCAACTTATTAAATACAAAACAGTTTCTCCTGAATAACCCCTTTTAGTCAACGCTATTATTTTCACATTACACAGCATGATGCAAAGCACCTAGGAGATGTTTCAATTGCTCCGATTGTACTGGAGCAGCCAGCTGTATGATACAACTCAGTACTATGCCCAAGCCCAGTCTGGAATGTATATGCAATTAACATTTCCGTAAAGGAAAAGACAGACCAAAACCCCTCTGATCTTCATCCAAAACGTCACACTGAGTTATGACTACAACCAATGGAAGCCAAGGCAAAATAAATGCCATTGTTTCTTCAGCATGGGTGCAATATCTGCAGGCGGACTTTAAGATCTGCTCAAATGCACAGCACTGTTTACGGTGCTTTACTGCAGACCAGGTGCTTCTTTTATTACCGAATTCCTCATCAGAGCTGCAGAGAGAAGCCACCACGAAAAATGAAACCTTTGCCAGGTTGCCACCCCCTAACTAGAGATAAGCGTCTTCTTTTTTTAAAGTAACAATTGCTTTGTGATTTTATTATGCATTAAAAGCACAGCTGAAAACTACAGAGTTGAATCCTGGAGAGCTCTTCCTGTTTCTGAAAGGGCAACACAGGTGCTATTGCTTTCCCAGGCAGTGCATCCAGGAGCTCGCTGGGGTACTTCGCCCCTGAATGCCAGAAGCATTAAGTGCTTGACTGTTTCCATGGAAGCATTTCCATAATGTGGACATATTACCACCGGTAGCAGTTTAAGCTCAAGTTTCCAGTCTCCCTCAGTTCACTATTTTTACTTACAACAAGGACAGATGTTTTTGCTCTGTTCCATTTAATTATTTTAACATTGAAAATGTCCTGTTCTACCCAAGCCCTTGACATTCTCAGTTCATTTGTTCCAACTTATCATTTACCAGTTATTTCTGCCTGGGTGGAGAGTAGCACAGAGAGTAAACTAGGGATTGTGCCAACGCTGAGGCTCAGTTTGCTGAACCCCATGCAGCTGCTGAACCTAACACACATACTCACCCCCCAAAGAAGGCTGCAAACTGTAGTTGCTGCAAATTGTAGCTCTGTGAAGTACAGGTCCCAGAGCAGAGCAGGATGTGCTTTAAAGGTATGGTGTGTACATAACCTGACTCTCAAAGTGTGGTTTGGTTTTTAACACAGAGCCTGCTGATGATGAAAAGGGTGAAATTAGCTGCCAATCTACTATTTGGGCACTACTAAAATCCACTAACCAACATTAACTCATTTCTTCCCCTGTGTTTTCATATTACAGATGAGGGAGGGAGGGAGAACACAATAGGCCTTGAGAAGTCAGGGGGCATCTTGTTTAGCATTAAAGCTGGCTTGCAAAGAAATGGAATGATGAATTCAATAATTGGGGGTGGCTGTGAGGTTGAATGGTGTGCTGTGGTGTGCTCCTAGATCACTTGACCAGCTGTAACCACAACTCACCCAGAAAGAAAGGGAAGAGAGCAGGAAGTAGAAGCTATTAACAGGGCTAAAGGTAAAGGGACCCCTGACCATTAGGTCCAGTGGCGGACGACTCTGGGGTTGCAGCGCTCATCTCGCTTTACTGGCCAAGGGAGCCGGCGTACAGCTTCCGGGTCATGTGGCCAGCATGACTAAGCCACTTCTGGAGAACCAGAGCAGCGCACGGAAATGCCGTTTACCTTCCCGCTGGAGCGGTACCTATTTATCTACTTGCACTTTGACGTGCTTTCGAACTGCTAGGGTGGCAGGAGCAGGGACCGAGCAACGGGAGCTCACCCCGTCGCGGGGATTCGAACTGCCGACCTTCTGATCGGCAAGTCCTAGGCTTTGTGGTTTAACCCACAGCGCCACCCGCGTCCCTCTTATTAACAGGGCTACCAACATTTAGAAAGCCAAGTGCTTAAGTCAAGTTTGCAGCTCACCACTCAGCAGGGATGCCAACTTGAATAAAATTGGGGGAGGGAAGCCCCACCCGGCATAACCTATCAAAATATGTGGCACATGCATACTATTTGAATGCCAATGCCCATCAATGGGGGGGGGCACCAAAGGGACCATGGCCCCTAGAAGTTGGCTCCCATGCGACCTAGGCTATGCCACTCAGGCAGATCACTGTCCCCGGTTTACATGTAAGAGGGGAAAAGTCTGTACAGCAATAAACTTGCCACTTCAGCTCTAAAAGGCATGAAGGACTCATTGCTGGGTTTGTATGTTCTGGAATGAGTTCCCAGATTATTTATTACATTTTAATCTCATTTTTCCTGTTAACAATGTAACTTTAATGAGCATAAAATGTGATGGTCGTATGCACGGAAATAAAATAGAGGTTTGCATTAGGCAGCATCTAGGAAATGCGGAAGGAGACACTAGAGATTTCTGTTCCAGCTAAGTGATGACTAATCCCTGGGGCACCTGAGAACTCAGCTTCTCAACAGACAATAGAGCCTGCAGCAGCAGGAGCTCATCTTAGCTCAGTGACCTGGAGCAAGCAAGTTACTTGTATAGGATTTCTCTCTGGGAGCAGAGAAAGGAAAGTTAAGGTCTTTAGGAAGACTGGACTGTATTGCTAGTTTAAGAGCAATGTGTTACTTTGTATTTTGCAATGTTAGTTTTGTAACTGGTTTAAGACTGCAGAAAAACTCTTTGAAACTTGGGGTGGAGAGCATTAATTTTGACTCTGCACAATCAAGGATGCAGATCAGGGATTCCATTTGCAACAACTCTTCACACATCCTTCCAAAGAGGCCTAGGCAGCATGCACCTCACCCCCACCCCCACCCCCACCCCTGCCTGCCCAGGTCTATATTATGCTCAATATGCAACCCTGTGAGGTAGGTGAGATTTGCTCAAGTTTGCTCAGTGAGCTTCATGGTGGGATGAGCATACCAGATACTATTTGGAAGATACAAATCAGCTTCCCCAGTTTTTGTTTTTTTAAAAATACTTTGCACAAGACTGTAATCAGCCAGTTCCACAAAGCGCCATTTACAGGAATCTCTTATGCTTCCTATTTATGGAACTGATTGGCTTTGTAAATCTCAACAGGAACATTCTGCAGATATCATTTGTTTACTCAAGACAGTACTCTGACCCCCAGCAGCCACAATTGCTGGAATTTTGCCACATGCTCCAGGTACCATCAATCAAGTTTGATGACATCCAGAAAGTATAAACTCAGGCAAGTTTTCCTGCAAATCCACCCACAGTTTCTCAAAAGACTAAAAGGCCAAAATGGAAAGAGGTTCGCCAGGTAGTTTCATAGCCAAATCAAAGACACTAGAACGACTTTGGGAGGGAGAAGAGAAGAGTGTATCAGGGCTGTTAGTTTAGCAGTACAAACCTAGGCATATTTATCCAGCAGTAAATCCCACTGTGTTCAGTGTACTTCTCAGTGAGTATATTAAGGATTGCAGCCCAAACTCATTAAATAAGAAAAGGACTATGGTGTTTACAAATGGTTCAATGGTTACAAAGAATCATTAAAAGTTATGTTCTGCTCCCCCTCCCCCCAAAAGGGTTTAAAAGGAGGCATCCAGAAATAAGGATGGGGGGGAAAGTTCAATTTAGACACATTTAAAGCCAGATTTATCAAACTCATAGTTTCTGAAGCTGAAACCCAGCCACCCTTTGAAATTCACGCTCTTCTGAAGGTTACAACGCAGTGTGTTGTAGTGGTTAAGAGCGGTAGTCACGTAATCTGGGTAACCGGGTTCGCGTCTCCGCTCCTCCACCTGCAGCTGCTGGATGACCTTGGGCCAGTCACACTTCTTTGAAGTCTCTCAGCCCCACTCACCTCACAGAGTGTTTGTTGTGGGGGAGGAAGGGAAAGGAGAATGTTAGCCGCTTTGAGACTCCTGAAGGGGAGTGAAAGGCGGGATATCAAATCCAAACTCTTCTTCTTCTTCTTCTTCTCCAACCAACCAATGCTTACAAAAATGCATATGATAAGGGGAAAGGGTGCATAAAAATGAATTACATTACCAATCACATTTTAGCACACTAAAATGCATATTAGGAGAAATTGCTTGCAAATATGTGTGCATTAGTCAAAACTGCGCACAAAGTGCACTTACTAGGAAAAATGTGTACTAAAATGCGGAAGAATTTCCATGAGGATTTTAAAATAAATAAACAAATTGCAAACTGCTGCAGAAACATGGAGATTGGAAAAACAAGAAACAGAACTAAAACCGAAAGGAGGGAGACTGAGCTCCTGCAGTGCAGAGCTGTGCAGAAGAAAGAGTTCAACAGGTATAGTTTCTCTCTATGTGTCAGTCAGTCTCTATCTTTTACACACACACACACACACACACACACACACACACACACAAACACTACCGAAAGGGGCAACCCCATGCTGTGCTCGGCCACCCTTTTATAAGCACTTCAGGTAGTCTCAGGCATGAGAGGACCATGACCTTTCATCAATAAAACATCCTGCACTTTGTGCACCCCATGTTTCCCTGAGAAGGATAAGGTTTCAACCCTAACACTAGAAAGTAAAGAGGTGCGTTTGTGGCCAGGTTAAGGCACTGATTGGGAACCTCCAGTGGTTCCCGGACTACAACTCCCATCAAACCTGACCCACAGGCTATGCTGGCTGGGGCTGATGGCAACTAAGGACCACAGATGTCCCCCTGCCTTGGTTTTTAACCCTGAACATTCCCATATCATTATAGCACAACCGTGGTATCTCTTTTCTCTGGACAGAGTGGGGTGGAATTTAGCTCCACAAGACCAGCACAACGAGTTTCCAGCAAAAGTAATAATAGGGAGCTAAATCCCAAAAGCATTTATGCCTCCCTATCAGGTAACCTCCCCCAGCGTTGAACCGGCTCCCTGGTCTTTGCAGTGATCCACATAGAGCTACACACCATGTTACAATATAAGCTAAAGAAAAACTGTTTGAACAGCAAACAGAGGCAATGCCCCAGAAAGACACATAAAAAAGCAGCAGAGCAGCATTTGTAGTTACCATTTCCATGTTTTCTCTTGCTTTCATACCTCCTTCTGACATGGCTCAGTGTTGCAGCCCATTTTTGAGCTTGTGAGTAGTCTGCTCCCAGAGCAGAGGAGTTTAAGGAACTTCCTTCCTGGCAGCTCAGAGTAATCCTGCAGCAAGAGCCAGTGGGCTTAAGGTGGAGCAAATGCAGAAGGATCACACCTGGGCTGAAGGACTTGGCTCCTCCCTAACCCAACCCACTGTGTGTGTGTGTGTGTGTGTGTGTGTGTGTGAGAGAGAGAGAGAGAGAGAGAGAGAGAGAGAGAGAGAAGGCAGACTTGCTTCACCTGCAAACAGATCTCCCCTTTTGTTGCACAAGAACCAGGCATGCCCATGGAGGAAGTGTCCGTCTTTGGAGAACTGTTAGTGTAGCAAAGGTATGCTACTGTCATCGTGGGTTGCGGCTGCACGGCCTTGAATTTTGAGGGAAAGGCTGTACAGAGCAGGCAGTGCATTTCGGAACAGAGATCACACTATACACACAGCTGCTAGTAAACTAGTGTTGCACTCACATAGCCCAGATTCTGTGACTAAATAAATTATGCCAATAATTTGGGTGTCGTTTGGGATATATTTCTCTCTGTGGAGATGCAAGAAATCAAACTAAACACTCACACAAAATTCAGGTGCAGCTTCTCTGAAATGGGGGAGGGGGCATGGGCTACTTTCATGTGGGCCTCAGTTCCAAAGTCTATCAAGTGTCTCCTCACTTACATGTCCCCGCCTTGATGTAGCCATAGATTTTTTTTTTGTTGGACCGATGCCAGCACCAGTGACCCTCCCCATGTTGAGAAAAGATGGCTGGGAGACAGAAATGTTCAGGAAGAGAGGTCTTCGTACTTTGAGGGGGAAAGGCCAGAGAAGTCATTGTAAGACATTAAAGAGATACAAAATAAATTAAATAAAAAACCCTAATTATAGCCACTGGGGATACAAAGTAAGGAGAGAAGAGAGGAAATCAGTTAGATGAAAAAGAAGTAATGATAAAAAGGGAAAGGTGTGAAAGAAGCAAGCAATTTGAGCAGGGAAATAGGGTACAAACCTATCCTTAACATAATTCAACAGGTATATTAAAGGATAAGAATGAATGTTGGCTAGGCTAGTTTATGCATTGCAGCAGGAATGCGGAACCAACCTGTAGCTCTGCAGATGAAGAAGGATGGACTAAGAATGGAGGGGGGCCCCTTATCTCTCCCTTTGGACCCCCTGGGAAACTCTGCATATTTGCTGTACTTGGAACTGGGTGTGGAGAGTGCAGCTGAATGGGACACAGGTGAGGGCAGACTGAGGAAGAGCCATCTGCCTTGGGCCCGCCCACAAAAAGCAAGTCCACAGTGAGAATCTAGGGTGATGGCTGCTATTTCCATGAACTCTTCTCATTGTGAGACTTTTGTGGGTGAGCTGAGAGTTTGTTTGGGCCCTGGGTGAGAATACAGAGGCCAGGAGGGAGGGTGTGTCAGAAGGAAAATGAATTTATATAGATTAGTAACTTTGTATTCATGCAGCATTTTTAAATGTAACTGCAAATTTATGTAAGTTGTCAGTTGTTGCTTCGGTTTTCTGTACACCGCTTAGAGATATTTTAAATATAATAAGCTTTATGAAAATTAAATAATCAATCTCCCATCAGCCCCATCCAGCATAGTCTGTGGCCAGGTATGATGGCAGTTGTAATCCAACAACACCTGGAAGGCCACAAGTTTCCCATCCCTGCATTATAGCTTCCAAGTTCAGGGAGTTTTAAGCCAATCTGTATGCAAGGAGAATGGGCAGTTTTTTCTACATTGTCCCAGGTTCTTTTATTGTGGTGGTGGTGGTGGTGGGGAATCAGAATGCCTGGGGTGAAAATGCCCTTCCTTGTTTTGTGTATGGCAGACCACGTGCTGACAATTACCACATGGAGCAATTTAAAGCAGCCTTGACGCGGCAGCAACGTATAACTCAGCCCCAAGTCAACATCCCATCCTTACGCTGACCCTTGATGTGTGGCTGTCTTTTTAAATGCCATTCTCTTCCTCTTTACCAGCAGTAAGCCTGAGGAAGGACAGCTATCATCTTTCATCATACAAGCAGTGCTTTCTCTGCTATAAATCTCGCCGTACAACCAGGTTTCCTGAAGCCTAAATGCAAAGTTAAGATATGGGAAGAGACACTTCCCCAGAGCAAAAGAGCTGTGCTTTTATTGCCAGGTAACGGAGATCAGTACGTTCCTTCCCTGTGTCTGAAAGTGGGAGCCAGGACAATGGGAGACTCAGAGTTGGGTTCCAAGCAGTCATTTCTGGGTTGTTGTTATTGGAAGGGTAAATAACTATAGAACTGTAAAGCACTTTGTACACTGAAAGGTGCCTTATTTTAAAAAAATCTATTAAGCTGCTCATTTCTGCTCTTTAGTGAGCTGCTTCTTGGAATCTGACCTATCACTTTTTTCCCCCAGGACAGGACATAGCAATTACTTTATATCTCTCTAGTGGATAATTGTTTATAAGCACAGCGCTGTGAATTCAGTAAATCTGAGAATGAGTTTTCACAATCACACTTGTACTGGCAAAAGGGAAGTGAAACCATAGAGTGTGAAGGGGTTTTTTTGTGGGGGGAGGCATTAGGCTGTCTAAACCCCTTCTAATTTCTGGATCCAGCAAAGGTTAAAATCTAATGGAGGATCCCATTGTTGAAGTAGCCAGGCCAGCTTCTAGTTAAAGAGCCCTAGTGGATGGGTCATTAGTCTAAAGAAAGGAAGTTGCTTTGTGCTGGAGGGCCATGGGTGGGCCCCCTCCCTCACCTGGCTGGTAGTGACAATAACCAGAGCTGAGTTGTTTGTGTGAGCTGAACTGCAAGTAGGCCATTGGAAGAGGTCAGGGCATGAGAACCATGATTGCTTTCTGCTTGAATCCAAGGCTGTGGCTATTGGAGAAGCAAGACCCTCTTGGGGTGTTAATGCTGCGAGTCCTTCCATCACAGACTTAGGTTGTATATATGTGTAAATAAACCATATATCATAAAGACATCACAGTCTCCACTGTCCCTTGTTCCCAGGAAACTGAATTCTGGGTAAGTGCCTGGAACCCCTGGAATCTTGCACTGCTTGGAGATTAGGGTGGTGTGCAACAGTATGTTTCTGTTCCATCATCACCTGAGCTGTGCAGTTTATTTCATAGTGCTGATGCCCAACCCTTTGAAGAGTGAAATCCAGCTGTGGAAAGTCATTTGTTACTTTAATTCTGGAGCTGGTTCATCACCTGATTGCAGCTCTGCTTCTTTCTGAAAAGCAAACCGATTCTCTGTTAGAAAAACACTGGGGCCTAATTTGAATAGCAGAATGTCTGGCATCTGGTGGGCGGGGCTTTTATGTTGTGCTATGGAATTGGCCCCTCCCTTTGGGTATTCAGTTAAGTTCAGTTAGAGAAGCCAACTGCCATTCCTGCCTCATGTTGTTTTAGTTTCTCTCAGACAGTATGTTATTGTGTTACAATGTTTTATTATTACTTAAGCTTTGCTTGACATATATGTGAGCTGCTTACTTTGCTGAAAGAAAAGAAACTCTGCTGAAGAATGATGGAATATTCTAAACTGGGGGGGGGGGGATATTCCTAGTCTGCCAGGAGGATTGGGTTTTTTTTAATCACCCCCACCCTCTAAAACATTCCCCACCCCCACCCCACTGAAATGGCCTGGTCCTCAACACACGTTCAAAGCAATCCAACCTTGAAATGTCAAGGGAATGAATGTGAAATGTCAAGGAAAGAAAGTAGGACCCATACTTCAAGGAAGGGAGTAGCATAGGAAGTTGCCTCATACTGAGCCACACTATTGGCTCACCCTGACTGTCAGCTGCTCTCCAGCATTTCAAACAGGGGACATTTCCAGCCCTACCTGGAGATGATACTTGGGACCTTCTGAGATGCTTTGCTGCTGAACTATGGCTCTGTTCTCTTGCTTTATGGAAGGACTCCTAAACTGACTTATCAGCTTGTTGAGGCCTGACTCATAATGGAAGAGAGCTTTACTACAAGATTCAGCAAGACTGTATGCTCCTTTGAAAACAACAATCAATGTCATTCCTGAAACACAGCGATCTCATGAGAGTGACAAAAGCGCAAAATATATAATTTGATGTGGGGAATGAGATGAGGGACACTTTAATCCTAACTGGAGAAAGGGATTTGCTCTTGCAGTATTTGCTTTTATTTTGAGACAAGTGTTACAGATCCACCTGGATTTATCCTAGGACCACAGGGCGAGTGTGGTGGCACTCTATAAGCCCTCCAGCTGTTTTATACCAAGTTAGACCATTGTCCCATCTCCTTTAGCATTGTCTACACTGACTGCAGTGGCTCTCCAAGGCTTCAGGTGTGGAACATTTCTAGCCCCACCTGGAGATGCCAGGAATTGAACAGGCCACCTTCTGTTTGCTTGCTCTGTTTTAGACACCTGCTGAAAACTTGTCTGTTCCAGCAAGCCTATCCAGATGTTTAATTTTTTTACTTGCATTTGTCTCAATGTCTTATTGATTCTACCTTTGCTTTTAGTGATAAATGATGATTTTAGGCATATTTGTATTTAATTGGTTTAGGTATTTTAGCCATTTCATTCATTTATCTATAATGCTATCTGCACACAGCTTGGGGAATTTCTTTTGATCAAGCAGTTTTATGAGTTCCCTCAATAAATAAATCAAGTGAATGAGTGTTTTGTTGAATGTAAATTTTATGTGGACATAACAAACCTTGTTGAAGCAAGAACTGTTTTATTTTTTGTGTGTGGAAGGGCCTTTACAGTCTAATCATATGCATATTTTATTGAATTAAAGTTTCATTGAGCTCAGTGGGAATGGCTGCCAAAGGGGGCACAGGATTGCACCCCAGGCTCCTATGACCCGCTTGCAGCTTTCCACCAACCTTCCGCAAGTGCCTTTCATCCCAGTTTGGTATGGCCAGTCATGTTCAAATTGTTGTCTGAAAAGGGTTTGGCTGCAAATCTCCACTAGAGGGTGAGCTAAGCTAGCGATACCCATATTGGGTTTCTTTGATGTAATTCCTCCAGCATTTGAGGAAGGAAGGAGGGGGAGAGAATATCCGCAGCACTTATTGATCCTTAAGTTAAACACAGACAAGGTGGGTAATGAAAACTTTTACTGGGCCAACTTATAAATTATTTGCCAGACCAATAAAATTTATTGCACATCTATTATTTTTCCCCTCAGCAATTTTTAAGAGAGCTCTAGCCAAACAGGACAATGAAAAAACCAAAACAAATGGGAACGTGTTTTCTGGGCTGTCAATTGCACTGAATTTCCCCTATGTCTGACCAAATGCTTCTGATATGCCGCTCGCTGTGTCCATAGATGGGGCTGTCCTTGAGATAACAACCTTTCCCAAGTTTGTCCAGGACAATCTCAACCAACTTGAGCCACCCCACAATTTTTCTAATAGGCACCTCAAATCCTAAATATCCTGGTTTTATTTCCTCTCTTGTCTCCTGGACAGGCCAGAGGGGAGAGGCAAAGAAAGCATTTGAATCTGGCTTCTGCTGAGTCATACCACTCTCCATAATGGAATGCAACTTCTGATGAGTCATACCACTGATTCATCCAGCCTCGTATTGCCTGTTCAGATTAGCAATGTCTCCTGATGGGTTCAAGGTACAGTCCCAACTCTGCTACCCGATATCTAAAGGTGTCACTAAAGGTGCCAGTATACTCTATAGACCACAGGAGGTAAAAAAGTAGGACCCTTCTCCCTGCACCACTTTTAATAGCTATCTCTCCTGCAGTTTGACGTTGTTTTACCATTTAGTTTCACAGCCCAGGTAAATCAAGAGTGTCAACCTGCAAATGAGAACAATATTAGGTGTGTGCCTAACATGCCTAGCATGTGGAAGCACCCAGTTACATGGGTAGTTGTGGTCATGAGAAAGGGTCCATTGCTCTGCTGTAGAGCACGTGTTGTGCATGCAGAAGGTCCAAGTTTCAATTCCTGGCATTTCCAGCTCAAAGGATTTGGCAGTAGGTGCCAGGAATGACCTCTGCCTTAGGATCTGGAGAGCCCTTGCCAGTCAGTGTAGACCATGTGGACTATAGGGATGAAGAGTTTGATGTAGTATATAAGGTGGCTTCCTGTGTTCTTATGACATAACGATGGGCTCATCCAGACTTCCTTTTGTACTCTGTTTCTAGGCACAGGTCTGAGCTTTAAAGCTGTGTGTCTAAGTGAGAGGATAGATAGATAGAGGATAGTACTGGTGCTCTTTCCCTGTGAAAACTCGTGTTTTACCACTACATCGGAGGAAATGGCAAATGAGTTTTCCATGGATTGCCACTTGCTCCAATTCAGTGGTAAACCATGTTTTTTTCCCCAGGGAAAGCATGGGGGGGGGGGACCCTGCTCAGACACAGAGCTTTAAACCTGTACCTGGAAAGTGCAGCGCAAAAGGAAGTCTGGATGAGTCCTGTCTAATAGCATTTATCCACACATTGAACAAAAGGAATTGCATTTCCACAGACCACAGCAAAGGAATGTGGTGTGTGTGTGTGTGTGTGTGTGTGTGTGTGTGTGTGTGTGTGTGATATTTGGTTCTCAGGATTCATTTTTAGAACTGGGCCATTTGGGTGCAAGATTTCTGATGAGTCAGTGGAGGCAGCTTCAAGCCTTCTGCCTCACATCTCAGTCATTGCCCATTTGTTTCTCTTGCCTGCCACCCTATAAGGCTCTTTAGGGCTGTGCCACTAGTGACTGGTGGCTGCCACTGAAAGCTGCTGTTTGCCTTTTATGCTCATTGCAAACAAAGGGTTGCAGTAAGAGGGCTACCAGGATTGTGCTGAGACTCGTGATCTCTGTCCAGTGTGACAGAATTAGCACCCTTCTCCCTTTTTGTTCCTTTCATACATCCAGGTACGGGTCTTATTTTATGACATTCTGTTCCGAGATGGGGGCAATTTTGTGATCTGTGACCATGCATGGATTCTTTTTATGCCTTTTGGATTTGGTGTGGGAAACTGAGCTTGGAGGACAGTCTCTTGAAGGTCATTGTGCCAGCCAGCCAGCCAGATTGATAGCAGGATATCCAACCAGTATTTCAGGCTAGTTCAGCTCCTCATTTTCTTCTACGTATGTGGAAGTATAACTTTTAACTATCATTTTCAATATGGAACACCTTGCAATGGGGAGACTTGTTATATTTTACCCGCAATTTGCTCCGCTGCTTAAATCGCTCTAACCCCCTCCTGCCCCCTGCAACACACACACACTACAATGACCTACCTACCAGCACTCTGAAATTGGAGATGTGCTTGATTGCACAAGGCTGTCCGCAGCCTTATTTCTAGAAGAAGATCCACAAATAACTTTAATCACATGTGGTATGTTTCTGATGCTGCTATCAGGAGGCGGAAAATGGATATAATGCTTCTATAATATCTCTAGATGCTGAGAAGGGAGGCATTTGACTGCGCAAAGCAGCCATTTATATTAAAGGTCGGTCAGGCTTTGGACTTGAGAGATTCTCAGCGGCTGGGGTTCACTCAGCATATAGAATTAAAGGTGAATTTCATATTTTAAGTTGCCGCTTTCTTCTCTCAAATTGCTTTAGAAAACAAAGATTTAGATCCCAGTGATGCAGTGACTGAGTAGGCAAACATGACAGCCGTTATGAGCTGAGCAATAACTCACTCTGCCTCGGATGCTAGAAACTCTTTTATTGAGACAGGCAATGGGGGAAAAATGAATTGCCATTTCCTTTAGGGCCCTGTACTGTGTACATTTTGTTTTTCCTAAGTGAATTCTTCCGTAAGATGCAGTGCACTATTTTGCAAAGCTCTCCCGCATGACAATCTCTGGGTTGCCAGGTGGTAAGTGTGGGTGACTTTGCAGAGGTCCAATGAGGCATAGATTAGTTTAAAGAGTTAAAGGTGTGAGCAATCATTTTGTATTTTTGTAGCAGGATGACCCATATCCACTGCCAACAAACTGGCATTTTAATACATTCTTGGCTTCATATGAGTCAGGTTTCACCAGGGCTTGAGCACTGAACTGGTTTGAATGTCAGGACTTGGCTACAAAGGAATAAAAAGGACAACCTCAGCAACTTACTTATCACACTCCATTCCTGACTCATCTGAGCTTAAACAGGACAGACCTCCTGGTTTAGCAGGAATGATGTGGACATAGACTGGACCCTCACACCCTACTTTTTAATGTCAGTGGACATGTGTCCTGATACTTGGTTAGCAGCTCCCATGACATGAGCAGACAGCCATTTACCAAAGGGTAACGTGGGTGGCACTGTGGGTTAACAGAGCCTAGGACTTGCCCATCAGAAGGTCGGCGGTTTGAATCCCTGCAACGAGTGAGCTCCCGTTGCTCGGTCCCTGCTCCTGCCAACCTAGCAGTTCAAAAGCACGTCAAAGTGCAAGTAGATAAATAGGTACCACTCCAGCGGGAAGGTGAACGGCATTTCCGTGCGCTGCTCTGGTTCACCAGAAGCAGCTTAGTCATGTTGGCCACATGACCCGGAAGCTGTACGCCGGCTCCCTCGGCCAATAAAGAGAGATGAGCGCCGCAGCCCCAGAGTCGGCCACGACTGGACCTAATGGTCAGGGGTCCCTTTACCTTTAACTTTGCCAAATGGTAACTCAGCTGGATAGCTCAGTTGGCTAGAGCATGGTGTTGATAACGCCAAGGTTGCAGGTTTGATCCCCGTAAGGGATAGCTGCATATTCCTGCATTGCAGGGTGTTGGACTAAATCAGTCTTTCCCAAACTTAGGTCTTCAGTGGTTTTAGGACTACATCTCCCATCATCCCTAGCTAGCAGGACTGGTGGTCAGAGATTATGGGAACTGTAGTCCAAAACAGCTGGAGACCCAAGTTTGGGAAACACTGGACTAGATGATCCTCAGGATCCATTCCAATTCTATGAAGCTCATGGAAGACTTTAGTGTTCTCCTGCCAAATGTTCAGAGTGTACCAAGGGCAGCTGTGATCATCAGCCCACCCACTGTAGAACACTCTTGGGAAGTTATGTTGTGTAAAAGTACCCCCTGCCCACAGCACCAACCTGGGCAGTGTCCTAAATCAGAATGCGAAGCCATTAAAAGATCCAGATATACTTTCCTCTCTGCAACTACCTCCAGCTGCCTAAGCTAGAGTAAATTTGATATTGTGTCAAGGATGAGGTTCAGTGCTTCTGACTGAAAAGGAAGCAATGCTACTAGCACCAGATCTCTTGGCACTGTTAAATTGTATGGCTCAGGCTACTCAATTACTCCATTCCACCAAGCTCCCAAAGCATACATATGTAGAGATTGCATGCATTGATTTCTACATACAGCCAGATTTTTCTAACCAACATGGACAACTCAGGGTAGTTAATGATAGTTAAAGGCAACATCTGCCTCTGGAGGTGCTCAGCATGTTAAAAGCTCAGTGTAGGAAGGAGAAAAATGAGAACAAATCCTCCAGTATCTGGATGCAAAAGACGGTAACATTGCTTTTCCTTTTCTTAGCCTCACAGAGTGCATAAGAACAGACTTCTGGATCAGGCCAATGGCCTATCTAGCCCAGAATCCTGTTCTCACAGTGTCCAGTCAGATGCCTGTGGGGAAACGCACAAGCAGGACTCAAACACAAGAGCACTCTTGCTTCCTGTGGTTTCCAGCAACGGCTTTTCAAAAGCATTGCTGCCTCCAGCTGTGAGGGAAGAACATAGTCATCATGGCCAGCAGCATCTGGTATCCTTATCATCCATGAATTTGTCTGATCCTCTTTTAAAGCCATCCTAGTTGGTTGATATCACTGCCTCCTGTGGCAGCGAGTTCCGCAGTTAAACTATACATTGCATTATGAAGTGCTTTCTTTTATCTATCCCGAATCTTCCCACTTTCCACTTTATTGGATGTCCATGGGATGTTATGAGAGAGTGAGAAAAAACTTTTCTCTGTCCACTTGCTCCATGTGATGCAAATTTTTACAAACATCACTAATAATAGTAAGAAATAATTTTATTATTTATACCCTGCCCATCTGGCTGGGTTTTCCCAGCCACTTTGTCATCTCTTACTCATGTCGCCTCTTACCTTTTCTCTTAACTAAAGCTGCATTTCCAAGTGACGCCCACAGCAGTCTTGGGTGGCTGCTACGACAAGGTCCTGTACACAGTCAACTTCAGGTGGAAGACACCACTAGCCACCTGTTAGCCTGCCCCTACCCAAGAAATTGCTTTCTGAAACCTTTGTTCACACAAGCAAGCAGACAGACCCCATCAGAAATGATCGTTTCTTTTGAGTGATAACAATAGCTTCATAACTCTGTAATAAACAAAAATCTGCCCTTATTCTCTTATGGGGGACACAAGAGCCCTTGTAGAGTCCTTTGTAGGTTCTCCATCTGTAGGAGAAGATAACAGAGGCCAACCAGAGAATATAGAGAAGCAAAGCAGCTCGTAAGCCTGATCTTTATTGAACTGTTGCAACAGGGTGCTCCCCTCACACACAGGAAAGGAGGAGGACCCAGAACCAAGGTGTGCCTGCCCTTATATAGACATTTTAAACTCCTTGCTCTGGAGCCCAACACCACCCCTCCATACATCATACATACATATACATACATCACAGAAGGGGTGTAACCCAAGACCACCCCCCACAAATATCATACCTACATCACAGAATTAAAAAGCAGAGACATCACCTTGCCAACAAAGGTCCGTGTAGTTAAAGCCATGGTTTTTCCAGTAGTGATGTATGGAAGTGAGAGCTGGACCATAAAGAAGGCTGATCGCCGAAGAATTGATGCTTTTGAATTATGGTGCTGGAGGAGACTCTTGAGAGTCCCATGGACTGCAAGAAGATCAAACCTCTCCATTCTTTGACCTTGCAGAGAAATATTTGAGGTCAATTTGGGAGGGACAAAATGGTTTCAGGACTTTTTCTGTGGGGTTTCAGACATGTGATTTATATATGCAGTTATGAACATTTATCATAAGGATATATATAACTGCATATATAAATCACATGTCTGAAACCCCACAGAAAAAGTCCTGAAACCATTTTGTCCCTCATATATATATATATATATATATATATATATATATATATATATATCTCCTTAATTTTTTTATTTCAGCACAGGGAGCAGCCCTCTATGCACTGGCTGCAAAAGAAATTAGGAGGAAGGAGTTAGATTGTTGTGGTATTTGGAGGTGTTTAATTGGAAATCAAGCTGGATTTGAGTTTGTCAACATCTCTGGTAACCGCTCTCTTACCTCATGGAAGTATGGATGTATGTGATCTGCCTTGTTTTATTGGCTGGTACTGTTGCTGCAGGTTTGTCATGGCCTTTGGCTGGAACAATAAACTTAAATTGAATTCAAAAGTATTACAACCCCAAGGTGTCATTGCTGGTCAGTCACCACCAGTTCAGACCCCCACAAGCATATTTGTGAATTTTAGATTTTTTGTGTGCTGAAAAAGTACCAAACAATAACCAACCACATGCACCCAAAACTTTATTTTTTAATGTGGCTCCCTTAACAATGGGGGAGTTTTCTATAAAGGAAACCATTTTTGCCTAATGACCTCTCAGAGGGTTTCAGTTCAGTTCCACTGATAGCACTCACATTGACTTTAGTATGCAAACAACAATTTCCCCCCTTTGCCCAATGTTCGGGAATCTATTTCCAAAATAGTGATGTCCTTCAGTGATGTCTGGGCCTTTTGTTAATGATTCACAATACTATGAGAGTTCAGGGTGCAACCTTCTTTTTTAAAAAGCTCACTCTCCAAAACAGGTACCTGGAGGTTTCCAAACCAAAAATGAAAAGCATTTGTTTTTATTAAAAGAAAATGTGGTTCCATCTGAGTAGGCTTTTTCCTCCTATGATTCTCTTGATAGCTTATCTACTATCATGTCAGGATACAGTTGCAGCACACAGTAAGCTAACAGGATTGTCATCCCAGAGGTAAGTCTATCTCCATGTAATTTAAGATACTGCCTTACATATAGAAATTGCTGTCTATCTGGTCAGTGCATCAATTCAGACTGAGAATGAGGCATGTGGGTCCTATTACTTTTAAGCAGCTAGCAGAAAACGATTTATACAATAGTCCCATCACAATATGGTGAGAGGGCTGAAACATGAACCATTTTGACGTCTTATAATTATACCTTTTTTAATACGTTTCCTTCTGCACTACAATTTTTTCTTCAAGAAGATTTCATTCCTCAGTTCTCATCTTTCACATATTCTAATTTGATATGCAGCTTTTAAACTGCCGTTGTTTCATAACACAATGAGCTGATACGGTATTTCATATTATTTCAGTGATAATGAAGTAATTCAGACAAAAGTGAGAGAAAATATATCAAGATGCCGTTTCTTCTTTCTTCTTCTCTTTCAATATCTTATTGGATAATAAATAATAAATAATAATGTTGTGTGTGGGTTTGGGTCGTATGTATTTAAATCATGTATTAAAGAAAACTCTATGGGGCTTTTCCCAAGCTGCTAATTGCAAACTGGACCAAAGGAAATATAATGTAGAAAGATCAAAAAGTGGTATCAGTAATAATTGGGATATAGACGCAGGGAGGGGGGAGGCAGAGGAAAGAAAAGATACATTTAATTATGAAGGCTTATTCTAGTAATCCTTACAGAAACCAAATAAAGAACAGATTTTTGGTGTTTGATGAAGTTATCAAACAAAGCAGGATAATGAAGAGGCACATTTTAAATCTAGGTGAAGGTGAACTCACTGAATACTTTTCTGAAAGCTGAAGGATAGAGGCATCACATCTTTCTACCACCACAATATATGTACACACACACACACACACACACACACACACACACACACCCCTACACCCCTCTCTCTCTCTTTGTTTGACTGCTGCTTGTCCACAGACACCCTGCAATTTGATCCTACACACACTGATGTGTATCCACAGGCTCATCTCTTGAGCATTTGAGTTTTTCATTTAGTGTTCTTTCTTCTGTAGCTTCTGATGAATCTCTCTTCTAATTATCAGTAGAATTACCATAACCCTGCAAAAAGAAGAAGAAAAAAAATACACAGCCTCTTAAGCAAAAAACAGCCTGTCTGTCACACGACAAAACAGGCTCTAGCCTACACCACCTCACTCCTGCCAGGATAAAGTGTCAGTTTTTAAGGTGCCCTAGGAGTCTTTGCTGTTTTGTTCCGCTTGTTGGCGTTAACAGATGATAACCAATAATGATGGAGCTCTAGTCAAAAACCCAACAATAACAAGTAATTCTGGGACAATCTCCTCCCCTTCTCCATCAATGAATAATCAAACTAGATGTGTTCCTTATTATGGAATATGTAGGATGCAAATCATGGCTATGTCTCACAGTGGGAAAATACATATTTTGCTTTGTTCTTTGTCTAAGCTCCTTTTAGAGGATATACCCCAAAGGGACACATCCTCACACTGTTGTAGCTTGCAGGCTCTTGTTAGTCACTTGACAGAATTTCAATGCGGGAAACACAAAGGCCACAGATACAAAGAGCTTCTTTAGTTGTGCTCACTGGGACTTTTGCCCTCTTCCCCCTCCCTTCCTCCTTCCAATAGCAAGCTACAGTACTTATGTCATAGGAACATAGGAAGCTGCCTTACATCAAATCAGACTACTTGTCCATACATCCCTATGTTGTCCACTACAGGGGTGGAGAAACTGTGGCCGGCCAGATGCTGTTTGACTACAACTCCCATTAGCCGTTACCATTGGCCTTGCCGACTGGGGCTGATGTGAGGACCACAGGTTCCCCATTCATGTTCTAATTTGACTACCAGTGGATCTTGGGGATCTCAGGCACACCATCACCTAATACTGAATCCTTGTAAATGGAGACACCAGGGCCTGAACCAAGATGTTTAGGGGAAGGGCAGTGCCCCATTGGTTGCCAGGTTCTCCAGCAGAGGCTGGGAGAGATTGCCTGTCTGAAATCCCGGAAAGATGCTGTCTGCCAACATAGACAATATTGAGCTTGATGGACCAGGGGCACCTGAGGTGAAACTCCCCACTGCCACCCTGTGATGGGGGCACAAACTCTGTAACAAGTCTTCCCCACTGGGATGGTTGTCCTTCAGGGCTTTCTCATCCCTGCCCAGTAACGGGGCTTTGCTCCAGCTCTTCCCTTCAAGAGAAACCAGTGCAAAGCCCCATCACACCACTGTGTCTGTCTGTCTGTCTCTGTGTGTGAGAGACAGTGGCAAAGCGGGATGGTGGAACGCCTCCCCTCTCTGCCCTTAGGCATTCCACAGAGCTTTGCCACCAGCCCCTCTCTGCCCTACTGTGCTGGCCCCGGGGGTAAGGTAC
The DNA here is from genome assembly GCF_965112155.1 of Podarcis liolepis. Lineage (NCBI taxonomy): Eukaryota > Metazoa > Chordata > Lepidosauria > Squamata > Lacertidae > Podarcis > Podarcis liolepis. Next base: position 58,713,587 of record NC_139559.1, read on the forward strand.
CGTGAATGTAGCAGAGTCCACACGAAGCGGGGCGAGGTCCGATGCAGAGAGACGGGCGGGGAACAGGAACGCTGGAACAGAAGGCTGAGCAGGTAACAGGAACACCGGATGGTCGGGAACAGGAGGCCGAGCAGGAAACAGGAGTACTGGATAGTCAGGAACAGGAAGCCGAGCAGGGATCAGGAGTACCGGTTAGTCAGGAACAGGAGGCCGAGCAAGGATCAGGATCACAGGAAGGTCCGAAGCCAACAACGACGTTGCTCCCGCAACCTGGGGCCGGGATGAGTGGGCTTTTATCCTCTTCTAAGGTCAGGGGCGGTCCCGACCCCCAGGAGCCCCGCCTACCTTGGCCTTAAGGCGAGCACTCCTCCTGGGGGCAACTAGTTCCCTTCGCCTCTCTGCCCTAAGCCTCTGCAGATCAGGAGAGGCCGAAGGGTTACTGGGCCCTGGAGGAGGCTCACCTGTGGCCACTGAGTCATCAGGCTCCTCTGGGGCCAGGAGGACTTCACCTGGGGCCAGCTCCTGCTGCACTGCCACAGGTGCAAGCTCTTCAGCCTTTAGGCCTTGCCCCAGTTCAGCCGGCCCTGGGGGCGGGGACTCCTGTGCAGGCTGGGATTCTTCTGTTTCATCCTCCGAATCGGAATCCCAGGCCATCACACCTTAGAGGCCGGGGAGACCAGTGGCAAAGCTGGGGAGCAGAACAGGTGTGCCACCCCTTGAGGGGATGCCGACTGAGGTGGCCGCCCCACCCAGCCTCATGGGTGGGTTGGTTCTGAGATGGACTAGTGGGACAGCATATGGAGGATGTACCCCTCCCATCACACTGTTTTTTAAGTCTTGTCAAGATACAAAGGTTGTTTCCCATGCAGCATGGGGAGGGGCAGGGGGAGATAAGAGTGCCATTGTTCCTGCTCAAGAAACACAAGACCAGAGTCCTAATCCCATTTGGGGGATGTTGATATTCCATGCCCAAAATTCTCTGTCGGGGCAGCTCAGGAGTTCATGTCTGCCATGGCAAACATGGGTCTGTCTCAGATAATTTCAGCAGTGCCCTCTCAAGATTTGGGCTTTGTGATGGATGGGATGAGGGTAATCTGAAGGTGGGGGAACATGATATAGTTCCATGGTCATGGACAGATGACCTGCTCAGGTCAGTCCATTCACTGAGGCCCGCCTTTATGTCTTAAATAGCTATGGGTGAATCTATCAGTTCTCTCAATTCCTCATTTTCCCACTCTTAGATTCAATTCTCTATCTATCTTATCTCTATCTATCTATCTATCTATCTATCTATCTATCTATCTATCTATCATCTATCTATCATCTATCTATCATCTCTATCATCTATCTATTTATCTATCTATATCCTCACAAAAATGCATTAGCAGTTTAGTGTGAATTCCTCCTAATAAACACATTTTTGTATGCACTTTTGACTAGTATGCACATTGTTTGAAGCAGTTTCCCCTAAGGTAATGCAATGTTGCATGTTACTTTCATTTCTATATGCCTATTGGTGCACATTGCATAACTGAATCACAAAATTCAGAGATGTGCAACTTGCAAAGGATATTTGGGTTTCAGTTCAGGTATTGGTTTGAGGACTGTGAAATAGGTAGCTGCTCATTAAATGAAATATGGGGGGGAAAAACACCTCTCCCATGCCACTAGTTTCAGCATCCCCTGAAATGTACTTACTTGGCTGGGAGAAAGCATTTTCCATGGCTTCACCTGCACTCAGGCAGTTGCTTCTGGGGGAAACACAGCCACACTCCTCCTTTAATGGCCATCAAGAACTTACTAAAAAACCAAAGAAACACATCCTTTTAAAGGCTTCTTTGGGGTGGATCGCTGCTTTATTGTATAAGTTCTTATCTGCATCTTTTGGAATAACTTTTACTGCAGCTGTTTCTGTGTTGTTATTTTTACGGTTCTCTTTAGTGTTTTTTTGCGGCTGATAAAGTTGAATTATGGTTTGACTTTTTTGCTAGCTTCCCTTACTTTTTTATGAGGGAGAGAAGGTTATAAATGTTTAAAATAAATAATTAAAACTCAGCTCATGGTGCTAGCTGCATTGTTATTTGGGTAAGTCCCAAATTTTCACCCTCCTTGCAGCAGATATGCTGTCTGTCTGTCTCTCAGGCTATCTATCTAACTTGTTGAATCCATAGCCCAGATTAATGGTTGTGTCTTGGGTCATGTCTGCCTCATGCATTTCAAAGGAATCGTGTGAGCACCTTCATCTGAAAAGATTTAATGGGGATTAATCAACCATCCTACCTTTTCAGAGCTGAACAGGATCCGACACAATCCTGTCAGATATCTCTGGAGAATGTTGCAGTTATCGTGTAATGGAAAGGCTCAAGAGATCACTCTAAAAACTGTATCCATGAGCTTCAAACATTATCTTAGAAATTACCTTTCAACTCAGGATGGGTAACAAAAGCAGCTGATGTCATGCATTGTGTATGGGCCCTGTGACACTGATTGCCAGTCTACCAGTTTTAGGGAAGGGAGGAAGGAAGGCAGGAAATAGTAACTTTCCAAAGACCATTCACAGGCCAACTTTTTAGGCCCAAGTCCAGCATTCTAGCTACAGTACTGTACTGTTGGCTTTTGAAGCCACAAAGACTGCCCAACAGTTGTTTGTATTGCAGATGGCACTGTTTTTAAAAGCCTATTTTACTTGTATTGGAATGGATTTAATTCATCTGCATCTACACATTTAATCTGCTTGCATTGGAATTTATTATTGATTTTGTTGAGCTTTAAAGGAAACCCACAGGACACAGTATATTTTCATGGAGCATTCCTGACTCACTTGTATCCATTTTAGCCCTGAATGTTAAATTTGGCCTCATGCCTAATGCTTCCTGGTTTTATATGGAATTTGTTACAGGATCAGGAAGAATTCAGAGTGAGTAATGCACTCTGTATTATTCCTCACCAATGGGAATACGAAATCAGTTAATTTTGTTTTACATGGACAGGCTTATGTGGGCCTATTCACACAGCCATTCCCAGCTATAGTTGCTATGTAAAACTCCAATCTATGCCCAGCCTTCATTCACCCACTAATGTACATATACTGCCACACACATAATCCAGCTTTTGATACACAATCACAAAATCTGTGAGCAATAGACTGGGATCGTATGGGCATAAGATGTAGTGTTGTCCAACACATCAAAGGCAAAACCCAGGATGCCATTTATGGGACACCATCTTTCTGATTTTTCTCATGAGAGGATGATGGCCATTTTGGGTGCTGCATTCTCATGTGATTTCACCCCCTAGAAAGCGTGAATTATATGAGATCATGGTGCCTCAAATGGCTGCTGTCCTCTTGTAAGAAAAAACAGGATGCCCCAGTTTTTCCAGGACACTTGCAGGGTATTCTAGGGCTGTGCAATGTATCTGGCCAAATCGCAAATCCTAAACCAAATGGGTATGATTTGGGCCAAATTTTGACTCTTCTGCATTGGGTCAAGGCAGCCCCAGATAGGGTTGGGTTCACCTGGAGCAAATCTAGAGTTGTCAGAAAGGTATGGGAGGATCAGGCAGCAAGGGCAGGGAGGAGGAGATGGAGAAGGTGAAAGCAGAGGGTCTCTCCACCACCTTAGCCCCAAGGATGTACAAGGCCCTTGGTTTGGGGGCTGCATAAGATCAGGTTGTGATGAGGGATGCCTCTACTGGAGGTTTAATTAGGAATAATACCTCAAGTATGGCAGCTTTCTGTAAAGTAACATAGATAATAATCTAATCTAATCTAATCTAATCTAAATTTTAAAATTCGTTGTTCATAGATGAATGCAGCCTTCCCAATCTTTTCATCAATAGAAACCCACAGTAAAACCACTTCCATTTTTTAAAACATGAAAGTCATAGAATCATAGAATCATAGAGTTGGAAGAGACCACAAGGGCCATCAAGTCCACCTCCCTGCCAAGCAGGAAACACCATCAGAGCACTCCTGACATATGGTTGTCAAGCCTCTGCTTAAAGACCTCCAAAGAAGGAGACTCCACCACACTCCTTATCCATTGTGTGCTTTGTGCTCCTCACACAATTTTTCAGTGTTCATACTTCTAAGCCTTGACTTTAAAAACTCATAACTTTAGGAATACATAGTGTATTTTCACCTGACCAGTAGAAGGGAGACCAAAGCAATACTCTTAGACATTTGGCATAATATAAACTGGCGAAAAGGGGAAACTTGGATGGTCACAAATATAGAAGAAAAATGTCAAGTCTTCACTTAAAAGGACCATTTTAAAAACTGCTGCACCAAATGCATCCTCATGATAATTTTCACCAGATTACAACTTTTGCTAAATAGTTTTTCCTTGACAATTGCATACTGTGATGGGACAAATCATCTTGATTTTTTTAAGGAATACAATAGCCGAGCTTTAAAAACATTGAATGCAGAAAATACCAGATGCCTTAACTATATAGCCATTGCTGGGGCTGTGTAATTTTCTATCTCCAAAATGAGACGAATTAAGGGGAAGACCCTTAGTGTGTACAAAAGGAAAATCACAAATAGCCGGCTGTGTATTGTGGAAAAAACCAAAAATAAACTAGTTTTGACAGAACTTCTAAAGGTTTATCACAGCAAACAGCTTCCCACATGCATCTCATACGTATACTGATCACATTTGCTCTTATCCAGTTATACCAATGGAGAATGCAATAGGGCAGGATTAACAGCAAAACAATTAATGCAGCCCCAAACCCGATACTAAGAACTGCTTTTGATTTCAGGTGTGCGGGCAAATTGTAGACATGCAGTTCATCCCTTGAAGCATAAATCAGGCACTTCTAACGTGTGTTCGTTTCACCTACATGTTTTGAAGCATTATCCAAATGTGAATTGCTGTTTAATTTTATTTTGCTATTGTAATGCAGTGGCTGCCGTGCACTTGGAAATGTCATTATCTTGGCACTTTGGTGCTGAGATGCTGTGAAAGAAGCCAAAAACAGGATTTGATTGTAACCTTCTAATTTTTTGGCATCTCTCCACTGTGCTTCAGGTTGTTTTGCTGCTCTTTCCCCTAACACAACTGAGTCATATTTTCCCCCTAGTGCTGGGGAGGAAGTTAACATCCAGAATTATTTATACACATAATAGGACCCCACAGTAATATCCATATGTATTTGTGCACATAATAGTCTCTGACCCACTGAGGGGCAACCCGCATGCAGAGGCATGTTTACACACATTGATCTCCCATTACCACCTGTGCAAGTTTAAGTTGCTCTTGAAGCAGTAATAATGATAATAATAATAATAATAATAATAATAATAATAATAATAATAATAATTTAAAAATTTTTTTTTATTTATACCCCACCCTTCCTGGTTCAGAAAACTGGGATCAGGGCAGCTAACAACAAATTTAAAACACCTAATTGATGCAACAACAAAAAAGCATAAAATACAGTATAAAATGTGAATAACAATAAATTCAGAATTCAAAAATCAATTTGGGGGAAAATCCATTCAATAAACATTGGATGATCACCAGGGCTAGTATTGGGAAATATTTTTGCATCTTCACTCTTGGGTTACACGTGAAGGTGGCACTCCAGTCTAGAAATCCATTGACCCATCCCTTCTGAAATGGGAGGACACGGTGTAATCACCCTACCATGTACTATCATTTCAGCAGGAGAAGTTGGGTTAGAGAGAGCTCTGTAGAAGTACTGATGAACTTGCTGGCTTTTGAACTGGGTGCCTCCACCTTATCATTGCTTTCTTATCACTCCATCTGACTTTGATGTTCAGAGGTGAGTGTCATTCCTTACATATCCAAAAGGGCACCAGCCATGCACTAGAGGGTGACATCAGTAGGCTTGGATGAAGCCCAAGGTGTGCAGACATACAAAAGCCTTTCAGAAGGGAGAGAAGAAGATGGGAACCCCCAAACAGCCCACTGAGACCTGAGGATACTCAGTGTCCATGGGATGTTTTTGGAGTGTGTGGGTGGGGGGATGGAGTGGCTGGAATCTTGAACAGCATCACTCCACACTGCAACATTTTGCATGGTCAGGTTTCAAAAGCACCCAAGATGTCTCTATGTACAGCAAGGTCCGCAGATGCTCATCTTCCCACATGTGGGTGGCAATGTGGCTCGATGGTGGGGATGCAACAGGGTGGAGGGCAGTGAATAGACTCCCATTAGAATTCTAATTGCACCAGGCTTTGAATGCCTGAATAGGGCTATTCTCTGTGCAACTCCAGGTGGCCCCAGTTGGGAATGCACATAAGAAGGTGGACAATCACACTGGCTGCCCCAAGAGATGCTTACTTCCATAAACAGATTTATTGCGCTGGATTGGGACTGAGTTTAATTTTTCTTACATTTGGTGACCATCAGCAAAGGACACCCATATATATGCATTTGTGAAATATGGTATTTGCAAGGATTTGGTGCTTTCGCTTATGACTGCTGAGAAATAACAGCTTTTCATCAAAACACATATAATTACACTTCAACCATTTCTTTACTAATATGTCATGGGAGTCCATTTGAAACCTCACATATAAACTTCTATCACTGTAAAATTGACTCTCTCTCTCTCTCTCTCTCTCTCTCTCTCTCTCTGTGTGTGTGTGTGTGTGTGTAAGTGTGTAAACTGAGTCTAATTTCTTAAAAGTTGCTCTCTGCCTGGGGGCCTTGAGAATATGGCTGTGGTCCTAAGATGTAGGGGCTGGGGAGACTGAAGCTAGTTTAACCACTTCTTCACCGGACATCCTGCTGGGCTCTGGTGAGGGTGGAGGAATGCTCTACTTCTTCATCTGTTTCTAGGCATCAGGTTTTTTTCACACACACCCCAATTTTCTCTCTCAGTGGGAAGGGAAAGAGGAGGAAAAGCTTCAGGAACCTGTCTAAATCGCCCACCCCACTTCCTGTAGTCAGTGCTTAGGCCTGAATTAAAGCAGGACTGTCTGAGAGGTGCTCAGCGAAAGATCCTTTCAAAAGGTATCTTGGGGCCCCTCAGCTGTAGATATTAAATCTATTGCAGCCATGCGTATCCTGCTGAAACTGATTTCCACAGGGAGTGTGCAATATAGGGACTTTCAGCATTGCCAATCACTTTTATTTTCCTCAGGAGAGCAAGAAGACAAGCTGGAACACCTGCTCCCATCGATTGCCGCCTAAGTCAGTGGTCAGGATGGACTGAATGTTTCCCTTGTCAAGGAAGAAAAGTAAGGATCCACTCAAATATAGCCAAGTGTTCTTTATAGCTGCCTGCAGTGAAAATAGACACAAACTTTGAACACAAAGGGCAGTATCCAACCTCTGTCCCATCGGCACAAGGATTTCCAGAGGCATAATGGGACCTCCCACCTCTTCTTCCTTGTACAACCCATGCCTTCCCCAAATCTTCTCCAGAGGGTTAGGGAACCCCTGGAACAGATTTGAGAGGGGGGTGCATCAGGGGAACAGTGTCCCATTGCATAAGTGAAAATCATTGCATTGGTAGAATGGTGACTTAACACTACACTGAATACAAGCCAGTGGTTTACAGTTGAAAACAGATGCATGTTTACCCAAGCCCATTAAAACCAATGGGCCTAAGCTGAGAGATGGAGATGGTCTATGTGACCAGCAGTTCAACAAAGCAGGATGCCCATGAAGGATATAAGAAGAGCCCTGCTGGAATGGAGACAGCTTCATAGGCGCCGACTCCATGGGGCCTGAGGGGGCTCGAGCCCCCTCAAAAAATTTTTTTGGGGGGCTCAGCCCCCCCAATAATTTCGGGCGCCCTTCCAGCAGAGCGCCGCCGCCGTCCCTCGCCAGCCAGCCAGCCAGCCAGCCAGCCAGCCGCGCGCCCTAGTCTGAGAGCCCCGGCCATCCCCCGCGAGATTAGGGAATCCCCGGGGGCGGGGGCTCCTGCCTCGCTGCTTCGTTTCAGCTCCCGCGAGAACAGGGGAATCCCGACTGGCCACACCTCCCAGCCAGCCAATCGGCTGGCTGGGGGGCGTGGCTTGCCCTATTTGGGGCCGGAGCCACTTTATTTGCATATTCATGAGCTTATTTATTATTCATGAGCTTTCCCGGGCCCCCCCAATATTTTTTCTAAGTCCGCGTCCCTGGACAGCTTCATATATGCATGGAGTGCACGGGGCAAGCCTCTTGCACAGACAAGTAGTCTGTATACACATACAGTAGAACTCTCAGTCATATGACATTCTATCATGACTGGATTGGCTTTCAATCAGCCAGTGAAGTTACTCTTCCATTTAAGATATTGGGAATGATTTGACAGGCATGGAAAAAGTCAACTGCAAATACTTCTGCTGTGTTGTTAACCTTCTCATCCCTTCACATTTCTTCCCTATGAGCTTCAAATTGTGTTTTAAGTAATTTTTTGGTTTTGGCAGGCATAGCTGTACTGATAAAGCCTTAATTTGTTTTACATTTTTAATACTTAAATAATTAATGCTTGCTCTTGCTAGGTTAAAATATTGTATAGATCTGTTTTTATTGCCTCCTGAATTCAAATTTTATCGTTTTGTATATATATATAATTTATGGCAGATATCTATTTTTATTTTTTTAAAAATGCATATTATAGCACAGATATCGAACTTTGCAACAGCCAGCCAAATACAAGGGGAACATATGTACCGGCCACCTTTGGGATGAAGCTGCGTGCCAGTCAGCAGGAGAATGTATTGTGAGCCAAGACTGTGGAGCTGATTTTCGGTGTGAGGAGACTGGTGAGTATGATGCCATTACAGATCCATTAACTGATCCAGTGATCCTGCTCCACACCATTAACCCATTTCAGGAATGCGGAAAAGGTACTGATCTACTGTTCCATGCAATAAAGTTAAAGTGGGGCACAGTGACATCTAGGAAAAGAAGGAATCGCCTAAGGATCTGCCAAAGCCAGCCCTATCATGCCAGCCCTATCATAGCGTGAGGTGAGCTTGATCCATGCGTTCAAAAGGACAATGTGTGCAGAGAGTGCTCTGCTGCACATGCAGATTCTGGAATGACTGCCTGACCAGCTGCACTGTATCCTCATTTGTGCCAATCTCCACATGTGTAACATTTTGTGCTTGCAACAATAGATCTGCAAATCTGCAGCTGCAGGGCCAAGCTAACCCTGGACTTTGGCCCAAATGGTGCCCTCTGGGTACAGATTTGCTGAGCCACTGATACACCAATTGCTTTCTTGTCTGCTCCTCACTCAGGTTGAGTGCTGTATGGCAAAGCTGTTGTTATAGTGTGAAAAGCCACACCTGCCTTTTTCTTCAGGAACACTTTCCACACTGCTGGCTAAAGCAGGAGAAGGCAGGAATCTACTCTTAAGGATGTTCCTTGAGTGTTCGTGCCTTAGCCATCATTATTGCAACAAATTTCTCGAGCACATTCTGCAACATCACAGCGCCAGCCCATTCTTTAAGCTGACAGTGTTCATTTCTCCAAAAAGTAGCAGCAGGAGACTTTTAGGCTTATAGTTGCTTTTAAAAACCATAAGCAGGGATAACAAATGCATCCTGGGAGCTTTGACAAAGTGAACCTGACAAGGAGAAGCACACGGTCTATTCATAATCCATTATTTAGAACTGAAAAGGTGCCCAGCTAAAGCTTTTCCTGTCTTACCGCAGTGGCAGAGAACAAGAAAAGTTTCAGGATTCTTTCTGCAACTAGTTTTGGGAGCACCCTTGAAGCAATGTGCTTTCCTTCATTCGTACAAAGAGAGATCTCCAAAGTCTGGAATGATAAAGAATACAGTAAAGGGCACCAGGGTCTTGAAAAGGAGATTCTTGTAATGAGTGTGTAGTTCACTGAATCATAGAGTTGGAAGGGATCCTAAAGATTCCTGCAATGCAGGAATCTCAACAAATTCAGTCACTATATAGTTCATTCCCTAGGTGGCACAGGTGAGGGGCTGTAGTTCAGTGGTAGAGCATCTCCTTTGAATGCAGGACATCACAGGTTCAATCTCTGGCAACTCCTGGTAGAGTTGGGAGAGGACCATGCCTGAAACCCTGATGCTGTTAATTAGTATAGACCTTTCTCAACATTGGTTCCATAGATGTTGTTGGACTACAACCACCATCATTCTTAACCAGCATGGCCAGTGGCCAGGGATGATGGGAGTTGTAGTTCAAAAACATCTGGGAACCCAAGGTTGAGAAAAGCTGATGTAGACCATACTGAGCAGGATGAAGCAATGGCCTGATTCCTTATCAGGCAGTTTCCTGCATTCATATGTACATTGCTTATGGATGGAGTCTAAAGTTCCCTCGTGCTGAAAGAAATATTGTTTTATAATAATTGCTAAGATTAATTTGGTTAAAAAACAAAACAATACAATACAGATGCAAGAAATGTGAATAATTGTGAAAACATGAAAATTTCCAGATAGACTGAAGGAAGTCTGAAAGTGGAAAGATTAGAATTGGATGTATAATTCAAATGGAATGTTTTCCTTTTATTGTTATATTTGAAACTTTATAAATAAAAAATTATAAAGTTCCCTCGTGCTGTTTTGTTCTTGTTTAAGGAAGACAAGAAAGTTATTGTCTAGTTTCCTGGCTGGTCTCTCTCTTTAAGCCTCCAATAAGTGAGGCCCAGTTGCCAATGCAGGCCTGAAACTGAGCCCAAACATTTACCCCTCTGCTAGGACCAACACTTTTAAAAACCTTGCTGCAGACACAGATTCCTACTTCACCTATCTTCTCATGGTTGCTTCATCCTGCAGCATGGCAAGGTGTGTTCTGCCCATTGCTTCCTCCCAGTGATACCTTGCAGGTATGGTTAAAAGGTGTTATAGCAGCTTCTAGCCCAGAAATAATCAGGTGACACAAGGGCCCCTATAGTAAGGTTACCAACGTTCCCCTTTCACAGGGACAGTCCCCAGATTTACAGATCAGTCCCTTGACAAAATCCATCCATTCTGACTGAAGTTGGAAAGCGTCCCTGGATTCATTGAAAAAAATCTGGTGACCTTACCCTATAGGGCCCTAAAAAGCAACAAAACCCATTAACTTCAGAGTTATGTGAAGACATAACAATTCAAATTCTAAGTGCATTTCACTGTCAATATAAAAAGACACCTGGAGTCGTGTGCAATTTTGTACATGATATCTTGTTGCATTTGACTGGGAAGTCTGAATAGGAAAGGAAATTCCATGCCACACACACAAAACCACTCCTGTTCTCAACATATTTCTCTTTGAGTATTCTTCACAAAGACCTCCTGCTCAGTCAGAAAGTGACAACAGCACAACCTGAGCAAGGTCCTACATTATCTTTGTGATTTGGTTTAAGTGAACCATTAAGTCCAGCCTTATCTAGCTAGAGCAAACATGGATTCTAGAAATGGATAACAAATCTTTATCTGTGCTGCAGGTCGCTGCATTAAACGCCACCTTGTATGCAATGGAGAACCAGACTGCAGAGATCAATCTGATGAGGCAAGTTGTGAGGATGCTGAAAGATTCTGTGATGATCTGGATCCAGTCCCCGGGATCAGTAAAGTTGCACAGGGGTGAGTTGCCCTACCTAAGTACTATGGTTCTTACACATGATTTAAGCATTGGGAAATTTTCTCTTTAATTTTAACTTGCTATGTTGTGTAGTTTAGAGAACTCCCAAGTTTTAAAACTTCTTACATAAAGGAGAGAAACAGGAGTCCATGTGTTTATTTATTTTCATGGACTTTGTCTTATAACTCATGAGCAAATTGTGCCTGTTTTGCTCTTCCACATGAGCACTGGCAGAAAACAAACCACGATCCCACACTCTGCATTAAATTCAGACCAGGAATTGTGGTTTGTTATATTCAAACTACAATTGATGAGCCTAGAAGGAAACAAGAAGGATTGTATGGAATGAAAGTGAGAGTCTCTCTCTCTCTCTCTCTCTCTCTCTCTCTCTCTCTCTCTCTCTGTGTGTGTGTGTGTAAGAGCACTAGCAAACTCTCCTTACATGCCTGCTCCTGTCTCTTTTGCTCCTGAAAGATACAATATCCTTACACAAAAAGAGGCACAGATAGTGTACGATCCTGCATTCTATGGAGGCCAGTGTGAATCTGTCTATAACGGAGAATGGCGAGAATTGAAGTATGATGCGGCATGTGAACGTCTGTATTACGGGGATGATGAGAAATATTTCCGAAAGCCATATAACATCCACTACTATCAGTTTCTTGTAAGTATTTGTAGGCCAACATTAGCGGTAAGGCTGAGTGGGCAATTGGACCTCAGCCAAATATAGACCCTTGCAACACGTGAGCTCCTCTGAAGTTCCATATCATTTACTGCTACCTTTTAAAAATTTCCACTGTCCAGAATATCACATTAGCATGTCATATCAGTTTTAGGTGTTATATATATATTTTTTTTGGGGGGGGGTCTCTTTATTACATATTATCCACATATCAACCAGATAATATGTGAGCGCGGAAGCATATGCAGATCCCTCTGAACCCTTTCTAGCAGATTTATCTGTAAGACACTTACCAGTGGGGCCCCCCATGCATCTTTCCTCTACCAAACTTGGATGCCACATGCAATGCTTTTGATGTGCACACCCCTCTATACACTGGGCACAAATGGCTTCTCCAAAGTCTCCTACTTGAGGATAGAGACATCAGGGAGACCTGATTTCTCCAGGGGAAGGATAAATTATCCTACAGTTTCCCAGTGGTAAGGCTTACCATCAGAAGTGACAGGAGCACAGCTCTTTTCATTTGTGCCTCCTAAGTGGGTTGTTATTTTTTTGGGGGGGGGGGGTTGAGGGGTTGATGCCACTGCAGGTGAAATGACACCTCTGGCAAGTGGCAGTCAGTGATTGTGTTGGCAGCCTGGCCCCCGTTTTGTATCTTCTGAAATGGCCTGAACTCTGGCATTGTTCTGGGGCACTGGGGTGGGGAAACAGTGGCCTCCATAAAAAAAATGGTGGAAACAATTCTGTAAAGTAGTCTCCTTTCTTCCACCATGCCCTTCCTGATCACATGTTTAATCAGGGGGGTGGGAGCAGGGAGGAAGAAGGAATGGCAGTTGTGTGGAAACACTCCAGCTGAGAACAGAGGGCTTGCTGCTGCAGGTCCTGCTTGTCCAGGGTCTTCAGGAAGGCTCTTGAAAGGCAGTTCCCTGCAGCATCAAAGCCCCCGAGGGTTGCATGCAAAGATGCTCTCTGCTCTCTGACCAAGAGCATGGAGCTCTGATTGAATCCTCTGTGGGCTGCACAGGGGTCTGTGCACAATTCTCTTGAAAGTGCTCTTGCAGAGGGCTTTTGGGCAGCCCCTTGCTTCTGGCTGAAAACCCGGACTGATCAGGATTTCAGCCCCACTCATCAGCTGATGAACAGAGATTGAACCCCGCTGCCTTGGTTGCACAGCCCTGTTCCCTGCTGGAAACAGGAGTATGTGACCAATGCAGGATTTAACCCCATCCTCCCACACAGTGGTAGCAGGAAATGGGCATGGCTTTAGGGAAAATGGCCTTGTGGCCCAAACTGGGCTCCCTGGTAGGCGAGGACTGGCCAAAGAAGTAGAAGTTCCCCAGCCTCATTATAGAGGCTAACCACACAGACACTTCATCCAGTCATATAAAATCCTTACAAAAATGCAACAATGAGTTAAAACAAGATGTCATCCTGGTGCATCATTTGAAATGATTATGCCACCAAACTTTAGCATTTAAAAAAAAAAGTCTTGCAGTACCACTGAAAACTGCTCAGGCTTGGTTTTTGTTGAGTCTCCAGAGCAAAGGAGAATCATCCCCCATTAAGTCAATATGCTAATCTAAAATATCTCCATCCAGCTAAGATGTTTCTCTTTTCATTTCAGGCACATGCTGATTCTGGCTTTTCTTCAGAGTATTTTGATGATGCCAAGGACCTACTGAATGCCATAAAAAAGGACACCTCTCGAAGTTTTGGCTTTACATTTGGCATAAGCCCTGCAGATGTCCCTTTGTCTCTGAGTATAGGCATTGGCTTATCATTGGGTCATGGGACCCTGAGAAATTTTACTGAATACGCAGCAAAGGTAATGAGAAAGCAGGTGGAGGGGCCTTCTTACTCCTGCGATGCTAAATCGCCCAAACACTCTGTTACTGATATTGCTTTATTTCCCTGCCCACATGTTTTCCCCTTGAAACAATAATCATCCTACCTTAATTTGTTCATGTAATTGCACGTGTGATCATTAGCAATTCTGTTTGCCTTCCTTATTACACTGAAGCAAACAGAAGCATTGTAATGGGAATGAAATTGAATTACAAGTAGAACAACGCATGCCATCTCGCCCCATCCCTCCTGTTTCATGGTGACATTAAGTATATAAATGAGTAAGTGCTTGGAGTGGCGAACAGAGTGGGGGAATTTAAAGAATTGCACGTCAGCAACAGTTGTCTTTGGGGAACATGTTCCAATGTCACAAATATATCTTGTTTAAATTAGTGCAAACCTGAGTGAATGGCTGCGAGAAGCATTTGTTTTCTTAATGGATATGAAATCTTTGGGAAATCCAGAGATGTAAACAGGACTGGGCTTTGTGTTTTGTCTTGCTTAAGCGTGGAAACCTTGTGTAATGGGTAGTTGCAAGCAGGGACCTATGGTAAAAAAAGGTAAAGGACCCCTGGATGATTAAGTCCAGTCAAAGACAACTATGGGGTCTCTCGCTTTTCAGGCCAAGGGATCCAGCATTTGTCTATGAACAAATGGATGAGGGAGCACAGATTGAATTGTAAGGGAGCAGAAAAACTACCTCCCCAAATTAAATTATCAGCTCTGCAACCCTTGCAAGCCCTTTGATGTCTGAAAAATACTTTCCTGAAGTTCCTGAAAGGATCTGCAGGGAGAGGGGCAGTTAGGCTTGGAGGATTCATAGTAAATGGCATGTATCCTTTGGTCCCTGCCTTGCATATCACCACTAGCTGTCCCCAAGGTCATAATTAAAGGTAAAGTAAAGGGACCCCCGACCATTAGGTCCAGTCATGGCTGACTCTGGGGTTGCGGCGCTCATCTCGCTTTACAGGCCGAGGGAGCCAGCACACAGCTTCCGGGTCATGTGGCCACCTATTTATCTACTTGCACTTTGATGTGCTTTCAAACTGCTAGGTTAGCAGGAGCAGGGACCGAGCAACAGGAGCTCACCCCATCACAGGGATTCGAACCGCCGACCTTCTGATTGGCAAGTCCTAGGCTCTGTGGCTTAACCCACAGCGCCACCCACATCCCCTAAGGTCATAATTACATAACCAAAACTCTGTAGCTTAGGATTGTTCCACAAAGAAAAGAAAGATATAGTCAGCCCTGCAACAGGCGAGATCTTTTCATTCATTCGTACTCTATAACTAGAGTTGCTTCTCCATCTTTAGAAATTATTTCCTTCAGTTTGCTGTTTAATCAGATGATCATTATCCACAGCATCATTTTAGATCACCCACTGGGAAATGTTCTCAAGCATCCCAACATGTGTTGCTTCATGCTTGAAATAAACTGGGATTGTATAAAATGGGGTGGAAAACCTTGTTCACTCTGAGGGTCACATTCTCCTGTGGAGATCCTGCTAGGACCCACATGCAAGTGATGCACAGGGCCAGAGGCCAAAGGATGTGACTCTTCCCTTTGTATAGCAGACTACGTTCTAGCCATGCAACACTCACAGGTTTATACCCACACACTCCTTTTTGTCCAGGCTACAAGGGAGTGTATCACTGTTCAAACACATTGTAGCTTGGCAATAAAATTTGAGGGGGGTGCAGGGTAGGCTGGTAAGGAGCATGGTCTGGTGAGGTGGAATGGCCTAAGAAAGAAGAAGAAGAGTTTGGATTAGATATCCTACTTTATCACTACCCTAAGGAGTCTCAAAGCGGCTAACATACTCCTTTCCCTTCCTCCCCCACAACAAACACTCTGTGAGGTGAGTGGGGCTGAGAGACTTCAGAGAAGTGTGACTGGCCCAAGGTCACCTAGCAGCTGCATGTGGAGGAGCGGAGACGTGAACCCGGTTCACCAGATTACAGGTCTACCACTCTTAACCACTACCCAAGGGCCAGGTAGAGAGGTATGGAGGGCCAAATTTGCCCCCCCCCAGGTTCTGCACCCCTGGTATAAGAGCACAGCCTTGCCCTATTGGTCTCTTTTGGTGCCCACCAAAAAGAAAGAAGGATATAACTTCAGAAAAAAGTGGGTAAACTATGTATTTTGCCCTGCTTCATCTACAGAATGTTGGATTTATTCGAGCTCTTACCAAAGTACAGACAGCCCGTTTCAAGATGAGAAGAGAGGACATTGTCCTGGATGAGGAGATGCTTCAGTCTCTGATGGAGCTTCCAGATCGGTACAACTACGGAATGTATGCCAGGTTCATTAATGAGTATGGCACCCACTTTATGACATCTGGGACCATGGGAGGCATATTCGAATACATCCTTGTGGTCAACAAAGATGAGATGAGAAAAAGAGGTTTGCAGGTTTAATTTATTCTACCCGCTTGGCACATTGTAGGATGGAGGAAACTAATTTCTTGATACACGTAAAGCATATTGATTCAGCAGTATGTTGTAATGACCCAGAAACTCAAGATTCCTATTCAACACACTGCTCTTTTATTCAACAATATTATGAACTTGCATGCCCAAACTTGTGTCTTGGAGTTAATAAATAATTTCCTTCCAGGTATAGCAAAAATAACAGCAATGATAACTCCAGGAATTTCTTGTCTTTAGCCTTGAAATTTCTGCATTTCAAAGCGCACGAGACAGCATCCTGCAGACAGACCTAGATAAATTCAAAGGCATTTCTTGACTCATAAAGTGTAAACAAACAATGTTTTTGGCATTGCACCTACCATTTTACACAAGGTGGCTTTCAAACTGCAGAATGACAGAGTTCTGCTAGCTTCAGCTTTCAGCAAATGAAGGCATCCAAAGACAGCATAGTTCTGCCTACACTTTGTGTTCATGTAGCCAAGCTTCTGCAGTTGTTGCCATGCACATTTCATGATAGTTGAAGCATAAACCCTTCTAATCATCAATGGGAAATTTCCTATAATAACATGATTCTCTTGTTCATTTTTGCAAAGCCATCTACTGTGTCAAAAAACCCAAAACCTGCTGTGCCTTCTGTGATACCAGTATATTAGTTATTCACATTCTCTTCCAAAGGTTCTGGTTTGGTGACTTCATGCTGGGATTCTCTACGGAAAAGGGTGACACCAGCAACACCAGGCTTAGCCAGGTATCTCTAATCTTAGGGAGACTAGTTCAGCATCCCTGGTCTTCACAGTGTGTCTTGGCTCTCACCCAAAACATAGCAGCAGGTGCACCTGGCATGGAAGTAATGCTTTATTAAGGCAGATTAACAGTGCAGATTCAGTTGTGAGGAAAGAGCCAGATATAGTCCAGAAGGTTTTACAAGGCAAAGGGTTAGCAGGGAAAGTCTGGTCTAAGAGCAAGGGCTAGGGTTCATGAATCCAAGATAAGTAGTGAGAATTGCACAGCTGCACAGGAACTGTGAAGTTGTTCCAACAAGTTTCCCCACCTACTCACCAAGCTTTTAAGCAGAGGTGGAGAATGCCCAGCTACTCACAAGAATCTTGGTTGTTTGCAGAAACTCCTGGCACACAATTAAATGTGTGTAAGTTTAGGGGTTACTGTCTGCAAAGAGAATCCTGACCCACTGTAGCCCTTGTTTATTTATTTGAATGATTTATATCCCAGCATTCTAAACTGAAGTGTACTTAAGGTAGCTCATAATAAAGCAAACTGGCAACACCATCATGGGCAGGGACCATCACTAGCAACTTACTAGCAAGTTGTGCACTCTGTTATCGCTCTCTTTGTGCCACTGCCTACGTCTTTATCAAACCTAGATTAGGGTCAGCAGGATTCCCAGTGATTTTCTGGATGAGTTTCTCTGTCTCCCATTTTTCCAATCTTTCCAATCTCAGTTCTCCACATTTCCACAACAGCTTGTAATTATCTTTTTTTTTAAAAAAAAAACTCCTAAAAACTCACTGGCATTATAGTGACAATTTCTCCTAATATATACATATTTGCATGCAGTTTTGCCTAATATACATTTTTGCAAAGCAATTTCATCCCTAATATAGGGCATTTTCATCTGCTATTTTCACTAACATTTATGTACACTTTACCGCCATATTTAATTTTTTTGTACACATTCCTTGGCTGGAGAACTGCATTTCCAAATTTGGAAGAAATGTGAATTCTGAAGGATGCCTGCATTTCAGTCCTTTTATTGTTTTGGAAAGTGTAAATTAGGTCAGTTCACCAACTGAATTGAATCCCCGTTCCTGCTTGGGAGTAGGGAGACTGCTATAAAATTCCCAGTCCCCTTCCAGCCAACTGCAGCCCATCATCCCTCCTTCTCTCCCGTTAATTTATTTGTCCTTAATATTCTTGGGAAAGTGTCTTTCCTGGACATGAAGGCTGAATGATAAAGAAAAGAGCTTGCCAAGAGGGGCTTCAGGAAGCTGACTGCCAAGTGAAGAGGAAGAATGAATTAGCAGCATCTAGACAGAGCCATTATTTTACTTTATATTTTGCTTACTGTATTTCAAAAGTGCTGTGATTTATTGCAACAAGATGGCCCTACTGTAAGGAAGAGGGAAGTTGAAGTTCTAAAAGAGACAAAAAATGTGTCCCAGAACGGACATAATTTTTACTTTTATGTAGGATACTTGTATAATTTCATCTACAGTGCATACCATAAAAAGAGGGCACATTTATCAAGCTGGTGCTCTGGTTAAGTGCTACATTGAGTAAGGAGACGCAAATCAATGGTTCAGTGAACAGCAGCCCTTTGCTTCAGCACGGCCAGCGTCTGAAAGCAAATGTTTTCTCAAGAATTATGGGTTTTTATCCCTTCTTTTAAATATGCTGGTGATGGATGCAACTGGTACCCACTCCGGCATGGATGGCCTGATGAAATGCCGCAGAAAATACAGCCTCGAGGGCTTGACTGCTGAAGCTTGCCTTCACAGTCAGGGTCGGAGCAATTGCTAGATTAAGACTGTGATCCTATGTACATGTACTTGGCAGCAATTTCCCATAGCCGCCCATTCTGGCTTCTGAAATTTAACCAGATATTGCCCATGCACTTTCAAGCATGTTTTTACAGTTGCAAGGCAGAAGGTCCCAGATTCAATCTCTGTCATCCCCAGGGAAATTGCCCCCCCCCCCCAGGAGCTGCTGCCAGGCCATGAGCGAGAGAGACCAATGCTCTGACTTGGTATGAGAAACCTGGGGTTGTTCCATTTGATTTTTTTCTTCTTTTAATGAAAGCAGAACCTTGTACCCACAAAACAAATGCTACACTTGGGTGCATGTAGAACTGCAGTTGCATACAATCCTAGCTTTTTTTTATCTGATGACAGTTCCTGTGGATGATGATGATGATGATGATTGTATTATTTATACCCCGCCCATCTGCCACTCTGGGTAGCTCCCAACAGAATTAAAAGCACAATAAGACATCAAACATTAAAAACCTCCCTAAACTTGTTAGAAAAGATAATACAGTGGTACCTCTGGTTACGTACTTAATTCATTCCAGAGGTCTGTTCTTAACCTCAAACTGTTCTTAACCTGAAGCACCATTTTAGCTAATGGGGCCTCCCGTTGCCGCCACGCTGCCGCTGCGCAATTTCTGTTCTCATCCTGAAGCAAAGTTCTTAACCCAAGGTACTATTTCTGGGTTAGCGGAGTGTGTAACCTGAAACGTATGTAACCTGAAGCGTATGTAACCCAAGGTACCACTGTAATGAAAGCGGTGGGATTCCCCATGCTCACCTGAACGCTGGTTGGTCACACTGCTGTTGGTGGAGAGGTAGATGGCAGCAAGGTTGGTGTGGTGCAAATGCACCGGCAGGTGACCAGATTGGCTCCAGTGTACCTCACCCACGTCATAGCCACCACGCCCCTCCCTCTCTACCTCCCAGGGAGCAGCAGTGATGTGACTCACCTGAGCTCAGGTGGAGCAGTGGTGCCTTACCACACGGTCCACTGAGGAATGAAATGAACTGTCATTTGTTATGAAAAGGAGGGTTTGTCGATCTGCAAGGAAGTTAGAGGAAAGCAGGATCCTCGTGAGCAGCCCCAGTGTTATTTTACTCTTTCTTTTGAAGGAAAACACTTTTGTTTTATGACTTTGCTGAGAAACAATGCAATTTACTTGTGGTTTATCACTACACAGAAAGAGATTTTTCCCCTTTTGTGATTAATTCAAAAATTAAAAGCATAAATCAATCTAATTGGTGGGCCATATTCATATCATTGGATTTGCATCCCATAATAAGCAATCTTGTTTACTCCTTCCTTAAATTGCCAATATTTTGTATGATCATCATTTTGCTGCTTCTGCTGCATTCAGATTGATCAGCCTTGGATTCTTCCCCCCTGTGGCAACCAATAACAAATTGTATTGACTGGCCTTTGTTGAAAATAATTACTTAACAGGAACAATAATATATCAATTAATCAGAGTGTAGTTCAACTTTAATTTTATGGCACTCAAACAGTGATAAACAATAATCATTCCTATTGCTTACAGTAAATATATTTCACTCGGTTGTGTTGTTAACAGTTGTAGACTAGTTAAGCACAAGCCATTGAATACTATAGATTTATTAATACACTGTCAGCAGGCACCAAATGAATATAAATTCAGCAATTGGGGAAATTTGTTTTATTAGCTGTGGTAAAGAACTGACCAAGCTATAACTTTATTGAGAGCCTTCTCGCTAGGGAGCTAGAAGCCCCAACTTCTGTTAATTAGAAGTCTCGTCAAACAGCGCAAGCCCCACATCTTAACATGTACACTTTCAGGATTGAAAAAAAGCAAAACTCCAAACTGTGGATTAACTCTGGCATCTGCTTTAACTAAAATCTCATAACAGTAGCTGATTTGGATTAAAATTTTCCATTCA
The DNA here is from genome assembly GCF_965112155.1 of Podarcis liolepis. Lineage (NCBI taxonomy): Eukaryota > Metazoa > Chordata > Lepidosauria > Squamata > Lacertidae > Podarcis > Podarcis liolepis. The sequence continues at coordinate 58,734,521 of NC_139559.1, forward strand.
TGTGTTCCCCTTTTCTCCCTCAGTCTCTGCCTTCATCGCAGCTGCAAGGAGAATAATTCAGAAACTTTTGCTTTCATTTTTAGTTAAACACAGTTTGTTGTTTCATTCAAATGTGACAAACTGTGGTTAGTCTTAACTATGGAGTAGAAGAAGCTGCCTTGTTTCAACAAGCCATACTTATGGTTCATCACAGTTTAAAAGCTTCCAGTCTCCTCGTGGCCACACCAGAGGGGAGGAGAGGAGAAGCATGCAAGCCTAGAGTTTGCTCTGGATCCTTTCCATTATAATGCTCCACAGTTTTATATAGTATTTACTCCTTTGTCCACATATATCCAACTTCTCAATGGCTGATTAGAGGCACTTGTGATTTGGGGTGGGGCCAGGGAAAGTCTTTGCCCAGGTCCCTTCTTGTCATGCTAAGGTTGCAGTGGTGTGTATACCAGTAGTGCTATTTTACATTTTGTACAATCCCTAAGCACAATGTTAGCAGCACCAAAGCAAATAAATAACTTGAGTAGCTGGTAGTCCTTCTAGTGACTCTGATCCACACTGCTGGTTGGAACATCCCCTTCTAAGTACATGGTGCAGCCAGATACTAGAGGGAGGTGAAAGGGGACATGACCCAGCAGAGAGCATTGAGCAACAATGCTGTATGATCTGTCAAAGAAATATCACCCTTTACAATTGATGGGAGACAAACAGGGCTCCACAGGGCTCCTCCTATGTTTCAAGAAGAAGAAGAAGAAGAAGAAGAAGAAGAAGAAGAAGAAATCAATAGACGTTCTGCTGCTGACTCCGATGGAAAATGAATGAAGTTCTTTGCCTGTCGTAACATCAATGTAACCAAATGACTACTGAGCCTTTTCGCAGCAAATTCTCTCAAAACTGAGATTACAAATCAGTGTTGGAATGTGTAGCTTCAGTTGCCCTCACACATTTCTTGGTGGTGTTTCTAACCTTTTTTTAAAAAAAATATGGGCTGGGGCTTTATTCGGTGGCAACTATAGAATAAAATTTATATTGTTTTCAGAAAGCAGAATTGTACTTACTGCTTCACTGGTGATAGCTTTCCAGGTTCCAGCTATTGATTTTTTCTTTCTTTCTCCCTCGGACAGTGACTAATGAAAAGTAGCTCAAATGGATCTGTACGTTTTCGAGTTATTGTTTGCATACATGTATTGAGTAACATCTTAACACTTGAAGATTTATAGTCAGTATCTAGGGATATAAAACTGTGATTGACACTTGCCTTCCCTCCCTTTCCTTCAGGGGTTACAAGGGACATGGTAAGCTTCTGTTTTGGTGGATCATTAGGGTTAAGCTATAACCTTGAAGATACGGACATAACCATAGGTGCCAAGGTGTCCCTCAAACACTGCTCAAAGGATGCAGGCCAAAACACAGGTAGGAAATGCATCCACATTTTCCAAAAACCTCTTCCTCTTTTTCATATTTGAAAAGGGTATATTTTTCTTCCAGGAAAGCTGAATCGTTTGCTAAAGTCATTCCTTCGTAATCTCAAGGACCACACCCACAAGAACAGTCCTATACCCTCCACTTTCTTCCAATGGGGCTGGTGTAGTAGAAAGTGCTGTAGAAGCCAGTGGGGCCTACTTCCATATCGTGTTTAGGGAGAGGTGCATTTGATAATGATAATGCTTAATAATAATAATAATAATAATTTATTTCTACCCCACCCATCCAGCTGGGTCTCCCCAGCCACTCTGGACGGCTTCCAACAGAAGGTTAAAAATACATTAAACCATCAGTTATTAAAAACTTCCCTAAACAGGGCTGCTCTGTTAAGTGCTCATGACGCTTCATTCATACAAGGCACTCGATATGGAGCTTCTATTGTGCTTGATCAGGAGGATGTAGCTAGGGCAGAATGCTGCAGCACAGCTCCTGACAGGATTGAGACCCTGTGCTCAGAGGAAAGACATGCCTGTTCGTGGCTCAGTCACTTAGCTGCTACCAAGACCACCATTTGCAACCTTAATGTCATCCTATGTGTCCCGTTAGTAAAACAAACAAACAGCAAATAATTTAATTTTAAAATCCTTAATTGTCTGGCATTTTCAGGCACTTTTACCACCTGCAGCTGGAAAAGTGCAATGCATGTGATGCTATTATAATACTGTTATTACTCTCATCTTGAATTGCCTTTAGATAAAACAAATAACAAATAAAATAAAGATCCTCCTAAGTGAGCTCAGGAGCACACAAGGAGCATTTGAGCTTCCTTTGGCATCTTACCTCTATGAGTGTCTATTACATCGCCTTGTAATAGCGCCTTGCTGGCAAATGTCCTCCACTGAGTCACCTTGACGAACCAATTTTGACTCCACTAGTGGATTCATAGAAGCGAACAGTAATCCATTTCATTGCCCAACTTTCCAGACACTCAAAACGAAAAGGCAGCCATCGAGGATATTATTCCCCGGGTTCGAGGCGGAGACGCAGCCTCGATTGGAAGGCTGATGGGAAGCTGGAACGCCAATGCATACCGTTATTGGGGGAGGTCATTAAAACTTAATCCCACTGTTATTGATTTTGAGGTAAGCCTTTTTCTTTCAGTTGTAGAAATGCCACATCTCCAAAGGATTGAAAGTGTACTAGACCAGATCATTTTATATTTTTATTGCTATTCCATCTTAGGACAGGATTAAATGTAATGGGCCACTGATCTGCTGACCTATTTCACAATGAGCAAATGCATTTTTTTAAAGCAGCACCTTCGAAGCAAGGGAGATAAGACACAGAATCTATCTCAAATATCGAAGTTTCGGTTCATTGCAATATGGCGACTAGCTTGTCAAAAAGAAGCTTTAAACAGTCATATTCATCCATGTTATATAATTCTTGGAAAAGGATAAGCAGAATCGTGCACATTCCCCCTCCCCAGGATACCAAGTGCAGCTCTAAAGCAGGCATGACCAAACTTGGCCCTCCAGCTGTTTTGGGACTACAACTCCCATTGTCAGGACCAGTGGTCAGGGATGATGGGAACTGTAGTCCCAAAACATCTGGAGGGCCGAGTTTGGCCATGCCTGCTCTAAAGAATCCTTTCTGCAGAAGGATTCATATGCACAGACAGGTGACATGGAAGTGGTGCAGGAGACTTGTGGAGTGGACTTGTGGAGCAATGGGTATTAAGAAGTCCTGCTGGGGGTGCATCTACAACCATGCAGCTTTGATGCACGGTCTCTGATAAAGGACAGCAGAGAGATGGGTGGATACGAAGCTTGCAAGGATACTCTCCCAGTTCAGGTGGGCATTTGGTGCAGATGCTTTGCGGAGCAGAGTATGGGGAGGCAGTGTTGCAATCCATCCATATCAGACTTCTAAGGCAGGCTAGCTGTGCAGCACCAAGTGAGCAGCTAGCTCCACAAAAGGCTAGAGGTGAGTGGAGGCCTTAAGAATCTCTTCCCACAGCCCATGTTTCTCAAGCTTTAGCCCCTGGTTTGAAGACTGTGTGGTTGTAAAAGGGACAGCCCTGTGGCCCGAAGGGGGTGTGCAACCTGTCTGTTGCACACCCTGCAGCATTGGCAGTACCAGAAGCTCCTGATTTCTCTGCTGAGCCAGGCTTGGTGGGGTGGCACCCAAGAGGGTTCTGGCTTGGCAGCTGAGAAAGAAGCCATGATGTGCTCTAGAAGGTCCTCCTCCAGAGGAAGGCATTGTGAGTGAGGCCGCATGGATGGAGCCTGCACCACCGCTCCTTTGCTGCAATGGGGACAAGATACTATTTAAAGTGACCTAAAACCATTATACCTGTTTACCACCGTCATCCAGTGCACTATGGATGATCTCACCTATAGTGCCTCACTCTGAAGAAGGACCCCGCTGAGCTGCTGCTTTGTTGGCAGTTGTGTGGACAGGCGAATGGGAGGGGGCTTCAGAGTGATTGTGGGGAGGAAGTTTGAGGTGATGGGGTGATGGGGTGATGGTGCTTTGTTTTTGAGGCTCATCACGAGAAAAGGCTCTTAGCAGTTCCTGGGTATTCTCTGCACAGATCTTCCATTAATGCTGCCCAAAACACACTACTGTTTGCCTGTAGCCTACTCTATAACCTTTAAATGGCTGCTGCAGGAGCTCTGCCAGTGCTTGTACTTTTGGAGCGGATTCAAGCACCCAATAATTAGTTATGTCCACTTGAATGTCCCCTTATCTTGACTCATGGTTGTTTGCTAAAAGGCCTTGTGTAAATATTGTTCCGAAACATCATTTTTCAAGGCCATGTCGCAGCTCTTCTGTGGAAATCCGAACCGCCCTTGTGAAGTACAGAAAGCAAAACCTCTGCAAACAGACTGTCCTGTGTGGTCCCGGCAGCTCTAAGCATTATTTGTATCTATATCTTGCTCTTTGCTGTTCCTTCCTGGGGGGCTCACTGTCCTCCTTTGCGCACATGCACATACACACCCACCTACACACCCACCCCAGGATGACTGTTTGACTGAGGTTTGAGACAAAATGGTTTCCATGATCAGGTGCAGGGCAATCCTGGTTTTCTGTGGTTGGATTTTTGCTTTGCTCTGCAAGAAGTTGTTTTTCATTTGTTAAGATGAACTGCTGCCCTGGCAGCATATTTCTGCCGTGTTCCTGCTCTCTGCTTGTGGTACATGATGGCTTGTGCTGCAAAGACTGATCGTGAGGATGTGTGGTCCTTCTGTGGGTGTGGGTGCCTTATGCCCTATGTCACAGCATAATGGGGGAGGTTGTGACCTGAATTGCAAGCAAGCTCAGTCTACTGTCCAAGTGCTGACTATTGCAGGGCAACTGCAAGGTCCCTGCTCACACTTCCTTCTTACGGTTCCTTAAAACTTGGGCCAGAAATCCCTTCAAATTTCTTCAGTCTTCCAATAGCCTTTCAGATAGAGGGCTGATCTCTGTAAAGTAGGACATATGACTGTGTGAGGTGTCCTTAGTAAGTGAGAAGTTTTCTTCAGGCCACCCACTGCCCAGCATCGTCAGGTAGCCTACCAAAGGGCTTTCCAAGCTACTATTTGACAGTTATTCTGCCAGTTTTGAGAAGCTGTTTCTCCTGGGTATTGCATTTCCAACCCTTTACCCATCCATTAGCAACGTCACGGATAATTCCCCATCTGTTATTCCACAGCTGCAACCCATAACTGAAATATTGCCTAGAACCAACCTTGCCAATATTGAAGCCAAAAGGCAAAACCTGAAGAGAGCTTTGGATGAATACTTAATCGAGTTCAGTGCCTGCCGCTGTGGGCCGTGCCAGAACAACGGTGAACCGGTGCTGATGGGGTCCTCCTGTGTTTGCGAGTGCCAGCAGGGTTCAGAAGGCCCAGCGTGTGAGAACACAAGACAGAGGGGTAAGGTGAAACCATTGGAGGGAAAGGTCTGCTAAATACATCATTCTGACTCTGGCTAATTGATACCTCCCGAGATCTATCCATCAATCAACACCTCTTTTCGATGCCTTTGATCATCCTGCATGCCAGGCAACCCAAGGGGCCTTATACAGGAATAAAATTAACAGCTCAAGTGATTATTATAAGTAAGCCAGGTTAAGCAAAGAAGGTTTTAGAGGTAACAAATGTTCCAGAGTCATAAATCATACCAGAGGCGGCAGGACCTGAGCCAAAGTATGGCACCAACTGAATATTAATGTTAAAGTCTTGCAGCCTCATCCCTGGGGCAGATGTGGGTGTGCCTAAGCTGATTTATTTCAGCAGGTTTTGGAGCACCTAAGTCTGCATAGGGTCAGGCCAGTCCTCCTGGCAAGTCTTGCTCAAGGTGCCTTTGCAAGGTTCCATTTCTTGTCTTTAAGTTTGTACGTATAATGTATTGTGCTACAGGTCGTCCAACGGATGGTGGTTGGAGCTGCTGGACACCATGGACTCCCTGCCAAGCTGGATCTAGAAGGCGGACAAGACAGTGTATCAACCCAGTTCCACAAAATGGTGGAGCCATGTGCGCAGGGAAGAGTGTAGAAATACAGGGATGCTAACATCTTGTCATGAGTGGGTTAATGAGTTGGGTTGCCAAACAAGAAAATTATGGTATGAGTGCTGAGTCAAATGCATTGGGCCATTAATATCTGTGATAAAGGTGACCAGCAGAATGAATAAAGGGGAGGGGATTGGGGAGGGGGCTCAGTGCTTAGGGGCTAACTACTATGGCAGCTATTCTAGTTGTCATGTATAAGGCTGCAATGAAAAGGAATATAGTATTTTCCCCCTAAAACAAAATATGAAAGGAAAGGGACTGCAGTGAGTATTACTGGCCTGCAATATCACAGATTGACAGTTACAACAGGGCTGTCCATAGGCTCACCTTCCACGTGCACCTTCAGTTTGCGGAGCAGCACTGAGTGTAGATGAGCTGCCTCAGGGTTATGGTTGTGCAATTTCCTCCACCATGAGACCTGCTTACAACTAAATCACTTCCACATTTCGATGATGTGGCAAGTGTGGAGTCAGTTGGAAACTGTGCATGGAGGAACAAGGTGTTACACAACCACTTCACTACAAGGCCAAGTGGATACAACCAGAGTTTATTGTGTCTGTAAATCTCACGGTTGATTCCTATAACCACTTTTTATGCCCCCCCCCCCTTGTTGCTATGACTGGGCCATTTCAGCAGTCTAACAAAGCCCTGTTTTTCTTATTTAGCCTCCACAAAATGCCATTTTGTGTTAGTTTTGCAATAGTGTGCTAAATCAGGAGCTCATGCATGTAGTTTAACACTGCCATTTTACTTCCATAGTAACAAAAATGTTACCCTGGATGGGAGAAAATAGTGCTAGGTATGGTCATGTGATGATTGGGTCCTCACAGTCTTCAAAGACTGTCTATTGAAAGCCTGAGTCCTGTTAGGACATTTTGATGTGACATTTCCTTCTCAGACTCGTGTAGAGATACATTGGTGGGGTGAGAATCGCAGTCACTGAGCAGACCATATACATTGCCTCTTCCATTCACCACCATCAAGTGAACAAATTTCTGAAACAAAGCAATCCTCATCCTTACATGGTACTTAGATTGTGCAAAGAATATTGCACCCTTATATACTGTGCTTCTTCTAAGTACAATTGATTCCACTTGGATAGCCCTTCCAGACAATTAGTCCCCTAGGTCTTCAATCCCAAAGGAAACCTTAGCGTCCTTTTTAAATCTCTCTCTCTCTCTCTCTCTCTCTCTCTCTCTCTCTCTCTCTCTCTCTCTCTCACACACACACACACACACACACACACACACACAATACTTTTGGAGCCCATGGAATCACACAACCCAAGCATTTGACCCAGAATTCAGTGCAACTCTTTTGGCAGTCATATCAAAACACATTCTGTAAATTCTTCCGATCTGGTTCTGAAATGTTGGCAGCAGATATGCATTTATTTGAAGAAAGTGGATCAATCTGAATTGTTACAAAGTAAAGATAATAAAAGCATTAACCCCCCCCCCACAACCAGATGTCACTTATGTCAGAACTACATAACATATAGTGCAGCGCATGCTTACAAGTGGGCAGAGGGAAAATGCTCCACAGGTACCCTCCATCCTATACATGCATCACAGAGAGCTATACAGAAAGGAAAGAAGGGCTCATACACACCATTCATCTAATTCGTTCAATTGATACATTTGCTAATGGCATTAACTGTTTATTTGCTTGAAAAATGCCACATTCCTGATTCACATAGAATGGACTGGATATCAAAACAGGGGTGAATAGTGGACAAGAAAACCTGGATAATGCTTTACTTTTGTTCCAAGCAGATACACTGCCAACTTCAAAGATTCTAAAATCGAGGCTGCTATATTTTAATGTAACGTGATGATGAATAAAAGAATCATAGCCACATGCAGCCTGTCCACAGAGGACATTGCTGCACAAATGAGGCTATTTTCCCTTTAAGACTGGCCATGAATCATCTATTAGAACACCAGCATTTTATCTCCAAGGGTTCCAGAGCTGGAGATGTTAACAGTCCAGTTGATTTAGGAGCCCTTTTGGAAAACAAGACATAAATCTCAGTACAGGAATATGCACAGGATTGAACTGATTCCAAAGACTGTAGTTGGGAGTCCACAGCAATATGCTTTGAATGAATGATTGCAAAAAACAATAAAAACAGGCACAAACAAACCAATGCACACAGTGAATATCAACCATGCTGCATTTGATTGTGCTGTGCATTTTGCAAAGGGATTAAAGAATCATGATGGTGGACTGGCTGTCAATAATAGAGGAGGAGAAAATCAAGCAACATCATGCTTAAAACCAGGTTTCCAGATAGCCCCTCTCCATTTGCTTCTCTGCCCAAAAGAGTTGATTGTGTCTCTCAGTCGGCTTAGCTGGAAGGACTAGAGGGCATGGACTGGTGAACACAACAGCTGCCATAGGCTAGAATAGCCATGAGAACAATCCTTGTGACCAATGGGAGAGTGCAAAAACTGGGAAAAGAAACCTATATCCTCTGACTTTGATGTGCTAGATGCAGGCGTGTGGCTGCCAGGAGGTGCTGGGTTTGAACTGGGAATCTTTGGAATTGTGAACAGTGCTCCATGTCGTGATCCATGGAGCTACACATTACAGCTGCTGTAGGTAGTTTAGGGCCTAGACTGACTCCATCTAACTACATGAAAAGAGCGGTCCTGAATCAGACAATAGGCCCTTTCATCCTATGCTCACAGTGTCCAACCAAATGCCTCTGTGAAGCCTATAAAGTAGGAGAAGAAGAGCTTGACACACTGTCCCCACTAAGGCTAGATATTGGCTCCTCCTGAAAAGGAATGGATTTGAGGTCTTTCTGGCATGTTTCTGTATCCAGTGGTTGTTATTTGGCCCTGACATTTGACTCGAGTTGGGATAACTTAAGAGGAACTAACTGAGCAAAAGGACAAAATGAGCACATTCTTCACACAGAGCTGCACTCAGAATGGTTATCTCACACCGGAAGAGACTAGAGTGGTGGGACATAGATCCTCTCCTGACACTGGGGCTGCTGCTGCTTATTTGGTCAGGGTTGGGGCAGTGGCAATTTTGGCATGTGGAGGTACACCCAGCACTTTCCATGCTTGATGAAGCAAAATGGACAGGACAATGAGAGAACACTGGGATAGAGCCACTACTTAACAAAATGCCTTTTAATAACAGCCGTGGTCTTGAGATGCATGTTTTCCAACAGTATATCGATGAGCATTTAGAATTTATCGTAGCTTCACTAACTTGACTGCTTTACACCCTGGAGGATTAGACCAATGCTTCATGTGACCTTTCTAGATAGGAAAAAAGTCTTCTTCTTTTTTAACGTTGTGTGTGGAATTTTTTTTAGCTCTTGTCAAAACGAAAGCAATTTGCTTTTGTTCGAAGGGCTATGCCATGCTGTTCTAAACACCAAGATTTGATTTTTCTGTAGAAAGAGAGAAACCAGCTGTATAACGCTTTCAAATTGATAATAATTCATGGTTTTGTACAGATGGTGCAGTATTTTGCCATTTTTATAAAGGGGAAAAAATCTCTATTTTTCACAGAGATCTGAACCACATATATTAGCTCCAGTAATCCTTTAAGGTTCTGATCTCACACCAGGCTCCAAACAGTGGTTCCCAGCGTTGCTTATACTTCCATTACATTTGAGACCCAGCGTAGCTACCTGCTGTATGCTAATGTCCAGAATGCACTGCCCAGCCAGAGAAGGGAGATGTCCACAAGCTACACATGATGCTGATAACTGGGAAATATAGTCTCGTCTCTTGTTTGGGCCTGGTGGCTTCATCACGCTTCTGTGAGGTCCGTAAAGAATTAAATGAGCGAAACTCAGACACCAAACGAAATTGTACCCAGCCTCTGTGTGTTCTTCAAGCTTGTAGTTATAGAAACATTTCAGCCTCTGAAAAATAAAAAATGCAACCCCTTCTCATCACATCCCCCACCCCAAAATCTGGAAGACTTTGTAATTTGTTCCAAAGGACTGTGGTTTCATTTTACTTCCACAACAGCCCATTAAGTAGGCTAGGCTGAGAGAGAATGATTTTATTAGGACCGCTTGATAATTTGTGGCTGAATCATTCCCACACTTACAAGGCCAACACTTTGGGTACTACTGCACCAATCTGGCAAGCATCATGTTTAAAAATAAGCAGGCAAGCAGGCTTGTTGTTGTTCTTGTTTTTGTTGGTATTGGTATCCATCTGTCTCGAGAGACAATGGAATGTGTCTCCAGGAATGCAGTAAAATTGCTGGAGAATCACAGTGCCTGCTGTGGCTGCAGAGACTGCTAACTGCTAACTACTGCCTCCCATGTTGTTTATGCTGCATTAGAAGCAGCAAAGTGACCTCTCCAGAGTGCAGGCCTGGGCAGTGTGTTTGGAGGTCCTGGGCTGCCCAGATGACAAGAATCCCCTGTATGTACAGCATGTGTATACAGGACTCCCCTGTGTATATATCAACATCTGGAACTGTATTGCCGAAGCCTAATATTCTATAGTAGCAAACTATTTAGGACTTTAAGGTGCAGCTACGTGGATATCCCCAACAGGTAGTATGTAACCATCATGGCTGTCAACCAGCTTTCACTCTTTCTGAACTTCTGATACAGTTCTCAGCACACACAAAAAGCCAAAATGCATTCAAAAAGGTATATTCAAAGTAAATGTATTTGGAGAAATGCGTATTTTGAGAGAAAAATCTGTTTAACTGTGGATGAAAATCTATTTAAAGATACATATTTTAGTAGATATGAAATGCACATTTTTGTCTATATGTATATATATTTTTAAATGCTAATTAACAGAGAAATAGGACAGTATGTACATGTGCAAATGTGACATAGACTGAAAACAGACTGATTCACCAGGGACCCACCCTTCCAGTATACAAATTGGATGGTATTTAAAAGGACACTAGAAGTAAAAGAGTCTTAAAGGAAATAATTAGCAGTAATTGAAAATGGAGAAGGTGTATGCTGGCAACATGTTCTGCAAGACAACCAGAGATCACTCTGGGTGGAATGTTTAATTCAGTCAGTAGAATTCAGCCCCTATTTCCTATCTCCTTCCTGAAGAGTTTAATATGTCTGAGCCCTGGCAAAAAGACAAGGAAATGTACAGGAAGGCTATACACCGCGAGCCACCTAACAAATGGCAGCAAAAATGCCCCTTTTGAGGCTCTCTTCAAATGTCAAAGAGAAATCTCCTCAAGCCCAAGGCATCCCCCCTGCCACACACACACATTTTATCCGAAGCTCACAAATCCTTAACAATGAAAAACAGGAGTTTTGTGCAATGAAGCTGAAGTGCGGAGAGAGAGAGAGGGAGAGAAAGAGAGAGAAAAGAGAACCTGCCTGCCAGGCCTGTAAAAGATTATGAGCAATTACACATTTACAGTGCTAGTCAAAGAAACTAATATAAGCTGTGCTGAAGGGCCCAGCATGTGAGCCATACCAGATGAGATAAGGCGCAGCCATTTTCTGGCCTAAATTAAAAGCTCATAATAGGAGATTTTCTTTAAAAAATAATAATACTACAGTTGCCATCCACTTGTAACGAAGGAATTCTATCCCCATATACATACTGACACACATTCGAGGCAGCTGTTATCCTACGTATTTTGCATTCCCATATTTCTGGGAAACCTTATTTCTCTGTGTCCGACTCATGTGATGGTGGCACTTGGGTTAAAAGGTATGGGACACAGATGTAGATGTGAACAAACAGGCTTATTAACAAAAAGAAGAAGCAGTGTATAGTAAATGACTGGAGGCTGTGTACCTTAGGTTTTCAAGGTGCAGAGTCAAGATAGCTAGATAAGAGAACTGCTGAAAATGGTAGAGGCAGAGAAAGGTGTCTTCTGTCTGTATGACAGTGCTCTCCCTCTATGTGACTTTCTAGTTCTCTGAAATCAGCCCTCACCAATCTCAAGATGTGGCTCCCACACTACAATGCTCATCATACCTGACCAAGCTGGCTGGGTCTCAGGTTCAGATTTAGGGTGTTGCAGGCAGTTCTCACGCATAGGGAACCAAGCTGAGGGGGTGCAAAATCGAGAAGATCTATAATTAAGAAGATCCATTGGGGGGTGCCAATTTTGGGGCTCACTTCAGAAGCTATATTTACCAAAGATTACCAAAGTCTGCCCCTGCTGGGTCTCATAGGAATTGTAGTCTAACAGCATACGAAGAGCATCAGGTTCTGGAAAGCTGCCATATAGGTTAGTATTTACTTTTTACCGCAAGCGAAACAAAGCAAAAATGAGAAGAATATTCACTGGAAAAATTGGCTGCTGATCTCCAGAGGTTTGCCTTGCACATGAGAAAAATACTTGGGCATAATAATGTCTTCAGAGATTACCTTCTTAACAGACATTCTTTGAAGAAGTACTACATACCCACATATTTGCATGTTAAGCATAATTTAAATTTTGACAAATCAGGCCAGAGGTTGTGGGGTTGTGAGTGAATGGAAGAGGAAGCAGTACTGCTCAACACTACACATAGCTGAAGGAATTCCTTCAGGAGTAAGTGAGGTTAGTCACTTCCCAATGAATAGGTAGCTGCTGGTAACCACAAAGAAGAGGAGAGCTGAGGCAGGAAGAAGGTCAGGAAGGTGCAAGTGCAGCAGCAGAGCCAATCCAACACTCCTGCCATTGCATTTGCACTGTGCTGACTTCCCCACTGCCTCACTCCTCCTAGCTGCTGGCGGTGAGCTCCACATCGGGAAGCCAGGTAAGCAATGTCACCCTGCCAACCTCTACTGAGAGGAAATTGTGTGTTTATGCAAAAACAGGGAACCTTTGGTGCTCCAGATGTTGGGCTGTATCTCGTGTAATGCCTGACCATGCTGGCTGGGTGTTATGGAAACTGGAGTCCAGCAGCATCTGGAGGGACACATTTCCCCACCCTTGTGCATGTGCAAAGAGGCATTTCCAGCATTGGATTCAAGTGTGTGGTGTATATTTTGATTCCCCCCCCTTGGGCCTGGTGAGTTATCTAGAGCCCCCCTGAAAAACCCTTGTCTGCTTTAATCCCCATCAAGAACGACTTCTGTCGTCATTCATATACTGCATGGTAGCCAGGATCGTTTGTTGTAATACTGAAAGCCTTTGCTCAGAGAATGTGCACTCTAATCCAGAGCAAATATACGCTGGTGACTCATGCTCAGAGTAATTGCAAAGGAGAAAAAATGAATAAATGCGGAGTTTCACCCTTTTTAAAAGTACTTGCACTATACATTTATAAGTCCTTACTGCCCTAGGCTCCTTTGGGAAGAATGGCAGGATATTAAATAAATAAATAAATAAATAAATAAATAAATAGTAAAATAAAATCTGTTTCCTGATTAATTGAGCCTCTGTTTAAAGAATTAATTGGCTGAATATCATGGTCTTAGGGAAAAAGCCCAAGAAAATATTTTGATTATTCCCAATCCCTTCATTTTCATAATGAGATGAACACCTCACTGATTATTATTTTTTGCAAAGTCTCTGAGCCCCCCCCCCAGCTCCCCAATGCTGCCACGCTGTCATGAGTCCTGATTTATTTTAGCTCAGTGAGCCATTCAGCATTATGATGTGGTGTGTGTTTGAAACAGCAGATGCAATTGATAGATGCAGAATGAGCTTCCAGCCTCTTGCCAGCTTTGCTTCATATTTATGCTCAGGAACGATGGTGAAATTTACATAAAAGAATTTACTCTTGTCCAGAAAACAGCTCAGTCAACTTCCATTCTTTACTCACTCGAAAAATGACGAGCAGTTCTGAAACCGGGCCAAGGTGGTGGTGGAGCTCGTGTAAAAACACTCCAAATCGTAATTCAGCACTGGAAATTCCAGGGACATCATTTTTCTGCTTCTTTCTCTGTACACCACTCACATGAAAAGGGTCTATTGTGACGCCTTGCTTCAGATATGACCATGGCTGGCACTTAATCAGTTTTCTTTGGCTGTGGGTGCACCTCAGAATTTGCTCTTTTAGTTTTCAGATTTGGACTTCACCTTTTCACCCAACTGGGTTTCCAACAGCAATAAAATGCAAAGTACAAAACAGCAATCAAAGGGCATAAAAACCAGCATATTTACTGTGGCCATAATGAGCCAGCTTATGAGGCCAAAGGCCTGCCAGCAGAAGGTCATTGGAGACCGGGGAGCTCAATGGGCTTCCCAGAGCCTGGAAATAGCTATGGAAGAGCAGGAGCAGCTCACCAGTGGCAAAGCCATAGCAATAGCCTTCCAGCAACGGCCACTTGCTTACAAGGCAGGGCGAAGTAGTGGTGTGGTCAGGGCAGAGTGGATGGATCGGTGGAGGCAACCCAGTGCTCCCACAGTGGGCCATGCAGTCATGGACTCCCCCTCTTAGTGAGTGGTACTGATACCTGCAAGATCACCTGTACCAACACTGCTTCTGCCCAACAATTAAAAGCACATAGCAGGTGACCTAGTCTGTTTTACATCACTCCTAATGCAACATGCTGACTCTCAGCGTACAGCATAATGGTTAATCTTTATTTGTGTGGATCAAGTGTTTTTGCCCATAAGCTTTATGAATTTTAATTTATTTCATTTCATTTTTACATTCAGTTCCAGGTTGCTTGCGAAGGTCTTTCTTATAGAGGGTAATCTGCAGGGGAAAATCATCCAATGAATAAGCATATCATTATAACACAGTTTTGAAATTATTGGGTGTCACAGGGGTATTTGAGAGCACTTCACAATTCACTTTTCTCCCTTTAAGGCAATATCTAATTGGTTAAACAATTTACGTTCAATGCAATAAATGGGAAACTGAGTCTATCGCCACCACATTGGATTCAAGTTTCACATTTGACGAGGCTGCTGTGATTGAGATTTAAAGCTTTCATTTATCTCAGCAGGATGAAGCACCCTCCAGTGACTATTAGAAAAAAGTGTATTTTTAGGCATTCATGGGAAATAGTCGATTGAAGTTCAGCCAAATAAAGAAAAAGGTGTGAATTTCTTGATGTCAGAGTAACAGATGACTTTTTGTATATATGGAAATTGAAAAAAACACAGTGGCAGATATTGAAAATATATATTTACTGCATGTTCTGAACATGTATCTATTAATTATATTTTCCATATGATTTATATTCTGGTTCAAAAGGTCATATGTATTCATTCAGAAGAGTACAGAAAAGTCCTGCACAAGGGGACCATCAACACTGCTCATGCAATGTGATTCCCTCTATCCATTGAACTGCATAGGAAAACATATATCAATACTTTTGTCAGAGTCTCCATGCCTGAAGGGAGTTTCTATATTAGACCACAGCCATTTAAAGTGTCTACCTAAATAACAATAATAACGATGTAAAAAACTAGAATTAATACTAGAGGAAAATAGAAAACGTTTTTAGGGCCCTTCTATTGCTCTTCCAAGTAACTTCTCAAATATTTCACTAAGCAGTTTCAGTGCTTGGCCCCATGCATGGCTTGCCACCATTTTGCACTGCTGGGTTGTTACATTCTCGCCTTCTTGTCCGTTGTCCTCCAGAAGCTGCAGACCAGCTAGACCAACAGCTCCAGTTCCCATCTATAGCAATATCTGGAATAATGAAAGATTAAAATCAGGGTTACTGTAAAAGTATTACAGATTTGGTGCTGGCCTGGTGTCACTCTTCCTCTCTTCTGCTAGCTCTCCTTATTTAGGTTCTGCCCTAGCAAACATCTTGGATACAGTGAGAGTGACCATGCATCAAAGTGATACATTTAGCTGTGAGCAAGACGGATTTGAAATTGATAACTACACCTGAATCTAAAAGACATTTCTTTATCACACACCATGCTACTGATTCGTTTAAAAATCTGGAACATTATTTAGGGTGCAGTAGCTTGAGAACTTACTTCATTAAGGTGCCTTCTCTAGATCAATTCATAGCATGAACATGGAGGTTAAGAAATAGCCTCATGATAACTTAACCCACCCAACACCTTAAAATGGCCACGTAAATATTTATAGTCAGGCAAGAGGTACAGGTGGTTTACATGTGAGGTACAGATGCGTGCATTAGCAGGGGGGGAGCTCTGAAAGTGCAGATCTTCCAGTCTGCAGCAGATACATTTTTTCAAAGGTGTCTTTGCTCAAGAAGGAGGCTGCCCAGCCCTGAGCACTGGGGTGCCAAAGAGTTCTCGAAGGCACTGGTCAAGCTGTCTGTGAACTGACTCAATCCACACTTCCAAAGATCTCTTTTCAGGTGGGGACCTGACAACCATTGCAGAGGGATGCCTTTAACAGCACAGACTGGCAGTTAGCTGGCTAGATCTTTATCTTGAAAGGTCTCCTTTCTATGGTAGGAAGTCACCCTGAGCTGGGAGGGAGAAAGCAAGAGGGCCAGTAACAAGCAAGGGAATACACAGTTCTAGGCAATCTCAGGATTTGTACAGCACAGGAAAAGCAACCAGGTGGTTGCAGACTACAGATCCCACTATCCTTGACCATTGGCTATCCTAACTGGGGCAGATGGGAGTTGTAGTCCAAAACATCTGGAAGGCATCTGGGATAGTGCATGTCAATGCTTTCAGAATAGAGATTAGAACTGAGAGACACACCCCCTCTCCACCCACAAAATATGCATATTATAGAATCATATTTTACTTTGGCAAACCTTCCTAAATGAGTAAGAAAAGGATAGGTAGCCTCCAAATGGCTTTGGACAGTTTAAATATAAAGCCGTATGTAAATACTTCTAACTAAAAACAAATACATCATTCTGTAGTCATTTTCACCCAATAGTTTGTTCTTTTTCTTTATATAAAAAAAATCCTTTTAATCTCTTACCTGTCCTTAGTGTGTTTTCACAGGCAAGACCCCGATGTCCCAGGGGGCATATACACTCACAGTGAGTCCCTGAAAAACACAGTAGGTAGAGTCAACCCATTCTTCTGAACCCATTTTATATATACACACAAAGCCTCAAGAAGCAGGTGAAAAAAAAATGTAGTGCAGAAAGGGTAGGAAGCAATCAGCACAGTGTTGGCTCTTTCCCAATCCTTTCTAAAGAGGTGGCAGTAACAACACAGGAAAAGCTGACCTTGTACTTCTGCAAGAGGGTTGTAAATGGGAGTGCTCCTCGCCCTTATCTCAGTAGTGTTGAAACTATGCTTATCATGAACACTAGCCTTCAACTGGTTGTTCAGGAGCCACTACTAGACTGAAGCCTGATCTGACAGTAAAGAAAGAAAGGGGTCCCTAGTTTCTTGCTTCAGTTAAAGGTGGGGCTGGGTCCCAAAAGGTTGCTGATCTCGCAGAACTTGAGATGCACCAAGCCAAATGCAACCCACCACCAATGTACAGCTGCCTACAAGGATCTTGGCGAGCCTCGTGTTTTGCCAGCAGGTGATGTGCAAGTCCCCATAGACCCTGGAGAGCAACTGCTAATCAGAGCTGGCCCTACTGAGCTAGCTGAACAAATGGTGTGTCTTGATATCAGACAGTTCGCTCTCTCCCTGTCTTTGCACTTGGACTTATTGGGTAGCTGCTCACAGCGCCGATCATTCTTGATGTACTGATACCCTAACAAAGTATGAAGACAGCTTCATATGTCCGAGTGACTCATTTTATTACAATTCAAAAATTACTTTCCCCTGTGCAGTGAAGCCAGTGTCATCTTCAAAGAAAGAGCAGCCCAAAACATGAGCAGGGTGGGGGAAGCACTCAATGCAGAATCTCTGGTGATGATAATGATAACAGTCTTTAGCAGTTGCAGATGGCATTTCATCTTCCAAGAGCTGGGAGAAACACTAATTAATGGCCAGAGAGCTAGTCAGCTTGCTAAGCTTAGCAAAGCTATTTCCGAAAGAGATTTCAAGCAGATTGCAACTTTGTGTTTTATGCATAATTGAGTTGGAAAAGCCTTCCTAAATGTAAATGATTAAGATTACATTCCACTTGCCAAAGCGGCACAGTCCGATATCTCGCTGCACTGCCCACGAAACAATAGTGACATTTAAATGAATATCTCTTCTTATTATATTCCCTTCATGATATTTAATGGGGAAACGAAGACAGCTGGGGCAAAAGCACACTCTCTCTTGATCAGTGATGTCGGGCATGAAAGGGGAGAGGCCAGATCTTACCTTTCAAAAAAGCATTTCCATTGCCCTGGCACTGACTGCAGTGACAGCTACTCGTTTCCTGTTGGAACTCTTCCAGGGCACGCCTCAAGTTTTGTTTCAGAGTATTTGCATTTGCAAAGGTGGTGGCAGTTGCTAATTCATACAGTGGCTCCACCTACATTGAGAGGGGAGGGGGGGAGAAGTGGTAATATACTTTAAATTAAAAATGTTTTTAGAGTGTATTGCAGTCATCCAGTCTTGAAGTCACCAATGCCTGAACCACTGTGGTCATGCTTTCCTTGTCCAGAAACAGCCATGGTTGTCGCATCTGTCACAGCTGGTTAAAGGCACTTCAGGCCACTGAAGTTACATAAGTTTAAGTTTTAGATTATAACTTCCATCAGCACTGACCATGCTGGCTGTGGGCCTCAGACCCAGCACCAGTGTTTGCTCAGGTCTGGCACTGACCCCAGGGCTCAGAACAGCCCCTCATTGGTCTGAGCCAGATGTGCCACCCATCACTACTCTCCCCCCAAACCAAGTGGTGGGTGGGCATCAGTGGCACCTTTGAAAAAGAGTCAAGCTCAGCTTCCCTCCACAGTCACTGTCTTCAGAGTTAATAATTGAACACTATATCCATTATATCCACCCCTCGCAATCAGATTTTAATAGCTATTGTTAAACTAGAGTTGGGGGACCTTTTTGGGTCAAGGTCCATGCTCCTGTGATGGTAATCTATTGGGGGGGGCAACCTGCTTGTGGGTAAGGTACAAACCAGCCAGTGGGCAGAGCCCTAGTTCCTCTCTCTTTATCTGTTACCAGCTTTCACTCTCTTTCTGAACTCTCCTTTCTCCCCAGCAAGTGGAGGAGAGATTGCTATCACCAGAGATCTGAACTGTTAACCTACAAGGGTCTTTTGAAATGAGGCTCAGGGCTACATGCAACCCAAGGACTACAGCTTGCCCACCCTTAGGTTTCAATCCAAAAATGTGCCAATGGGAGGAGACCAGTAGAAGGTGATTTTTGTATCCCTTCCTCCTCCAGAGTAAACACTCTGGAATAGGGATGGAACAGAAATTCAACTCAGTTTTCATTTCAAGCTGAAGCGATGAAATTTTCACTTTCCAAAACAAAAGTGTAGCCATCCTTCAGAATTCGCACATCCAATTTTTGCAATGCAGTTCTCCAAAAAAAAACAAAAAACCCCCAATGTTTGTATAAATGCATATATATGGGGTAAGTGTGCATAAAAATGAAGACATTGGGGGGAGGGAAATAACATACAAAAATATATTTGGGAAATTGCTTGCAAAAACGTTAAAGCTGCATATAAAGTTGTGTTAAGAGAAATTTGCATAAGAATGCTAATGAATTTTCATGAGGATAATTGCACATTGCTGCAAAATGTGGAGAACTGAATTTATGATCAGGGAAATGCGAAAGAGGGAACCAAAATTGACAGATCCTCCAATCTCTACTCCTGAATTGGGTGGAAAATGCTTTTTAAAAAAATGGACGAGGACACCTTCCATGAGAGCACCCAACCCTTAGGAGAGACATGGGAGCTCCTTGGGGAAGTCAGGGCACTGTAAAGTAATCTTCTACTGACCGCTTCCAATCATTTCTCTGGATAGAAACTAATGTGAAATTTAATTGATCATGTCTTTTCTCTTTCAATTATATAATCAAATTTATTTTTCCATCTTGATTACATCACAGTTTCAAATCCAATGTGAAAATTTGAAATTCACATACTTAAATTTTAGCAAATTTGTACAAGCCTTGTATCGCCAACCACATTTCAGTGTGTCAATATAGCATTGTGATTGCTTTACATCACCTTCATCCGGATGATTTCAGGGTTGTACTGAACAGCATCTCCCCACTCTTGCATCAGTTCTGCAGTGGGCAGGTCTTTGTAAGCAAGTGTTGTTATATATTCGCTTGCACCTCCACGAACAAGGGCGACAAAGTCATCCACCATTTTCCTTTCCGCTGTGTTATCTGTAGAGGCACAATTAAACACATCAGTTCAGATTACATGTGCATTCGTACATGAATATTTATCATCTGATAACTGTAACATCAAGCAATGATTAGGACAAGTGGAAAGACCTCCTGCATACAAGGCTGCAGACGGAATGCCATCCTTCCTTCTAATAATGAACCCAGGATGTTTCAGAAGGATAGGAAAGGAAAAGGAATGCTCTTTTCCTTTGAAGCTTTCCAGAATCTATAAAGACACTCCCTGGCAATAAAATCCCCTGATGATAAAGCTTCAGAATGTTCAGGGTTGAACCTTTCAAACCTCTAGTGCAGGTATCTGGAACCTTTGGTGCTCCAGATGTTGCTGAACTACAACTCCCAGAATCCCTGGCAATTGGGCATGCCTTCTGGGGCTGACAGAATTATAGTTTAGCAACATCTAGAGGGCCAAAGGTTATCCACACCTGATCAAGTCTTAGTAGTATAGCACAGCAGGATAAGGCGAGGTAACTTTTTTTTTAAAGTGCCCATCAAGACTTCTCCACTCTTGAAACTTCCCCAACCCTGACCTTAATAGCACAAGATTCCTGCACCAGGTTGTCCAGAAATGTGAAGAGGAACACACCACTTAGCAGCTTGGGACACTGCAATGTCCACTTGTATCACCTTAAATTTAATATTGTTAAACAGAGGCAATATAAGCAATGAGCTCAAGTGAGTAAGGAATTATTCACTGTTTTATGCAATCATTTTTAATTATTTTTTAAATTGTATCTTTGTGATTCTCTAGATTAGCTTTCTGGTGTCCTCAAGAGATTTTGTCTTCAAGACATTTTGGATCACAACACTAGTCTGCCCCAGCCAGCATGGCTATTCAAGTTGTAGTCTAAAACATCTGAAGGGCAACAGGGTGGGGAAGTCCGCTTTAAGCCCTATTCATAATTACTATTTTATAAAACTATCAAAGATCAGTCATGCCTTACTTTAAATTGATTTATTTAGTGTGTCTTTGGTAAACTGCTGATGGTCCTTTTTATGCCTTCCTTTTCTCTTTCTTCGTTTGTGTTATTATTTTAGTATGTTTTGAAGGATATATACAAAAGGGCTGCTATTTTCTGTTTCCTATGTTTGTAACAACCACTGAAACATTATAGCAGCCCATTGTTTTTCAATGGACTGGTACATTTCAAAATAAAATACGCTTTTTACAAAACTGTCTCCCTTAAAACTCACGTTTTATCAACAATTGCAGTCACCTTTTAACAAAATTGTTTTCTTTTTGAAACAAGTATTTTGTTCATGAATGAAATTTCTAAATTAGTGTGTGGATTGTTCACATTCCTTGATCATGGTTCACTTACTTCCAATTTCGTTTAAAATGGCATCACAACCTGCAATTGATATTCCAGCCGATACATAAACACCTTCAATATTTCCACCAACTTTGACTCCGTGATTTGTACAAGACTGGACATCATTTAAAGAGTAGCCTGAGAGAGAGAGAGAGAGAGAGAGAGAGAGAGAGAGAGAGAGCGCACAATATTTATTAAAAGAAACAGGTTTGGATCCGAAATCCGTGTGAGTGTATGACACTTCACTTCCACTATCAGGAAGAATGCACCCAACCCCAGCTACTCGGAGTGTCTCCTGACCCTCTGGATCCACGTTGCTGGGAATTGCAACAGAGAGAGAAAATGGGATCATAGGAACCAAATAAGCTGCCTCATATTGAGCGAGACCTTTGTTCTACATACCTCTGCTTTGTCTATAATGACTCTCCAGCATTTCAGGTAGGTAACAATCCCAGCCCTACCTGGAGATGCTGGGGATTGAACCTGAGACCTTCTGTATGCAAAGCAGATGTTTTCCACCACTAAGCCAAGGCTCCTCCCAATTGGCACTGCGTAAGCAGAAAACAGTGGGACGCGGGTGGTGCTGTGGGTTTAAACCACAGAGCCTAGGGCTTCCCGATCAGAAGGTTGGCGGTTCGAATCCCTGTGATGGGGTGAGCTCCCGTTGCTCAGTCCCTGCTCCTGCCAGCCTAGCAGTTCGAAAGCACGTCAGAGTGCAAGTAGATAAATAGGTACCACTCCGGCGGGAAGGTAAATGGTGTTTCCGTGTGCTGCTCTGGTTCACCAGAAGCAGCTTAGTCATGCTGGCCACATGACCCGGAAGCTGTACACCGGCTCCCTTGGCCAGTAAAGCGAGGTGAGCACTGCAACCCCAGAGTCGGCCACGACTGGACCTAATGGTCAGGGGTCCCTTTACCTTTAAGCAGAAAACAGCTAGAGAACACCCCAGAAGGCCATATAAAAACAGGTGCCTACCTGTCTACTTGGAATGGGGGAGTTTAACCCTTTGCCCTCCTATGGTCTTGATGGAATCAATCCTCTGTTCCTGCTATTTCCAGTGGGAGGAAAGCTGTCATTAGCACCAACGGGAGCTTTCTCCCCCTTGCAAATAGGGGCTTATGCATGAGCTGAACAATGATGAGTTAAAGCTCCCCAACTATTTGTTAAACAAACAAACAAAAACAGCTGCACAATGCCAAAGTATGCAATAAATATCACATCTACCTTGGCCCTTAGAGAAAGACTTGGGCTACTATCTATATATCAATATCAATATCAATATCATCAATATCTATCTATCATCTAAACATACACACAATGAAGGATAAATTCTTCACTAACAGTAGTAGTGTAATATCTTCTATTCTATTCTCTCCCTCCACAGCTATGTTTCCAAAGAAAATAGCACCCTTCACAAAGCAATCATGCTTAGATTGGGGGGTGAGAGAAGCTCTCATAGGCTCCAATGGGTGCTTCCCCTGGAAGTCTGATTTCTATACAGGGGTGTGAGGGCTGAGGTGGAGAGGCCACAGGCTAGATGTGTCATGGCCCAGATATGGCCTAAGGGCTAGTAGTTCCTGTCCTATCCTCTTGCTATCCAATAAATGAGAAAACAGATTGCATGAGATTGGAAGCACTGAATGAGGTTTTATCTTCACGACCAGGAATTTTACAGCTTCCCATCTCTTGAGCTCCCACATCCCCTGAAAACTCCCTGGAAAATGCTGCGGGACTTCCAGAGCATCAGCCACCAGAGAAATGCTGGTTGCACAGAAGTGCTTTGTTTGTGTGCATGGACTTCTCTGGATCCGAGTCACTGCATGTCATAGAGAGGAATCCAGTAAGACCTTCTACAGACAGTTTGTCAAGCTCCTGTTGCCAATGGGTAAACAAGAGACTGAAGCTATTGATTAACAGCCCAAAGCTCTCTTTGTTCTACACAACAAACACTAGCCCTTGTGAAAGCACCATCCATCAAGCAGTAAGAGCAATGTCAGATAGGAGAGTCATCCCAGTAAATTATTTACCACTCCTCAGAGTCCTACGATCTGTATGCTTACAGAAATGGAGAGGAGTGGCACAACTAGAAACCTTAGAGAACCTACAAGATTGAGAGGGGGTTAGCTTCAGATTTTATCAATGGATTTAGCCACTTTATTGTTCTTGGAAAGTGTTTCCAAGCCATTTTCAAGAGATTGAAAAAATACTTTAACAGTGAAACCTTATATACCCCTGTGTGCACAAAGTATGTTCCACAAAGTTAAATGCAGCTTCCTCCCTGGTACTGGATTGTAGCTTAAATGACCATCATTTCTGTGATGCTTATAGGCCATAGTTATCATACAGAAGCAACAAAGGAAACACAAAACATTGCAGATATTTCTGCATGATACCAACCTATGTAACAATAATTATCCCACACTAAATTTCCACTTATTACTTATTACTTCCTTGTAATAAATGCTGGGATTATTTAAAAAAAACACCTCACACCTTCAAGTGGTTTGCATTGATCTAAAATAATAAAAGCAGCAATATCAATATCACACACTAAAATGTAAAAACAAAACAAAAACGGAGTCAGTATTAAAACATGGAGCTAAAACTGCCAGAATTAGAAGCTTTTTAGACTTTCCAGAAAGGCCAATTGTATGCATCTGCCACCCCTCCTTTGGGAAAGGATTCCATTAAAGAGAGCTGGAGCCACCACCAACTTCTTATGAATGACAATTTTGCCATTTGACAATCTTGGTGGCCGGTTCTGTAACCTTATTACTTCATCTCAACTCTTGGGGGTGAGGGAAATGAATACTGTATACAGGAAGGCATGGTGTCAGATAAATACCTTCCTTGTTCCTTAAGGGACTAAATATCAATATGACTTGTTACATTGCCTTTATTTATCTTGTTTCATACTCAGGAATTAAATTCTAGATTAAAAAATTAAATAATATATATGCAAGTTTCCAAGGCCCCCAGTGTAAATGTACAGAGCTATAAGCCAAATGGTTAGGCCTTGAAAGTTCTGTGTCAAAATGATAACCAGGTCCATTGGGTTCGGGAGTCTAAGATAGTGGGATTAGCAGCATCCCACATAATAATAGTAAATGCTCAGATCAGACAGATGGTTTTAAACTTTGAGCAAATAATAACAAACAAAGTCACCAGCAGAAAGATACAGACATGTAATCACAAATATTTGTTGCTTTCTCATTGAAAGAGCCTGACAGTCAGCATCCAGCTAAATCAAACAAACAAATCTCTTTGCAGGAAAATGAATTAATCAGGTAACTATTGCTTTACTCAAATATGCCACCTTGTGTGATGTCAAATACCTATGCTGGGTTCAGAACATTGTTCCATGTCAGCATAAAACAATCTGGTTTGTCTACAGCCGTCTCTGCCCACATACCTGCTCTTTGAAGCTGCTCATCGTTCAAGATCAAAGTATATTCATAAATTCCACCAAGGGTAGCTTCAGTAATGTAATGTGTTCCGTAGTCTCTGTAGAGTTCTCGATATTCCCCATAGCTGTACTCTAAAGGCAAGCGAAGAAGTCTCTGGAAGAACTCATGGTGAAGCATTAAATTCCGACTCTTCAGTTTATATTGGGCAACTTCCAGTTCGGAACGGGCATGAATAAATTTTCTAGACTAAATTGAAGCAAATGCATTCAAATGAGAGATAGGATATTTGTAAAGTCTTCCACCATTGCATTACAGGCCCCCATATATATTTATACATCCATAGATATATTTACAACAATCTGTGTTGCTGCTTGCATTAAATACATTTTGGAAATACAATAAAATATGAAAAATATATCACACTGAACCTCAGTATGAAATAAATGTACAGGTGATGATGCTGCTGCTTTGATTGATTTATTACCTTTTACATTTGTTTCAAGGTGACTTATAAACCACTACAAATAGATTTTAAAACGGTACAAAAACAACTGAAAATAGGTTTTAAAATGATACAAAATGGATACCAAAGGTTGGAAAAGTTGGTTGGAACAGCATCATCTTTAGTTGTTTCTAGAAAGCACAGGTATTCTCATAAAAGATGGGGGGGGCGTGCACCCATTCACTGCACCCATTCATCAGGTCTCCTGGAGAATCTGCACATAATCCTTCCATGAAAAGAGAACTGTACACATTTCCTAGTCAATATACATACTCCTCAACAGGCTTTGGGGAATGTGCATAGATTGACTGAATTTTGTACATTCTCCAGCTGTGATTTTGGCTGCATTTTGTACATTCTCCAAGAAATATGCACATTCCCCAGTCACTATGCATAGTCTCCAAGAAGCCCCTTTTACCCCCTTTCATATTCAGAAATGTCTGATATGTGCTCCCCAGGCTGCTTTTGGCCCACTGCCTAATCATACATGGCCCTCTGCATTGGGTAACTAGCAGGAGTGGATTTAGGATGGTGCAAAAAGGGGGCGCCATCTCAAAGCCCAGCAAGTGAGGCAATGGGCTTTGGAAAGGAAATATGAGGCTCTTAGAGTCCTTCCTTTTCCTTCCTAAAGCCTAGTTAGTGCTTTTCCAGCTTTGGGAAGGCTGTGGGAGGGCTCTGTGACTGCCTTTAGGAAGGCAGTGGAGCGTGCCAAATATTGGCTTTGCACAGGGTGCCATAGTACCCAAGTCTGCCATGGTTCACAAGCCTGTTCTGTGCTGCCCCACCAACCCTACTGAATAATGATTTTGCCTTGGGTGAAGCCAGAAATAACACCGGGTTGTATGGTAGTCTATGGACTTTGCGACAAAGATATCCAGACTCATGTCTAAGCCAAAAATATGAGAAAATGTAATAGTAGAGTAACCTTCAAGAAAGTTGTGCCAGCTAGATGTATATTTTACTTGGGGGGAGGGGGGATATATGTATAGCTAACTGTATTCACATGATTCATTCATCAAAATAAATCTTCAAGTTTAATTAGTGAATTAAAAATACACTAATTATTCTGGCACTGAATCAAATTTCCTAATGCACTTGATAAAAAATAATAATAATTGTCAGTGCTATTTTTCTAGAAAAAAAAAGAGGTGCTGAAACTCACCATGAATGCCTCCCTCATTTTCTTAAAATGGCAATGGCACCTGAGAGGTGCCAGAACTGAGTTCCAGCTGGAACACCCCCCTGAAAATTATGTTGCCTAAGTATCTAAATCTTATAACCATTTTTTAAAAAAATATTTTTTCATATCAGTGATAATAAGGTTTCTTCTCCCCATAATTTTATGAGCTGAAGAATTTGAGAATTTTGCAGTGCTGAAATCCAGTCCTGCTTTTTAAGTATCAAGTGGCTTCTTTTGAAATAAATTCTACATGGATCGGTATCATCCTCCCGCAATGAAACTGCGAGTATTTCATGCAACCCACACTGCTTTCCTGAACAAGGCATTTCAGTGGACTCTTCCAAGGTGAATCGGCTTGCTTCAGTCTATAATTAAACTATGTAAGGCCTGCAAGCAGTTTTCATTATATATTACTGTCATGACTGCCCTGCAGTAGAATAGCTTGGTTTCTTTGCTTCTGTTGCCATATTCTGAACTGACAGCACCTGTCTCGTTTCACCAGTCTAACATTAGCATGGCCTTTTATGCACATGCTGACATCCCTCTGGAAATTCCAAGGACAGGAAGGCAGCCATCTCAGAAAGTACCCTTGGAAAAACAGATTCTTAAGCAGAAGTGTGCGGTGGGGCATTAGGGCTTTGAACCCAGCCTTCCTGTCAAATTCCTATCATACCTGCAGGGTACTCTCACACATCCCCTGTAGCCTTATCCAATAAATGGAAATGCACACTTTCACATGGCCAGATCTTTTGCATACATCCCTCCATAGACGTTCACAATATATATATGCTTGCTGCCCATATACATCACTGCGCAACTTTCTTTCTGTGGAGCCTCCCTGAAATTATGGATCTGTGTAGCATTCTGTTATTGTTTGTATGGCGGTTTGTTTGTTTTTAAAGTATATATAGATCACTTTTCAGGAAGACCTCACAAAGTGGTTGGGCATCACTTTAAAAAGAAAAGGGGGGAAAGATTACCATACAATAAATACGACAACTTTTAGAAAAAAGCTGTTACTGTATCTTCTTCATTCCCCCTCAGGGCATGAGGTTATGTGATAGTTGGCATATAGGTTTAAAATAAATCAATAAAAACATACTTTAAAATAAAATAAAATAAAATGGGAGGGGAAAGCAGATAAGAGTGTTTGGATTCAGGGCCCCCTAGGTGGTCAACACTGACACCGGTGACAACATGGAAATCCTACATATGAAGCCAGGACTGCAGAAAATGTGACCCAGCAAGTCATTGTAGCTGCATCCACATCATACATTTAAAGCACTACGAACCTACTTTAAAGAGCTATGGCTTCCCCCCAAGAATTCTGGGAGCTGTAGTTTTGTAGGGGTGCTGAGAGTTGGTTGGAGACCGAGGACTTCCGGGTTGGCGCGATCTGGAAATGGCGGATTCCCTCCGAGCTCCGGAGGGAATCGGCTCAGCGGTGGATGGGTCTTTGCCGTGCCGGCGACACGGGGACCCTTAAAAACCGCAGGCGCGGATGCCTGCGGACTGAAGACTCGGCGGGTGCCTTAAGCGCCCCCCCTGATTCGCGAAGAGCCTTTTTAAAGGCTACGGAGGGGATACGGGGGACGGCGCGGCACTGAGAGTCGATCGCTACCGCCGCTGAGCGAAGCCGCGAGCCATAACTGGAGAGCGCTGACTTCCTTCCTTGAAATTTGGACTGGAAAAAAAAAAGAACCCGTGAGTAATCTGGAACTGAACTTTAAAAATTTTTTACCTTTTGAATTTGAGACGACCGGGGGGTGTGCCAAAAGGAAGTCCCCACCCCCCCCTTACAGACGATCCAGAGCAACGATATAAGAGCTAAGCTGGAGTGCCTACCCTGTAAAGGGTGAGTTTTAAAAAGACAGTAACTTCCAAGATTTGGAAAGGCAAATTTGAGCAGGAGAGTGGAGTGTTGGAAGAGTCTTTGTTTTGTGGCAAACAACCCTCCCTCCCGGGCCCGGGAGCGACCTGCTTTGGAGCCTGTATAGAGGAGCAGAATTTGACAGCTGTCAAAGCTGTCAAATGGACTGTTAATAGTGGAAAAATTGTTACTTAAGACCTCTCCGGATTAAAAGGAGTTATAATTGAATTAAAATTGTGGGAAACAAAGAAACAATAACAGGACAGAGGATTGTTGGAGAAAAGTCCATTAAGTAATCAGATTCCCTCTAGGGGGAACTCTGTGGAATTACAATGGCTGTGGGTGGAAAGATACTGAGAGAAATCGAAAGGATGTTTTCACTGGTGGGAACCTTACAGGAGCAGACTATAGTTATGAGTAAACAATTGATGACCTTGAATTTGGAAACAAGTAGTTCTGCTGAATGTAATGAAGACCTGAGTGAGAAAGAACCCACAGCTGAATTCGAAATAATAAACAAAGAAGAGGAGAAGACAAAACATGAAAGAGAACAAGTTATGTGGGAAAATACTAACCAGAAGCCGGCATTTGGAGAACACAAGCAAGGAGACTATTGGATTAAATCCATTTTAAGCCTACGAAAGATACAGAAGACGAAAGAGGAGGCCCTGGAAGTTTATGGAATTCAGGAGCTTGAAATAAAGAAGTACAATTGGGGCCTCCACATAGACTTTGATTTTGACTATCACCAAGACTTAGGCCTTGCGGAAATTCCTCAGCAGTTGTTTCTAAATATGGGAAGAGACTATGGACTGATTGGATTGATTGTTAAGGAAATCTTTCGAGACTCGATGACCGACAAAAAGGACTACCAACAAAACCGGCGGAGAGGGACTGAAAGAGATTTGAGAGCTTCGGACGTGCGGAACCCAGGCTAAAAACTGTTATTTTGGACATGTCTTGGGAAAGGACGCAAAGCGGGAATGGGAGGGAGGGAAGCATTTAAATTTAAACAACACTCAAGATCAGGGGGTTTAGTTAATAAGAAAATTATTCAAGAAAAAATGAGAAATCGAGGGAAGAGAATTGGGGTCCAACTTAGGGAAAATTTATTTTTGCTTTTATAAAAGGATTAATATTAAGACGGAAAAGGAAATGCCAACTTGCTGACATAAACTTGGGAATAGGGATGCAAGGGAGGGGGGTGGGGGGAAGTCAAGGACTAGGGTTAGAAAATAAGATTTTCGGGAACTATACATGTTTGTTGTCTTTTATGTTTGTTTTGATGTTATGTGTTTTGTTTTTGTCTATATAAAATGTGAAAACCCAATAAAAATATTTTAAAAAAAAGAAAAAAAGAGAGTTGGTTGGAGACCCCTATTTTATCCTCCTAGATCTATGATTTCCAGACTTGCCACTGACGGGAGATGGATTGTTAAACCACTCTAAGAACTGTAGCTCTGTGAGGGAAACAAGGGTTTCCTAACAACTTTAAGCACCCTTAACAATCTATAGCTTCCAGTACAGTGGTGCCCCGCAAGACGAATGCCTCACAAGACGGAAAACTCGCTAGACGAAAGAGTTTTCCGTTTTGGAGGTGCTTCGCAAAACGAATCTCCTATGGGCTTGCTTCGCAAGACGAAAATGTCTTGCGAGTTCCTGTGGTTTTTTCCCTCCCCCCCTTTTTCTAAGCTGCTAAGCCGCTTATCAGCTGATCCGATAAGCCGATAAGCTGCTAAAAGCTGCTAAAAGCCGCTAATAGCGCTAAGCCGCTAATCCGTCAATGGGCTTGCTTCGCAAGACGAAAAAACCGCTAGACGAAGAGAATCACAGAACGGATTCTTTTCATCTTGCGAGGCACCACTGTATTCTTTAAGGGAAGCCATGACTGTTTGAAGTGCGAAGATTGTGCTTTAAATGTATGTAATGTGAGTAATGTGTCAGAATGATCCCAGACCTGAACCATTGTTTTGGAGCTAATTCAGAAAGGGTGAGGTGACAATAGAAAGAAATCTCTGAATATAATGATTTTCAGCTCTAAATGTAGTGTGAAAACATTTGAGCAAAACTAAAAACACCCTTACTTTTCCTAACTTCAAAACACAGTACACAGTGTTTCTAAAACTGTCCATGTTCACTAAAATGAACCTAGAGTTATGGAGAAGCATGTTTACCGTTGAAGAAAATCGTTTTGTCCTCTGAATGTACTTCTGGTACCTCTGGTCATCCTCACTGTAACCAAATTCAAAGATGCCTGGTATTTTTATGTCAATGCTGAAGCTTTCTTGTTTCGCTTTTGCCTTGGAGACATTCTCTTCAAAACTTGAATAAGATTCATATTCAGTCAACGCAAATTCATACTTGCCTTTGGTCTAAACAAAAAACATGAATAAGGAACTTTTTGTATCCTGATTCCACACCTAAAGTTATCATAATTTTTGTAGTTTTCATTCTATATATTTATTGCAAACCAATAAAACCAATAAATAAATTTATTGCAAACCAATATTCTGTATGTGACAGCAAATAAATGGCATTCATAATTAAATAAATACATAGTTGTCCACATGCAGACATGTTTTACACATAAGGCATATGGCTTGTTGGTAGAAAGTTAAGTGCCTCAACAATATATTACAGAAATATGTATTGCTGATTCACTAAAAGAGAGACAGAATCCTTAGCTGCTTTGCTGAAAATATGAAAAATCTTCCTTATGAAGGAAAAATGCAACTCATAATACCTGATATTATCTGTGGAGAGGTCTTCTGGATTATCTCTAACACACATATGTAGAGTACTTGAGAAAGCCCAAGTGACTTGGACTTCACATAAAACACGTAAGCATAAAACATAAATATTTGGTTGAGCATTATTTTTACTTTAATAAATGACTTGATGTATCAACAATCCTAGGAATTTTAACTGCACATACAGCTCTTCAATACATACCTCTGCCAAATAGCTTTCTACATTGTATGGTTTTCTGAAATTGGTGTCTCCAATATACTGGGGAGAACATGCTCCAGCATAGTATTTATAGTCTAAAACCCATCCTTCCAGGTCATTTGTGAAAATATTTAATCTGGGGAGATGGGAAATGGATAAAATTGCCATGCTTAGACATTGGTTATTCAAAGTAAGTTATGCATCTTCTTTTGGCTACAAATTTTAGTTCATATGAGGCCTGTTCTGGCCTTGGAAAAAGACACAATTTTTTTAAAAGCAGTAATGCAGCAAATGGGGGGTGGTGTCAAAATTGGGTCTGTAATAGCTGCCTATCAAGCATACTGATTTTCCCAGACACAGTGAACAAATTATATTCTGTTACCATCCAGGAGAGAACCTCCAAAGTATTCTGATTTTTTTCATACTTGCACTACTTGTAACCCACTAAGCTGAACAGAAGCCAGCAGTCAGGTGTGGCAGTCCATGAGTGTTAAAATGGTTAAAAGCTGAAACAGTTAAAACCTGTTCGATTGCTTCCTTTCTAGACGTATATATAGGTGGACAGGGCCTTGTGTGTGAGGCAGGCTATAGTATATGCAATAAAAACATAGAAAGCTGCCTTATACTGAAGTCAGACTGTTGGCTCAATCAGTTCAGTATTATCTATACCAGATTGCAGCTACTGTGCTTTCCAGAGGGGATGGGAGCAGGGGTCAGTGCACAGGAAACAGAGCAGCAGGACCCATCACCAGAGCCAGAGGGGTCCCTGTCTCCACAAACACAGCAGGCTCTGAGGTGTAAGGAGCAGCAGCAGAGTCTGTCTTGGAGGCTGGGGCAAGCAATAACCCACAGCCTATCTCCCTAGCTAGCCAGGTGGAGCTCGCTATGTGATTCTTCAGCTGGAGTAGGCTCGGAACAGGTGAAGGTCACATACCTCGTTAAGCCCAGATGCTGCAATCATTGAGGTGCTGTGTCTGCTCAACTAACTGCTCCAGGATCTCTGTGGGACTTTGGGCATGTGGACTGACCCTGGACTGGGAACTTGACATACTGACTTCCCACCAGGTAGGCCAGGGGTTTGGGACACCCAGGGTGTAGATTTTTTTAATTTTAAAAACGTTCTAATATTAATTGTATTGGACCTTTGGCTAGAATGTAGTCCCCTTTTGGTGTGCCTGCATTTTATGACTCTTGCAATAAACTCCTTTCCTATCTGACCCTGTAAGTAGCACAAATGGTCACTGAGGATGTTTTGCTACTTCTGCTTTGAGCTAGCATCGGGGTGAAGAAATCTGGCATCTCCTTGAGAGGTTCCAAGGAACAGATAGGGACAGGAATGCCAACAACTGGGTGGAAGGCCTGGTTGCTAAGGAAACTCTGATATAGTAGGACATTTGAGACCCAAATGACCTGAGCAGTTAGGGGCACTCGAAGGTATTTGCAGGGGCGAAGTTACTGGTATGGAGCCATGTGTGTTTTACTTCTCATGACCTGTAACCTTTCTTGATGTTTGTAGGAGGGTGTTTAAGAATGTTTCAGTGTTTTATAACTCTTTGTGTGCTGTGTTTGAGCTACTATATAAGCTTTGTTCTGTTTTTACTCTGGTCAGACCTTTTTCTGAAGTACCGTAGTGGTTCGGCTAGAACAACCATGTTAAGTTGAGCTATTAAAATAGTATCTAAGCTTGCTGTAATTCTTTTGGTTCCATGTTTTATTTAAAAGCTGTCCCCTTGCCTGGGTAATGAACAGGTGGAGGAGAAGTAGATTCTTCCCATGAGTTGATGAAGGTTCAGATGTAGCTAAACTATATGAAGTTTCTAACACCTGTTGTAAAATTCTGCTGCAACAGAGTAACATGGCTACTTTTCTAGGAAGTATGATAATGTGTCTCAAAACCCCCCTTTTCTCTAAGCAGTCATAGAATTTATTGATAGCTCTTTATTGATAGCAGGAATGTGAAATCTCAGCCAGGCCCCTGAGCCAAATGTGGACTTCTAGGCCTATTTATCTGGCCCTTGAGAATCCCCAAAGCCATTTCCCCTCCCTAATTACCTCATCTCTTCCCAGGCCACAACCTCACCAGCCTAGTTTCACACCCTCCTTGAGTGTTTTTGGAATGTTTCCTTGAACTCTGTTAATTCCTCATGGTGGTCTGAATGTAGGGTAGGGCTGGGTGGGTGCAGTAACTAGCCTGCTGAATAAAGGTAAAATTTACATTTGTTGCTCCGCCTACTTTTACCTCTGGTCCCACCCACCATTGGCACATAGCTCCGGGGAAGATTGCCCAGAAGTCAATGTGACCCTCAGTCTGAAAAAAAAGGTTCCCACCTCAATTCTAAAGGTGGAAATGCAAATTGTTCCATTTGACATCAGTCCTGTTTCTGGAAATATAATGGAGCTGCTTACCCACTTGCTAGCATTTGTATTCCCCAGTATTGTTCCATCTCCTGGGTGCACTTTTTATACACTTTCTTACAATTTCTTTCATCTGACTGATCCCCACAGTCATCATCTCCATTGCAAAGCAGCCTCCGATTAATGCATCTCCCTACAACACAGAGTGGGAACACACTAATTAATTGTTAATCTGATATTTCCCTTTAGCTCAATCAGTGCAATGCTTTGCCCCTGACCCCTGAAAATGTGAAGATGCAATTATCAATTTATTTCAGGGAAAGCGCTTGGCTTATCTGCTCCTTTACAAATTCGGGTTTAATAACCAGGCACATTTAATTGATTAGGATGAGTCTGCATAAACATTTTTGTAATATTATTTTGAACTTAAATTAGCGGCAAATTGTATTGCATTTCTTAGGCAAAAAGTCGTCACTAGCAGAAAGAACTTGAGAAATATGGTACAACTGTAATTGCAACATGCAGCCAATGTATAACCTAGCAATCTGGTTGAAATATAGAATGTACTGAGTATTGAGGATCATTGTTTTGAAAAGGCAATGTTTCTGTACTTTAGAATTGGGCTGAAATGCTTGAAAGCATGCTCGTATTGGCTTTGTTTGGATGTAATAATAAACTATGGTTTACTGTTACATCAATGTTCCTGTGCAAACCTCAGGCTCACACCTTCCCTGTTCTGCTTTGCACTGCCATGAGAAGCACTGCCAGCCTACCGCTAGGCAGAGTAAGGCAATTATCTCAGGTGCAGATGCTAGAGGAGGTTGCAGTAGTCCCTTTAAGTTCCTCCTGAGGCTCTGTTCCTCAACAATTCCCCTCCATTGGAGATTAGAAATATGTGTGCAATATGCCTAAACTAGCCTGCTGTCCTCAGGTGCACAGAGATATACATACAGACAGATGCTATCACTTTGTATGTGTTAAAGCAAAACTTAACTGCTAGTTAGTTTCTGTACATGAAAAGGGGTGTGTGGAGCATGTTGCTATGTGCTTCAGACAACAAGATGGCTTGGGTCAGTCCTGGAGGAAAATGGGAAGCTTTCACTTCCACTTTTTAATTAACGGCCGATTAGTGTTATGTCATAAGCTGGACAAACTGTGGATAGTTTTAACTATGCTTTGCTGAATGCAAACCTCACTTTATGATGCTGACTGGTGTCCATACACCTTAGTTCAGATTAGCTACAGTTTAGGATTCAGATGTAACATTAAACTGTGGTCAGTTGGAGATGGAGGTGAAATCTTCCAATCTCCTCACTGTACTTGTGCAAAAGAAGAGACTGGAAGGTGACCACTCAAACCCAAGGCTTGCACTGTCTCATTTATGTTTTGAAAAATAACAGTTCATCATTATATTTGAATGAGGCCACTGTCTGCAAAAAGTTGAGAAACTGAACAGCCTGCACTCAATGTCCTATGCTGAGAAGCAGCAGTTGATGGGCCATGTTTGAATACTAAACCTGGATCTATAGAAGTGGGTAAATACAGTGCAATGGCTTTAACCTTGGGTTTATATCCCTGTTCTCTATTCCCCAAAACTACAATAGGATGAGTTACCTACTAGTGATTTTTACTGCTGTATTTTAATCTATTGAAAGCTGCCTAGATTGGCTGGGGTAACCCAGTTCGATGGGTGGCATATAAATAAATTATCATTATTATTAGCACTAGTAGTATATACCGCATTTTTCGCCCTATAGGACGCACCGGCCCATAGGATGCACCTAGATTTGGGGGGGGGGGAATAAAGGGGAAAAAAATATTTCCCCCTCCCCCAGGTGCAGGGCCCCCAGAACAGGACCCAGAGCGATGCCGAAGCTGCGTGCAGCTTTGGCATTGCTCTGGGAGCTTGCGGGCTGGAGGAGGGGGAAGCCCTCCGCCAGCCTTCTAACCAAGTCGGGGGACAGCGGGAAAGGCGCGCTGCGTCTCCCGCTGTCTCCCGAGTTTGCGGGGCTGGCGACGGGGAGGAGCAGGCTTCTCCCCCCGCCAGCCTTCTAACCAAGTCGGGGGACAGCGGGAAAGGGGCGCTGCGTCTCCTGCTGTCTTCCGAGTTTGTGGGGCTGGCGACGGGGAGGAGTGGGCTTCTCCCCCCGCCAGCCTTCTAACCAAGTCGGGGGACAGCAGGAAAGGGGCGCTGCGCCTCCCCGCTGTCCCCCGAGCTTGTGGGTCTGGCGGTGGGGCTCTCCTGAAGCCTGGAGAGCGAGAGGGGTCAGTGCGCACCGACCCCTCTCGCTCTCCAGGCTTCAGAGAAAGCCTGCATTCGCCCCATAGGACGCACACACATTTTCCCTTCATTTTTGGAGGGGGAAAGTGCGTCCTATAGGGCGAAAAATACGGTAAATATGTCCACCACCTAAGGATTCCTCATCCATAAAACTGAGTCTAAGCAAATTTGTACTGCAAATCCTACTTATGGCACTCTTGAGTCTACGTTTTCAAGGCCTGCTTTCTGCCCTGCCATAACTCTTATTCCTGTGCCAACTTCATGCCTTTCCCCCTTCTCCTTGACCCCCAAACAGCTCCTGGTTCTGCTTCCACTGCTTTCTTGGCTTGAATAAGACCCTGCCCTAAACTTCTTGAAAACTGGGACCGCCTGCTTGCTATGAAAGCAGAATCTGCCAACGTTGCATATAGCCTAATAATGCAAAGTCTCTTTCCCATGGCATCCCATTTGCATTACCAACTTAATGCTTCCTGCATCCTTTCATCACTTGCTGCAACCACCAAAAAAAGTACAATTTCTGTAGGAATTCCAAATGTTGCCATTGCATAAAAAACAAGCAAACAGCAACCTGGAGTTTCCTGGCTGCAGAAATCGAGACAGCACTGCTGTGTCTAATAAATCCTCATTTTTCTGTTTTATAGTGAAGTTTGAGGAGAAAGCTGATGAGGAGTAATTCTTAATATATTACGAATGTTGATGATTGTTGCTGCAGTATCTTTTTTTAAAAAAATACGACTGCAATATTTTGAAATTCTAGCTGTGTATGAGTCATTAGAAGAGCTTGGGAAGGCAGTTTTCTTATTTTTCTTGCTGCAGTTTATAACCCAGAACAGATCTGTAATTCTTTGCAGCCTGTCTAGAGCATCTATACCTCCAGCACCCTGCCATGTATACTGCTGGAAAATGCACACGCAGGCGTGATTACCAAGCAGGCTTGGGCATAATGTAATCCAATAAATTTTAACAGCAGACATGAGAGAAAGCACGTGAGCTTCATTTTGATCTGTATGGACCTCTTAAAATGAACCTAGAAAGGGAGCCGGGAACAAATAAATTTTGTTATGATAAAGCTAACAGAGAGCATATCATTTATGATTTCTGAAACATGACACCACCAGGGGTACACAGCGGGTGGAATTGAACATTGTGCATTGTGTAGGAACATGGACATTCCGTCTGCACAAGCACTGCACCTCGCAGATTGGAACTGTTTAAACTATGGATTAAATATGAGCATGTAGTATGCTGGTGTACACTGTTGACGTTACAGGCACTTCACTCCTTCCCTGCTCATGCTCTATATGTGCTGCCAGGAAACAGTCCATCGTCTGACTTAGTCTGAACTCAGGCTTGTAGATTGTTTTCTCCCAACAAACCATAATTGGTAAGCCAATAACAACCCTTGGTTTCAATTCATGGTTTGTCAGGAAAGCAGCAAACCCAGATTGGAATTTAGTGCCGGACCCAGACTCTGGCGTGATTCCCAGCAGTGCAACAACAGAAGTTGCTCGAGAGAAGTGAATCGCCCACTGTTTTGCATCATTCACCAGCACACTGTGTGTTCGCATATAAACCATAGTTTAGTTTAACTGTGGTTTAAAATGATGCACAAACCAGGCCATTGTTGTTCCCTGTTGTCCCATTCTTCTTGCTGGTTTTATAATTATGTCTGTTTAATAATGCAAACCATATCAAATTTCAGTTGTGACAAATCAAACAATGTGAACTATTACTCTACAGTTTAAAAGGTCTGCCAAGAGTATGATTTCATTCACTCTATTAAGTTCAAATTTTCATTCACTCTATTAAGTTCGAATACAATTCAATACATGGGGGCTTAGCCACTGGCTTCAAATTTAGGAAAACCACTTCTTATTCACTAACCTGTGGCACACACAAAGCCTTCACATCTAACTGTATTCCTGCAAGGTCTGTTTGTAACGCAGTCTTCAGTTTCTTTGTCAGAGTAATCACACGGGTCACCGCCAAACTGAGAAGGCCGTTCCACATGGACAAATCTGTACTGTAACAGAATAGAGATTATGAATTCCAGGTCTCCTAAATTAAAAAAGGCATGTATCCCAGATATCCCTAGATCTTTGCTAGTGGCAGCACCAAACATCAATGGCAAATATCAGATTTCTTCCTATTCCATCTCTGTGGTTAAGAAGAAGGCATCTGATGGCATTATATATATATATATATATATATATATATATATATATATATATATAATGATTAAATGATCTCAGAATCAAAGCAGAGCCCAGTTCCCGATGTAAAGGTAAAGGTCTTGCCAGACTCTAGGGTTGTGCACTCATCTCACTCTAGAGGCCGGGAGCCAGCGCTGTCCGCAGACACTTCTGGGTCACGTGGCCAGTGTGACAAGCTGCATTTGGTGAGCCAGCGCAGCACATGGAACACCGTTTACCTTCCCGCTGGTAAGCGGTCCCTATTTATCTACTTGCACCCGGAGGTGCTTTCGAACTGCTAGGTGGGCAGGAGCAAGGACTGAGCAATGGGAGCTCACCCCCGTCGTGGGGTTTCGAACCGCCGACCATGCGATCGGCAAGTCCTAGGCGCTGAGGTTTTACCCACAGCGCCACCCGCGCCCAATATATACCAACTACCAAAACAATCAATCCACAAATCAATTTACAAAAGAGAAGGTAAAAATAAAGTACTAGTGTTAAAATTTATATCACAACACAGTGCAAGCGGTTTAACACTGTCTGGCCGCTGTGAGAATAGGATGCTAGGCCTGATCCAGTAGGCTCATCTTATGTCATATATACACATTAATATTCTGTTAATGCCCAAGCAAATGTATAGAACATATGTTTCCAAGTTGCTTTCAGAATGACAGTCAGGGATGTGTGTATGTTGTGGATTTTTGTTTTTGCTGGTTTTTATTCAGGGCTATGTTCAAATTAAGGAGTTCTCAAGGCTAGATCTCCCATGATTATGTGTGTTCTATAGCGATTAGGATGGCAGAGAAATGTCACCAGGCAGAATGACGTTTTGCACCTTCATAACCGTGCATTCGATCTCTAATATATGTGTGGGATGTACCTCCTTTGTGGGTTGAGGGGAAGACCAAACTAGTACTGCTCAAAGTATGCAGAATGTTCTCTTTTTGTTGCCATACTGATTGGCAGATAGCTACCCTTTTTTGCTGTTTGAGGGAATGGTTTCCCCTGACTTCTTCATTACCCACCCCCCGGTCCTTGCACCTTCAGAGGTAGGGAGAAAAAGAGTGATTTGGGACACTTTGGTGGCCTGCCTGTGAAACTCCCAGGAAGACCTGTCTGACTGCTGTTCTGTTGTTGTTCTTCCGAAGTTGGGGAAAACTTTTATTCCCTTTTTAACGAGTATTCTATGTGGGGCTGCCCTTGAGACTGACCCAGAAACTCCAGCGGGTGCAGAATGCCACGGCAAGACTCCTTACGGGGTCCTCACCACGGGATCACATTCACCCGGTGCTATACCAGCTGCACTGGCTCCCGGTAGAGTATAGGATCAGGTTTAAGGTGCTGGTTTTAACCTTTTGAAGCACTATAAGGCCTAGGACCCTCGTACCTACTGGACTGCCTCTCATGGTATGTCCCATGGAGGACCTTATGGTCTTCAAATAAAAACATCTTGGAGATTCCTGGCCACAGGGAGGTTAGACTGGCCTCAACCAGAGCCAGGGCTTTTTCAGCCATGGCCCCGATCTGGTGGAAC
The DNA here is from genome assembly GCF_965112155.1 of Podarcis liolepis. Classification (NCBI taxonomy): domain Eukaryota; kingdom Metazoa; phylum Chordata; class Lepidosauria; order Squamata; family Lacertidae; genus Podarcis; species Podarcis liolepis. The sequence continues at coordinate 58,774,174 of NC_139559.1, forward strand.
GCTCTGTCGCAAGAGACCAGGGCTCTGCGGGACTTGACATCTTTCCACAAGGCCTGCAAGACGGAGCTGTTCCACCAGGCCTTTGGCCAAGGCACAGTCTGACCCCCTCTCTCCAACTGTAATCCTCATAGAACTCTAGCCCAATGGTTGCCATTAATTTGATTCTGAATTGATTTTAGAATGTATTTTAATCAATTGACTGTGATTTTATGTAAATTGTGCTATTTTTACTGTTGTTAGCTGCTATGAGCCCGGCTTTGGCCAGAGAGGGCAGGATATAAATAAAAATTTCTTCTTCTTCTTCTTCTTCTTCTTCTTCTTCTTCTTCTTCTTCTTCTTCTTCTTCTTCTTCTTCTTCTTCACAGCATTGATTCTGAGAGGTCTAATTCTGATTAAAGCCCAGTTTTCTCCCCACTAACACAGAATAGTGGCTACATGTTCCTTCTTGTATCAGACAATACCATGCAGGCTGTAGGCCACTTAAGCTCTTAGCCCATAAGCAAAGCTGGCCAGGGATAGGATGGGGGCAAGTAGATCATCACTGTTGATAGGATTCGCACATAATTCATGTACCCTGCAGCTGGGAGCATTGCTTCGATGAGAGGATTGGGGTGGAAAGTCAAGGCTCTAATTTAATGCTCTGAAGTAGCATGCTGGCAAGTCCTGTCACATCACTCCCTTGCCTTCACATCCCCCTTTGCCCCTGGATTGGCAATTGGGGAATTAGGAGAAAATACCCCTGAAGAAGCCAGTTCTGGCTAAGAGACTTCTAGGTACTGACATCTCCTCTAGGAACTGTAGCAGTTTTTGGATCAGCTGATGTCGCTGAATTGGTCCTCTGCTCTTGGTGGATGACTCCTGCCTTTCTGCTTATCTGCCTGCTCTTCTGCCAACCATGAACTCACCTCCCATGCTCCACCAAACTGCAGATGGTTTCCTCTCCTTAGGACCACTCTACTTTTTTAAAAAATGTTCCCAGCATCCTCACCTTCTCCCATGGTCTCCAGAAGCCCTTCTTGCTAGCAAAGGTCCAATCCTGCCCAAAACTACATACTAAGTGCCTGACAGGATCCCAATTTCCATTACCTCTGACACCCTCCAAAATCCTCCATCCAGAAACACTAAGTGAGCAGGTCTGTGGAAATCTCTGGGGTTTGCTTAGTACCAGATACACGTATCTTCCGTCCTCCCTTGTCATACCATTAGGGCACATTTCAGAGATCAGATGTGCTCATGCAACTCTTTTCTATGATTTCATATTTGCTGTGGGCTTTAACCTATGCTGCCCCTGTTCATTGTTGACAGGGTGACTAGGAGGCCCATATGCAATGTATCACCAGTGCTGTCAGTTTCATTGTGATGCTGTGAAATATGTCATGGGAGAAAGGCCTCAAACTTTTACTGGCTTTTGTGTACTTTCAGTCATACGCTAGAGTGCTGATAAGCTCTATACCTCTAGATGCAACAGCCAGCATGCAATAAAACCTTCTCAGTTACAAGTTCAATATTATCTGTGCTCTCCTCGGTTTGCTATATCCACTTTTCTTAGCATCTAATACATTAGGGCTTTCAGCTGCTATTCCAATAACAAAAGTAATGATGATAAATAATCATATGTAAGCTGTGGCTTTGAGCAAGGCCAAAGAATGACTACTCAAAAAATGAGTAGCCTTAGCATGGTGACAAGATATTATACGGCACTTTCGAAGATAATGGGAATCTTACCACTAATGTCTGTAACAATCAAAGCCTTAGTCTGAAGACACTTTGTAGGTGGAAAATGCTCAAGGATGAAAAATGAGCGGCTGTGGGCCATAATCTCCCAGCCAAAAGCAAGGATATTGAGGGTGCTCCACACAAATGGGCTCTACATCAAGAGTGCTCTAGCATAGCTAGTAAAGTGTGGCAACTCCCCAGTCACTTTCTGTACAAGAAAAACAATAAAAGGCTTGCTCCCCTACTGCTGTGCAAAGTGCTTTGCTGACCCCATGCTCTATGGTTAGCTCTAAGGGCTAGCAAAGCACATTGTGCTGCCCTCCCAAATGCCACACAGCCAGCTGGTTGCTGGGCGTTTTTGTGAAATGCTGCACAAGGGACTGACAGGTGTCATTGACCTGACATCTGATAATTTGAAAGGAGGGTTGTCCTGCCAACCTGTCAAAGGTGGCCTGTGGGGATGGGGGAGAATAGGAAACCGACCCACTGGAGCAACAGAAAACATATCTGCTCCATCTTTGCAGTGGGACTGCAAGCAGGCTGTTTAAGTGGATACAAAACTGGATTGCCATTAAATACTGAAGTTGGGATTATGATACCTCTGTTGAAAATAAGTGGAAGTAAGAGAAGACAATGGGTGGTGGACATGCTCATTTTTAAATCATCGCTTTCTCCAGACAGCACTTGGTGCTGATAAATTGTTTTTTGTTTTTTTTTAATTTACCATTATGAAATGTAGAGAACCAAACAGGTATGTGCAGCTGAACAGGTACAATGAGGTCTTAAATTCAGACCAGGTATTTGGGCCCCATAAATTGAACTGAACTGATCTGATTAATCTGCAGATTTACACCACCTGGGAATACTGGAAGAGGAAGCGGTGTCTATGTTGTGCTTGTGTAAGCGCAACTCTGGTACCTGTTGGCTGAGCTGGTGTGATGGCATTGGATGCTCATGAACTTTCCTACTGTTTAGGGAATAGAGCTTGTCAAAATGATTGTAATCCAACTTTTGAAGGAAGGAAAAGTTGCTGGTTTGACAAGGATTGCAGCACAGTCCCTTGGGATGAGAGTATGCTTGAGGGACAGGCTGGAGACTAGAAGTGCATGGAAGCTAAAGGCCCCAAAGGCAATGGGGGTGAATGAAGGAAAAAGAAATTTGGGGCAAGATAAATAATGGCTTGAGGGAAGGGAGCAAAGGAAATGAGGACAAACTAAGTTTCTTTTCTCATCCGCATTTTTAAAAAACTTTATTTCAAAACAAAATTTTATATTGTTGCTTTTAAGGAAGGGACTCTTTGGGGGGGGGAGCCACATAGATCAGTATGGCTTTGTATGCTCTGTGGAATGTCTATGTATAGATATGAGAACACAAAAGGCCACCCACAAGGCACAAGTGGGCATTTTTCAGTGCTCTGCTCTGAAAAGTGAGGACCCAAGGAAACGATGTGTAATAGAGACGTGGAGTTGAAAGGGAGCCATTTTGATTTGAATTAATCAGCCACTTTGCAAGCTTCTCATTGCAATACATTGAAATACCACACAAACAGATCACAAAGACACTCACCCTTTTCCTCTGGCAAGGATCGCAAGTGCTCCATGGTGACCAGCTGGAAAGTGTACAATCGATGGGCTGTGGTGGGTTGCTGGGAGACCGGCGCCATCTGCCTTTGGTCACATTGGTATCAGCTCCATATAGTTGAAGAGAACTGTCTTTTTCTCCACTGCATTTTAATAGAGGGAAAGCTATTTTTTCATTAGGGCGCATGTCAATCTGTCTCCTATTTCTTAATGCCAGCACCCACCTGGGCACCAGTTTAGAGCACTTCCCATTCACAGAAAGAGAAACGAGGTGTCCAGTTAAAGTACACAACAGTTTTGCCACTCTGCCTTGTGCAAAATTCAAGTTGCACAACCAACTCAAGTATTGTAATTGCTGCACGAGCGAAATCCCACATAATGGAATTCTTGTGTGATTACTAAGGATGTGTGATGCAGAACTCTGCATGGACCACTGCATGCCCATCAGCATACCACTGAGGGGCATTTATTGTTGAAAACAGTCAACATACAACCTCAGTGCCCAGTACTAATGGGTGTATAGATAGTACCCAGAGTTGATGTTGCATCTCAGCTTGAGGTGATGCCAATTGACCAAAACTCACTGAAACTCAGTAAATGGTGAGACAAAATCTAATAAGCCCAGGCTGAATTTAACCTGCCACTTTGAAGTCCCTTCCTAGCTATTGGCTGAATTGCTACGATGTCACAGAAGCTTGATATTCAGAGCTTATTCACTGTATTGAAATAGTGGTCCTCCCTCCACCCTTCCTGCTCCCCCACAAGTACCGTATTTTTTGCACCATAACACTCACTTTTTTCCTCCTAAAAAGTAAGGGGAAATGTCTGTGCGTGTTATGGAGGGAATGCCTACAGGTGGCATGCGTACGGATTTTCCTCCTCTAAAAACTACGTGCGTGTTATGGTCGGGTGCGTGTTATAGAGCGAAAAATACGGTATATGGTTCTCACTAGATTAGGTAACTGATAGGTGGATTTGTAGCTGGTTGACTGACCGAACCCAAAGAGTGCTCATTAATGGTTCCTCATCATTCTGGAAAAAAGTGATGACAAGTAGGGTGCTACAGGGTTCTTTCTGTCCTGGGCAGGGGTGCTGACATGGAACCCAGGTTATGGGTACCCAGTGGAGCCCATGACATAACGTGCCATCATGACATATTGATGACACGTTGTGTCGGTGGCTCAGCGGCACTTCTGAGGCCTCGCAGGGTCTCAGAGGTTACATCCGAGGCCTCACAAGACCTCCGATGCGACTTCTGGTTTCGACTGGAAGTCGCATTCGGAGGCCTGGCAGGGCCTCTGACATTGCTTTTAAGACCTTGCAGAGCCTTGGAGGTCACATCTGAGGCCTCATGAGTCCTTTGATGTGACTTCTGGTTTGTACTGGAAATCGGGTTTGGAGGCCTGGCAGGGCCTCTGACCTCCTCTGGGAGGTCGTATCAGGTCTCTAGTAGAAACTGGAAGTCATGTCGGAACCCCATGTTGTGAAAGCTAAGCAAAATTAAAAATTAAAAATTGTGGGTGCCCTGGCATCCAGGGTCCCCTAGACCTGACATCTGTGGTCCTGGGCCTATAGCTGTTCAGCATCTTTATCAACAACTTGAGGGCATGCTCATCAAATTTGCAGATGACATCAAACTGGTATTCAGAAGTATTAATGCTTGAGACTGGAAATTGGTGGGGAGCAGTGGCTAGCCTGTGCCCTTCAAATGCTGCTGGACTACAACTCCCACCACCCTCAGCCAGCATGGCCAGTGATTAGGGATGATGAGTATTGTAGTTTGGCAACATCATGAGGGCAACAGGTCAACCATGCCTGCCTTATAGCCTGGCTGCAGCTTGAACATGGACAATTTGTGGGAATCTTTCATGCCTTCATTCTGACATGCACATGAGACAGAGATGGGACACAGAGTAGTCACAAATGGCCGGGTTTCCATTCTGCCTCTTTAACATATGAAGGGATTTTATAGGTTTTAATCTATATGTATCAGTACAAATGGAGGAAGGTAAAACAAATGTATACACACAACCAATTCACTTTCTGTAACTAATACAATACCTGATAGGAATCTATTCTTTTCCTTGTATATTATACAACCCATCAACGGTTTCCCACGAAACAGAGAGAATACTTCATATTTCAATTTGACACACTGACGATTGTTACCTCCATGTAAAACATTATGAGTCAAATGTTAAGCCCTTTTTTCTCAGACAAGGCTATTAATAAAAACCTGATAAGTTTCTCTGTGTGCATGTGGTGTAAAGCCTTTGACTGCACAAATGACATGAAATAATACTAGAAAACCTCCTGATATCACCAGCAAAAAGAAATCTATTTAGTGATCCTTTTCAGGGTTGAGTATGCCTCTTCAGATGTTCTATATCAGAAACATACGGAAACAAAACATAATAATAATAATATATAGAAAAGAAGAGGCAGTAAGGATTTGCGCACTAGCTGTGCCCCCGCCACTCAATCATCCTCCATAACTTGATCTTCTGAACCTGGGAGACTCCACATGAAGTCCTAAGTGTCTCCTCCTGCATTTTAGAATTGGAGTCCTAAAAGACTGCCCTCCAAGTTATGCTTGCTAGCACACTTATCGCTGCCCTCTTCTTCCTCCTCCTCCTCCTCTGTTTTCCAGAACGACATATAACGTATTTTACTGCTAGTCTGAAAACTGTGTGGTCCACCAAGCCATATTCAGTCCCAAGGATTGTTAAGCCTGTTGTACTGCTGCCTTCTAGGGTTGGAAAAATGGGAGGGGGAGTGTCAACTGCTTGGCAGAAGGATGCAGCATTTGGCTTGGGGGGCCTGCAAATTGTGCAGTCCTGTTTTAATGAGCTCCCTTAGGACTAGGGAGGCAAGATGCGCCTGTTTCAAAGACACCTTCAAATAGGTCTCATTGTATTTTCCAAGGAATACAAAACATGGCGGGGAGTGGCAGTGTTTTGCCATCCTTAACACACAGATCCATGAGTCTTATTTATAAATTTTTCTGGAGCAATAAGCATGCCTTGTTGTCGCAACTATTACTTCCTACAATCAATTTTCTGAAAGTCTTTGGGAATGTAATCAAACTTTAATTACAAAAGAAATTAAAATGATAATTAATTTTTCACTGGCAGTTAATAAAAGCTTCCATCCACCTTGATTATGGTGGGTTAAACACCCAGAGCAGGGTGTAAATTCTGCTTCGAGGAGTAATTTGAAAAACAACAACAACAGCAAGCCAGAAATAGAGAACAAAGACAAGTGCTATTTTCTAGAAAGATGAAGAGAAATAAACAATGCAGAAATAATTAAGATGGGAATGCCACTGGCTTCAACAATTTCTTTTAGCAGAAGCAGGTTTGCAACAAGTAGATTTACATGACGTAAGTGTACATTTTACACCGCCATGATATATTCCAATTGCTTGCCCAGTTAAGGAAATAATTGATACTTCTCTTAATTGTACTGCTTACAACTTAATCAGGCATTGAAGGGTCTGATCGAAAGTGAAACACAATATACCTACCTGACATCTGCTTAACACTTTTTGTCATATTAAAATAAATGAGTGCTATTATTAATATTAGGAACAAAAAGCAGTTTAGTAGTGAGGGGTGGCTGTTCCTGGCATAGAGTGCAATTCTGCAGAATAAGATGACAAAAGGGGTTGATGGGAGAAGAGATTATACATAATGACGGTCTGACGAAGTTACAACGGGGCAGCAGTGTAGGAGAGGTGGAGGGCTTTAAAAGTAAGGATGAAGTGCCTGAGGTTAACATGTAGGGAAACAGAATTACATGATCAAACAATAGGCGAAAAATATGAATTTAGTGTGTGTGGGTTTTTTTTTAAAAAGGGAAGATTTTGCGGAAGAGGGTGTTAGTAGGAAAGAAGTTATAGTCGTCTTCCAGATGACTTCCTGATAGGCGTAGTTGTACAGGAAAAGGCAACTCTGGGAAATGTAGTAAAGGATGCAGAGTTTGCTTGGCTGCTAGAGGAGAAGGACAGGAAGAAGTCAAAGGTGGCCCTTTAGTGGCATGCCTCTCAGAAGGGCAGGCGACAATACCTAAGAAACCCAGAGTGATATTCTTTAAGTATTACACTAGCACTGTGGAAGAACCATGTCCATGTGTTTATCCTATAGGCATCAGTGTGATATTTAAGGGCCTACAGCCACATGGACCTTTCCCACAGAATCAGCTCTAGTGTTGCAGGCCTTTAAATGTTATATAAGAACAGTGGGATAAACTTATAAACAGCAGCACAGCTCCTGTAATGGAAGGTGAAGGATTAATGGTTGCAGACTTTCCAAGTGTCCCTGTTTTCCAGGGGCAGTCCGGGATTTGCAGAAGCTGTCCTGGTTCCAGATTTGATCCCAGAATGTCCTGGGAGAAATGCTGTAGGGTATGGAATAGGACACCCCTATTTCATTGGATAAGTGTTGGAAGATATGTGGTTGACAGCATGGAAACAGAAGGTATCACCCATATTAAGTGGAGTATGTGAAAAAGTGGAAGTGACAAGTTGGCATATACAATATTCACTCCCCATCCCCCAACCCCCAAATCTTAAATTTTAGACACGACTAGGCAAGACAGCCACAGGGAGAAAGATGTTACTGAATATCAGAGCACCATTTCACATACTTTGGAGTCTCCAAGCGATCAGGCTTGTTCAAATGCATGTCACTTTGCAACATGTTCAGTTCAATATGGTCCTCCTTTGGTAAAACTTTGCTACTAATCCAGAAATAGCTCAAGAGGCACTTTCTATGTACTACACAAATATCAGAACAGAAGGTTACCATTAAATGTCACTATCTATCACATTACCATACTGATATTGGTTTGAAAAACAATATTCACTTACCTGGAGCAATGCAAATTTAAGAAGCTTATGCTTGCACAGATCACGAAAACTCTGGTCAGCCAAGAACAAAAGAGTATAGATGCTGCACTCATGTTTTAAAGTACTGTGGGAAATCTATAGCAGGTTTCTTTACTAATTCCGTTTGCTACTGTGTTTGAAAACAGTGGGGCGAGCAAAGTGGATTAGTAGCTGTTTCCCAGCAGGCAAACAAAAGATAAGCTACCTTCCGACAAATTTAACAAAGTTTACTGGTTGGACAGAGCCTTCTACTGGGCTGCTGGAAAACTGTTGGAGAAATTCGGAGACATGAAGCACAGCTCAGGACCCGTTTACTGGCCTGTCTTTCATAAATCTAAGGCTGCAATCCTATAGCTAGTTATGGAGATTTAAAACTGGAATTCTGTGCACAGTAACCTTGGTGTAACATGCCTTATTGGACACACAGTGGGACTTACTACAGAGTAAGGAGGCACAGCAGGGGACTGCAACCCCTGTTAACTTCTACCTATAATTGGCTTCCCATTTGTGGATTAACATTACAATTCTTTGTATTTAATGGTGCTTAGTCTCAGGTAAGTATAGGATTTCACTAGTAAAGTATTTAAAATCTTAATTTAGAAAAGATTTGAATAGGAAATCATTATCGCCCTCAAAGCCCAGTTACTACTTTTCTGTTTTCATCCTGAAATAATCAATCACAATGAGTTAAAACACAGAGACTTCTTTGATTCTGGAGGAAAACTAAACCATCTGCTAAAAGTATAGGAGATACTGGTCAAGATCGATAAATGCTTTAGGGTTACACACACACACACACACACACACACACACACACACACTTATTTTTAATTGTAGCTTTTTATCTCATGGCAGCCACATTTTGAATAATACACTGCAGATCATATTCTGCAGCTATAACCACTCCCCATCAGAATAAAAACAAGGGTCATGAAAAGAAGAGCCAGTGTCTACAACTAGACACAACTGCTTACAGTCTGATGCTTGGTTAAAGAAATATTTTCACTACCCGTGATATGGATCTGGCAGTCATAAGCAGGTGGGAATTCCACAGATAACAAGGACTGTACTGATTTAATTGTAGTTGAATGCTTGTGCCAGACCTCAACCACCAGCAATTGCTTCTTTTTCCTACCAATTATAAATAGAGTCACGGGCTCCTTTAAATAATGAGTTGAGCACAATCTTATCTTCGATGGCCGTTAATACATCAAATTTCTAAGGAGGTTATGTTGATTTATGTGTAAATTCATTTGTAAGTTTTTACAAACTTTCAAGGCAGCTAACAATCTGATACAATACAACGCCATTAAAAAACCCCAGAAGAATTGATAAAACAAACCATAAGCCAATTGGGGAAAAAAAACAACAGAAAACAAAACTGGGGGAATAACATTATATAATTCTATTTGCAGTGCTACCACTAAAAGGGCCCTGTTTTCAGACATTCTCCTTGAGGAGACCTGGAGGGCAGCTTCTACACACTTTAACTTGTTTGGCACAAATTCTTCAGGTACAGTCGTACCTCGGGTTAAAGTAGCTTCGGGTTGAGCGTTTTTGGGTTGCGCTCCGTGGCAACCCGGAAGTAACAGAATGCATTACTTCCGGGTTTCGTCGCTCACGCAGACGCTCAAAATGACATCATGTGCATGCGCAGCAAGTTGTGGCACGTGCAGACGCACAGACATGGGTTGCGTTCGCTTCAGGATGCGAACGGGGCTCCGGAACGGATCCTGTTTTCATCCAGAGGTACCACTGTATTCTAATTACTATCATGAAATCTAAAAGACATGAATTACTACAACATACATCCCTTATACATTTATAAGTCCCATTCAAACACAAAGCTAAAAAAATAGAATTGTTTTATTGCAACATCATTTCTTTACAGCAAGCAATTTAGCAACAACCATTTAACAGAGAACTTGTGCCATATCAGCTGACTTATTATGGGAAGTGCTCAGGAAAGCCTGAGTTCTGCCAACTGGATTCTCAGCAGATGGCCTAACCGATAACCTTTCCCCTTCATTGGTATTCAATGAAGACTAACAATTAAGAAAGATGGTTCAGGCTGTCCAAAGGTTTTGTCAGCTTCAAGTCCCATTGGTCCCATGACTAACAAAGATGTTTCTAGCAGTGGCTTGACCTTTGATGTGATCAATTTCACTGTTAATCATTAGTGCACAGATAAAATGCCATTTACTGGAAAGTTTGTGGATCACTGTTTGCACAGAAGGCAAACAGTATCACCTGAGATTATAGATACAGAAAATGTTGTATATTTTGTAAAAAGACAATGCAGAACAGAATCCGTTGACCTACAGTGAGTGTAGTTTAGAAACAACAATAGCACTCAATTACTAAATAGGGAAATATAATTTATAATCTGTTGTTTTTCCAAAATACTTTTATTTATTGTTCTGCAGTGTTAACCAGATATATGTTAGAATGAAAATTTACACAGAAAGTTAGCAATCATATTAGATACAGTGGTACCTTGGTTTGCATACGTTTTGGATTACAAATACGTCAAAGCCAGAAGTGTGTGTCCCAGTTTGCAACCTTTTTTTTATTACAACTTTTTTTTTTTTGGATTACGAACAAATTTTTTGGGAGGCCCCGTTGGTGAAAGCACACCTTGGGTTACAACTGGTTTTGGTTTACAAACGGACCTCTGGAATGGATTATGGTTGTAAACCAAGGTACCACTGTATTTTGGTTCAAATGTATCGTAAATGAGACACCTAGCAGACATAACTGGGTACATCTTTGTACATACAAGAGTGGCAACCAGACTGTGAAGACTAATATATTATTCAGTCTTGACTCAAATTAATGGTCAGAAAAGAAAGTCTTAATATTAACTTGCATGCCAGATCACAGAACAGGTAATATCAAACTTTCAGAGATATTTGCTATAATCCAGTACAGGTTCAGCAATGCTAATTTGCTAACATCCACTGTTGTCATGCTGCCCTGAGAAGGTTGGCCACGGGTGAATGTAGTCCTCGAGTCAAAAAATGGTTAGCCACTCCTACACTAGACCCCTGGTGGTTTATTCCATCAAGTAGTATGAAATATTCAAGCACAGTGGTACCTCGTGTTACGTACCGCCCCCCCCCCTTATGAATGCTGCGGGTTACGTGCTCTGCTAACCCGGAGGTAGATGCCCCCTTGTTGTGACCTTTGCCCTGGGATGCGAGCGGAAGTCACGCTCTGGAGGTGCCCTTAGCGAAAGCACACTTCATGTTACGAATGGTTTCCAGTTACAAACAGACCTCCGGAATGAATTATATACGTAGCACGAGGTACCACTGTATTTGAAATTTCAGTTGCTATTAAAATTTCTGCTGGCTTCAACCACTGGCAAAATTGCTTTGTATATTTTCATACTGACCATAAGTAAGTCATTATTCTTATTTGACATAAAGGAACTTGGATAAAGAAGGGGCGTGGGTGGCGCTGTGGGTTAAACCACAGAGCCTAGGACTTGCCAATCAGAATGTTGGCGGTTCAAATCCCCGCGACAGGGTGAGCTCCCGTTGCTCGGTCCCTGCTCCTGCCAGCCTAGCAGTTCGAAAGCACATCAAAGTGCAAGTAGATAAATAGGTACCTCTCCGGCGGGAAGGTAAACGGTGTTTCTGTGTGCTGCTCTGGTTAGACATGCTGGCCACATGACCCAGAAGCTGTACGCTGGCTCCCTCGGCCAATAAAGCGAGATGAGCGCCGCAACCCCAGAATCGGTCACGACTGGACCTAATGGTCAGGGGCCCCTTTACCTTTACCTTAACTTGGATAAAGGACTCATTCAACACCACCTAGAGATCCAGGATTGATGCATAACTGACACTTACCGTACTAACTGTTCACCACAGTACCACATTGTCTTAATTGTTAGGAACATACTCAGTATGAACATTGTTCTTTCATAGAATCATTCCGCCAACTGTTTACAGGCTTTCCCCTCCTTTTAAAACTTTTGACTGGGGTACCCTTTTGGAAACATGAATGCACTGAAATGTTGTTGGGTCTAAGAGAGCTATGAAATTGGATTATGGAGATAGCAATTTATAAGGAGAGATATTTTGCTGCTAATAATGCCTCAAAGAGGCATGGCTTTTGAGTACATCATTTGTTTTATTAGCTTTCTGATAAAACTTTTTGAGCTTGATAGATGGGCTGCAAGGCAAACATTTCCATGGAGATAAGACTATTTGGAACTGGGGAAAGCTAATTGCTGGACAGTTGTTTCATTAATGAGCCTGATATCCCTTTCCTGCAGCAGAATAATTTCAAAAGGAGATAGGTAATGCTCCTGCAGGGAATTGGAAAATCTCAACAGGGTATCTTGTGTTATTTCTCACTGCCTCACAGATAAGAGAGAGGTCATATGATGTATATATTTCCGTTTATAACCAATTCTGTTTACAACCAGAGGGGGTAAAATTGCATCTTCCTGAACACACATTTATTTTAAACCTACAGGCCCCATTGAGATATAATCTCAGAATTACCTAGTTACTTCTAAGCAAGAAGAGGCAAAAATTAGAAGTAAAAATATATCAAAACTTAGGCCCAATAGGATGCCTTTGTGCTTTGCATGTTGTTTTAGGCAAGCCCAATTGTTTTTAAAACTATGGCTTGCACAGATAGCCTACCCTGGAGGTAGCCAACAGCTTGGCTGGGGCTGATGGAAGTTGTAGTCCAACAGCATCTGGAAGGCACCTGACTATCTCTGACCTACATTGTCTCAGGACAGTGATCATCAGCAGAATTAGAGGAACAAATGAAGTTGTCTTATAGAAAGTCAGACCGTTGGCCCATCTAGGTCAATATTGTTGACACTGACTGACAGGTGGCTCTCTGGGGTTTCAGGCAGAATCCTATTTTATTTTTTTAAGTATATGAATGTGTCTTTACTCATTGAAAAAGGCTTGTGAACACAGTGCAAGATCCAAGTGGAAGAACACAACATACTAGCAGTTCACCACAACCTGCAAATGTTATATTTACAAAAGTACAGTTTTATGGTATTGGGACTATAGTCAGGAATGGACAAGTGGTCAACTTTATATTTTGTCTATCACATTCAGCCTGCAAAAGAATGAGAGCAAATAATGCTTATGATTTAAAATGTTTTTATTTGTAACAGTATTACATGGTGTGTTACAGAAATTAATGGAAAATTTCTAAAAATTTGTTGGTTTTTTTCTGCTGAATGCATTACACATAAAGTTAAGGGTGAAAAAAAGATGGTCAACAAATGGTTTTTCCTCTGAGGTAAAGTTAAAGTAGATCTAGAAATGTACTGCAAAAAACAGTCATTTTTATCTTTCTTTTCTTTATTAAAAAAATATGTGTCGGAATGCAGAAATCAAAATGAATAAAGGTAGAGAGTAAACATCTTTGCAACGAAGGTGCCCAGTACATTATTTGATCATAGGTTTTGTCAGACAGTTGAATGACTACGATCTATCAAAATATTTTTTTAATGACATGGTTGGAATCAAGACAGTACAGGATGGTGAGTGGGATTCCCTGGTTTAAAATTTAAAGTGACAAATTTAGTGCTAGTGAAGAGCAGGATGGGGAACGCTTGTTGACTCCCCTGAACCTATTATGTATCTATCAAATGGTACAGTGTAGGCTCCGATATTTCTCTTCTAGGCTATGGCAAAAAATGAATCTTCTGATGGTGGAACAGGGTAGCTATGGAGTCTCTTGTTTCAACCCCACCCCACCCCCCCAAAAAACCCACAACCAAATGTTTACATGGAGCAAATTTCTTTGTGAGTTCTGATTTTGATATCCAAACTCGATTCTCTTTTATAGCTACTGTGTAGTATTGGTTACATAAACTTTTCCCATCCTGGGAAGGTCTTCAGAGTCGTATGGTTACAGAAATCTCCAAACTATGATGTGAACGCTTTGGTCATTAACTGAAAAGCTAATGAGACCACAACCTACTCCAAAGTTTTATGAAGAACTGCAATGTCACCTTCTTCTAATCCAATATCCCAACACAAAAATGGTAAATAGTAGGGTTGCCATATTTATGGAAGCAACATTCAGTATACAAAAGTTGAACTTTTTTCCGGCAATCATCCTCAATCTTGGACATTTTACCAATTTCCCGTAATTCCCCCTCAATGCTATTTTCACTGGGGAATTCCGGATGTTTGGCGACCCTGTAAATAGCTTTGCTGCTAAGGAAGACTGTAGCATTTTCTATTAAAATCAATTGGAAGATTATCTAATAGGAAAATGTTTTCATTCACTTGGTTGAACTGAAAATATAGAATCCCACACATTTTAAATCCTACTGGGAATATATTTTGTTTGATGTGAGTTTGCCACAGAGATCCTGACAATTAGAATAGAGAGAAGAAATGACAGGAACACTGCATCAGATCTCACTTTGATACTGAGCCTATCAACATCTAGTGTATCATTCACTCACTGGCAAAGCACACATTCAGTATATATTTCACAGTTACTGGCTGGAATTAGGAAATTTAGTTGCCAGCACCACCAAATCACCATCCTGTTCAGCTTTCAGCTGTGTGTGTAAAATGCTTTCATTAAACCATTCAAACATATGGAAATATACAACTCCAGGCCTACACAAATCAATGGAAAATACACAGAAACCTTGGTGTTATGATCTAAAAACAAAAATCTGCATAACCCATTAAGCAATTCCTCATTTGGGTTCATTAACTTTTTTTTTTAGTGCTAAAGCACTAAAATTCAATATATTGTGATCTGCATAGGAACTTCAGGAAAACACGTTTGACCTGTATAACAATTCTCTGTAGGCCAAAAATATATAGATTCTTTATGCAAATTATGTGCTAAGGATAGGAACCAAACACTGCACTTTTCTTACATAAATGTTTAAAAAAGAGAATTTTTAAAAAGTTGTTTCTGATTTGTGTGTAAACAGTTTTGAATTTTTATTTTCTAGCTATGAAATGGCTATGGAATGTACTTTTTTCCCTTGAAAATGTACAGTATGTAGTAATTATTTGTGTCATAAAAGCAAGAAAATAAATCATGTGTTACCCATCAACTTTACTAGTTGCTGACAACCTAATTGCTGCTGGGAAATGCACTTTATTATAAGCATGTGGGGGGCGGGGAAACCATACGAGATGCAAGAGCCACAGACTGGGGGTTTCCACACTTCCAAAGTACTGCCATTTGCTACCTTCTCTACAGTGTCATGGCATTATTAAAAGAATTCTCATAACATTTTATATTTACAAAAAAAACCTGGCAAATTTCATTCAAACTCCTTAAAGCCATTTCCCCTTAAACATTTAAAGAGTTTTATGGTAAGTTTTTTTTTTCCTTTTTAATTTCAAGTTATAAAATAAAAATCCCATTTGAATTTTTCTGATGTACAAAAAGTGATAAAGATGAACAATTTGATCACAGAATCAGTTTCAAAATTCATGCCATCTTCATCTTGGTTAATAAAGTCCATCCCAATCAAATCCAGAAAGCATACTGGAAGTATTTGGCAAACAATTTTTTTCTCTCTCTCTCTCTTCAAAAATGGCACACAGAGAAGAAAAACACTTGTCTGCATAGCATTACAGCAGCAAGATATCAAAGAAATAAAAAATATTCCTTTACTGGTCTTTGTTTTAAGAGTCCCCTAGGAAATAACACTGTTAAGTCTTTTTCTTCTTCTTTTTCTTCATCAAAATATTTGATGTCCTTTTCTACCCACAGCAGAAGTATTCAAAACAAAAAAGCAGCATTTCATCTCTTTGATGTACTGTAATTTCAAAAGGTCCATTTGGCAACGTTTCCCAATCAAGATGGATAATCAGCAGAATGGCAATCCATGGTTTCAAGTTAAGGATAATTTTCACAGGAGGCGTTTTGCTGCTAGAGTCTGTCACCTGTCTGTAAGAAAAGGGGATAGAATGGAACACTCAAATACTTTGTCCCCCCCACACCTTCAAATATGCCATTATGGAGTAGTATTGGGCAGTGGTGGTGGGGAATACAGCCAGATCAGTCTAATATGGTGATAAAAAGTCACCATATCATCAAAATGTGCAGCCACAGAGCTCAATGGCTGTAGAATTCATGATTTTTTTCCTGCTTTTTTATATTATTAAATGATTAGCAGTCCTTTAACAGATTTGAACTGATTACTTCCATAATGTGGTGCACTTGAAATGGCAAAAAAGTGACAAGGCGTGGTGGGATATGCTGGATAGTTGAAACTTGAGGAAAGGTTTTGCTTGGATATCAGAACTGTGGAACAAAACAAAAGTGTCATGTTCTGCCATAGAGAGTTGCCACTGGTTGCCAAAACATTTTGCTTGTTGAACTGATGCAGTGAGGTGATTATCCTTTATTAGATGAGATCAACTGCAAGAAAATGTGGGAGCCAAAGGCCTGTCAAGGCTGTAGTTTTCTGTTTGAGTCTTGAAGCACCACAAGCGTGGGTCAACGCTATTTCTTAGGTCTGTTGATCTGGGCATAGAGAGGCTCTCTTTCCTGGGAACAATAGAAAGAAATGTGAATAGAGACAATTCTAGTCATTTGTATCTAAGCAGCAGATTTCAAGGGAGTAGGTAAGTAGAATAAAAATGCTAAAGATAGCATTTTTATTATTTTGAATTATGATGGTGTTTGAAAAGGCAGTAATAATATAAAAGGAATCAGCAATTCCACATTGTTTATTAAGAACCCAATGTTTAAGTTGAAACGATTATAATGAAATAGAATTCATGTACATCTCACACTACAATTGAGACCAGAAGAGGCTAAGTTTGCAATTATTGTTTTTAAACACACAGAGCAAATCGGCCCATTGCCCTCACACCCTGAAAGACGATTCAAGACAGCTGACTAAATGGTAAAAATATTATATTTATTAAAATGTAGCAAAATTAGAGGGTCTGCCAGTTAAGCAAATAATTAAGTGTAGGCAGGTGGAATCGATGAATGCATATGAGAGAAGCAACCCTCTATCTCATTGGAATGTAAGCCATTGCATTGTGAGTCCCAGGACTGGGAGCCAAGGACTGGGAGAAAAATCTCCCTTTTTGCTGAGCAAGCCTTGGGTATGTGAAACCCAACCTGCACACCTGACTCTTCCTGCGGGGCATTCATCATGATGTGCAAACCATATCCTTAGCATTCTTTCAAGTACCAATAAACCTCAGACTATGGATGATGACTATTACCACCATAATGCCTCAGGGTGGCAGTGACATCTTATCTCTTCTTACCTGCCAGCACTGAATGCCAAACAGTCAAGTTAACCAAATCACCACAAGATACCCTACAGTGCGAAGTAGATAAAAACAGGGAGTCATAAGTCCCAACCAGTGGCTCCCTCTAAACTTCTCAACACCCCACCCCAAAAGTGGCTCGGCAAAGCCCACTATAGAGGGGCAAGACAAAATGAGGGAGAAGGGGGTGGCAGTGTAACTTTAAATACTGGACTGTCCCCTCCCATGACACACTCCTGCTCAAATGACTAGCTGTCCTTTCCCCCTGGGAGAAAACAGCTTGAGTCTCTATCAAGTCCAAGAAGGTGGGTGGATGAGGCAAATTCAATCCTGCTGAGAGCAAGGACATCATTCAGCTTATAAACATGCAGTTTTAGTTCAGAGGAATAATGACAAATTGTTTTCCTGTACTCCAGTTAAATATTTCACATCTTCTACTATGAACTTTTCTGTTGGCGCATTCTAGCAATGAGATGCAGAGTGGCTTCACTCCAAAGTCAGTATAGGTTTGATTAAAATAATAATGGCTAAAAATAGCAAAACAATGATTGGTGATGAGCTAACAAGAAGCCCAATGCGCCATATATCACCTTAGCATTCCATGATATTATACAAATTCAAAATCCAAATAAATGTTAAGTTAGTGATACCAGCCAGATATATCAGCAGAACTACCATGTAATAAACACATTGCAAGCACTGGCAAGTTTGGCTATAGAGCTTCCTAAAGGATCTAAACATTTCTATAAATTGCCCTAGTAAACTGACATCAGGATCTTGCCCCACTATGAAATCCTGGTGTGGAGCAGTGCTGTAGGACCTACGCTCCCTCCTTGTCGAGTCCAGCAATGGGCACATGCAAGTGATGAAAATTCTGGATAACTTGAAAGCTTGCTCACAACTTTGTGACATTTGGGTTGGTCTTGACAAAAGTATACTGTGACGGGTTATTTCCAAATAGAGTGGTGGTGTTGGTCTAAAAAAAATGCAGGTTATTTTTCTTTGTAAATGACTAATTTAAAATGCTGAATTATATTATGGAACTCTTGTTTGCAGGGCTTGTAAGTAAAAAATGAATGAGTTGGAGCATATAACAGCAGCATATTTTGCATTCCAACCCACAAAATATCCACTTTTCAAGAAGAAGGGTAAAGGTAAGCATACCATATCTTGTCTTTATGGGTGATATCCAACAAGGTCAGTCCACTTGGGCAATGGATTTTTGCTCAGGCAAATGGGATTTCTACTTCCTCTCCCCCTCCCCCAAGCTCCCACCACGCCTAAATAATCTGCTGTGGAGGCTAGGGGACCCTCAACAGGGCACAAAGTTGGGGGTGGAGGGGGCCTCAGAAGGGAGTAAAGGGAAGTCCCATCACATCTACTATTGTGATGTTTGATCTTGGCCCATGAATCTGTAGCACCTATGCAGAGAATCTAAGCATTTCAAATCAGGTCTTATTGCACACATAATGAACATTATGTCCATCATCATATTTACCCCAGTATGCAAGAAATAATAACAATTCTATTCCAAATTTGGGGACACTTCAAAGATTATGCTTACATAGATTGCTGCTGCATAGACCACAGACAGACACAATTCTGGCTAGTTTACAATACAATAGTACTTGAAAGAAAGACAATTTGGCCTCTAGGCTTCATAAATTTTGATGGGACCTTTCACTCTGCTCTGGTGTAATCCTCACTTTATCCTTAGAATAATGGCCTTGAAGTTTCAGAAAGGATCCAGCTATCTGTTGTCAGTGTACTTTGGGTCATATCTTTAGCAGTGAATAGCAAATGCACATGGTTGAACAAAGTAAATTAAAAAGCCGTTTATCACCTTATAGTACCAGAAGTGCATGAGAAGTAAATTAGAAGGGACAGGAAAGAATATGTAAATAATAAATAATGCCAAGATAAGAGAGATGGCCCTTTCCTGGGTCAATTGTCATGAACTGGACACTGAAAAGCAGTACCAAGATAGCCAGCAAATTATACCCTTTAATGTTAACCAACTCAATGTAGCTTTGTCCTACAGACACTAGTTAACAGGGTATAGATACATTTTTTTTAATGGCCTTCAAAAATTATTCCATAGAACTGGCTTTTTTATCTTCCTTATAGCCTTTGCAAAAAAACCCACACATTTTTAACAAGATTGTTGCACCTCAATTCCCATTTCTTAGCTATCAAAATTATCCTCTAATTCAGAAAGTCACTGCTAAGGCTTCAGCTTAAAAATGATCACAAATACAGTGGTGCCTCACAAGACGAAATTAATTCGTTCCACAAGTTTTTTCTTCTTGCGAGTTTTTCATCTTGTGAAGCACGGTTTCCCATAGGAATGCATTGAAAATCCATTAATGCGTTCCTATGGAAACTGCTTGCCAGGCTGGCGGTGCGGAGAAGGTCTTTTCTCCCCACCGCAAGCCTTCAGGACAGGTACGGGAACAGAGGGGAAGGGGCGCAGCGCTTCTCCTCTGTTCCCGGGGCTTGCGGTGGGAGGAGGGTTTTTCCTCCCCACCGCCAACATTCAGAACAGCATTCTGAATGTTGGCGGTGGGAAGGAAAACCCTCCTCCCACTGCAAGTCTTCAGGACAGCCATCTGAAGGCTGGCGCGGGGAGAAGGTCTCTCCGTCCCACCGCCAGCCTTCGGAGGAGCCTTCCGAAGCCTGGCGGCGGGAGGA
This sequence comes from Podarcis liolepis, assembly GCF_965112155.1. Lineage (NCBI taxonomy): Eukaryota > Metazoa > Chordata > Lepidosauria > Squamata > Lacertidae > Podarcis > Podarcis liolepis. The sequence continues at coordinate 58,794,309 of NC_139559.1, forward strand.
GGTCTCTCCACCCCACCGCCAGGCTTCGGAGCAGCCTTCCGAAGCCTGGCGGTGGGGCGGAGAGACCTCCTCCCGCCGCCAGCCTTCGGAGCATCCTTCCGAAGCCTGGCAGCAGGAGGAGGTCTCTCCGACCCACCGCCAGGCTTCGGAGCAGCCTTCCGAAGGCTGGCAGCAGGAGGAGGTCTCTCCGCCCCACCGCCAGCCTTTGGAGGAGGTCCGAGGACAGTGGGGAAGACGCGCTGCGCTTCCCCGCTGTCCCAGAGATTTCCCTATGGGTTTTCGTCTTGCGAAGGAAGCCCATAGGGAAATTCGTTTTGCGAAGCGCCTCCAAAACAGAAAACCCTTTCGTCTAGTGGGTTTTCCATCTTGCGAGGCATTCGTCTTGCGGGGCACCACTGTAGCCAGGGCCGGATTTCGGTTTGATGAGGCCCTAAGCTACTGAAGGTAATATGTCCAGCTGTCCTTTGTCAACAACAAATTGTCGCGGTTTTTTCTGTTGAATATATGCTATATGGTAATTTATGGACCTAATAGGTATCTAAAGTCATTTGCCCATAACAAAATATGTATTTATCAAAGTAATTGTTGAACTGAAATACAATTAAGAAGAAGTATATTAATAGTGAAATAATTATTAAGCTCTAACTGTATGCAGGTTTTATTTTATTTGTTTTTATCTTATATTTTGGAAATGAACATCCAGGTTTTTTTTCCTTTAAATTTTTTTGGGGGCCCCCAGAGAGTGGGACCCTAAGCTAGTTTAGCTTATATGTAAATCCAGTACTGCAAATAGCCTTTATGTAGCTTAGCTTTACAACTAATAGTACTGTTTGCTCCCATTATTATTTTTCTAAGAGAACTACCATTCTGGACCTTTTCTTCAAGCTAAAAGTATTACCAAACACCTTATATCCTTTACTATTGTCCCTGTATTCTTTATTATCTTAACAGAGACCATCCCTTTTTGCTAGTGGAAGCCAACCAGACAAGGTGATGGGCAGAATTTTTCTTACTGATGTATGTAAGGCTGGCATAAAAGATGCATTATGAACTTAAACTTGCAATTCTCCCAAGGCTGCTTTGACCTCTGCGCTCCTATGTAGATTTTAAGCAGAGTGTTTTCCTTCTGGCTGGCTGAACAGAAAGTAGAATCTCAGCTGATGCATTTCAGAAAATAAGTCTTCTGCTTCCTGATCATCCAGTCAGAAGGAAAGCCCTGTGTTGAGACTCTGCTGCAGAGAAAGAAGGTCAAGGAATCCCAAAGGAGTAGCACCTCAGTCAAGATTGTAATGTATCTTTTATACTACAAGCTAGGCTTCTTTAGAGAGCCAGTGGAGGGGTAGGCGCAGGGCTGTTCTGCTTCCTTATGGTGAAGGGACCCTTGCTTTATGTACACATTAATAACAGCTGCTATATAGTTCTCCTTTGCACTGGGCTTCATGATGAAAAACAAGCCTCTAATTGTGCTTTGCTTGGTTATCCCGTCCCTATGATGAACTCATTTACAGTACTCAGCATAGTAGGACATAGTATTTTATATACCATATTTTTCGCCCTATAGGACGCACTTTTCCCCCTCCAAATATGAAGGGGAAATGTGTGTGCGTCCTATGGGGTGGATGCAGGCTTTCGCTGAAGCCTGGAGAGCGAGAGGGGTTGGTGTGCACCGACCCCTCTCGCTCTCCAGGCTTCAGGAGAGCCCCAGCCCCACTAGGTCGGGGGACAGAGGGAGGCGGAACGCCACCATCCCGCTGTCTCCCGAAGTGGTTTGGAGGCTGACGGCGGGGAGAAGAGCGCTTCTCCCCGCTGCCAGCCTCACAAGCTCTGGGGACAGCTGGGAGGCGCAGCGCGTCTCCCCGCTGCCCCCAGACCTGATCTGAAGGCGGGCGGTGGGGAGAAGAGCGCTTCTCCCCGCTGCCTGCTCCGCAAGCTCCGGGGACAGCTGGGAGGCGCAGCGCGTCTCCCCGCTGCCCCCAGACCTGATCTGAAGGCAGGCGGTGGGGAGAAGAGCGCGTCTCCCCGCTGCCCCCGGACCTGATCTGAAGGCGGGCTGCGGGAAGAAGAGCGCTTCTCCCCGCTGCCGGCCCCACAAGCGCCTGGGGGGGGGAAATAATTTTTTCCCCTTTATTTCCCCCCCAAAAAACTTGATGCGTCCTATGGGCCAGTGCGTCCTATGGGGCGAAAAATACGTTATATATATATCACCCCATAACTTGAATATCAGTAGTTATAACTAACATGTTTGCTTCATGTTAACTACTTGGCAAAATGGTTATGGGGCTGAATTTAGCTGGACCATTTTGACCTACAGTAAGTGGGCTGTATCTGGTCACTGTTATCCTGTGAGACAAAAGCACACTTGGCCCAGGGATTGGGGGAAATGTGATCACTCCACATTATAATGCAGACCTATCTAATGTGCCCTCTGCGAATGAATACATGAACTGGAAAAGGAGAAAACAAAAGAGACAAATTTCACCATTCATAGTTCAGCTTAGCAGCCCAGGACTAGCTTCGAGTGTTCACAGAGATTCAAAGTGCTCTTGCGTGTTGGCAACATTTCTGAAAAGGGGGCCTAGAAGGATAAACAGCACCTGAATCACACCCCCCCAGGTAATTTTCAAAATATAAAGATCTTTACTGTAATAGTGAAGCCAATTCATTTATGCATAATTATGTCCCATGTTATTTGAAGGTAGACCATCGACTATAGTTAATATATGCAGCTCCTCCAAGTACAGGTCCAAATATGTTAAATGACAATAGGCTCACCTCCAGGAATGACAGGAAACTAAGCACCATAGTTCTCCTATCTCAGTCCAGTTCTCCTCAAATTGAAGGTTCTGCGCTACAGGTGACAACCTTTAGACAGCAGCCAAAAGGAATGTGTCAGAGGGTAAAAACTGCATGTGGCTGCTCACTGCTACAGAAGGATCAGCCCTTTATGCTGACAACCCTGTTGGGTTCTGACAAGTGGGATCATCTTTAAGGATGGTCCTGGTTGCAGGCAGGCTCCCAGGCCGGTTCCTCCCCCCCCAGCATGGGCGGAGTAATGCCATCATGCCAGAGTGGCACCACAATCACCCCGGCATCTTGGCCAACCACTTTTGTGTGGGGTGATTGGGGGGGTATAAAAGTGGCAGCATGACACGTGTCAGGCATCTGCTTCATGCTGCTGAACACCCGCCCTTTATTTTAGATGTCCTCTGGCCTTGCTTTGGACTTTGGTTGGTTGCCTGTCTTGGCATGGGGGCCAGGTAGGAATTTTTCCATTTGGCAATGGCCACTTGGTTTTCGCTTACCTCTTAGCCTACCTCGTCACAACTTTGTAAGGTTTGGCGGTTAGGCATTGGCTCACTGAGGGAGAGGTCCATTGACCAAGGGTATTCCGTTAAAGGAATGCAGGGCCTGGATCCTGTCTGATGTCTGCTTGAGGGGCTAGGGCCATGCCAGGCCTCTGGGGACACCGAGGAGAGCTACAGGCGGGTTCCCCCGATGTGGCTTCCTCTTTGGGTGGTTTACCCTTATTGACTTCCTGCAACGGGGGCAGGAGTCCGATATAGTCCTTTGTCAATACTGCTCACATTTCTGTAATCAACAAAGTTGTGGCCTAAAATTTTGCCCAATGACCAAAATTCTGTGTCAGTGTGAATTTGATTCTAACAAGGGCTGGTTTGGGGGCCTTGCCACGCAAACTGCCTTCCTGTAAAAAATCCTGCTATGCCTTGATGGATAAAAAAAATAAAGATTGTAATACTTTTGAGCAAGTGCTGCCTTTTCTTCACAACACTAGCCAAGTCTTTGAAGAAATATAAATAAATGTACTATTGCTGTTTGCTGCCTTTGTCTTGTGAACCACAGATCTACATTCTCTAAATTGAAACAACATACTGCTGCCTAAGAATAATGCTGCACTCTTTCTTTTTTGCAATTTCAGTGAATGTATTAAGACATCTGTCCTGGCTTTTGATTTAAAAAACCACAGCAAGGCAAACATTTTGCTTATCAGTAGATTGCAGATTTGACTACTAACAGCACGGTTGTCATTTCTTTAAAGGTTAGTTGTGAATTCCAAGTTTGAAAGCTTCAGTTTAAGATTGCAGGTAGATGCAAAGTGCAACGTAGTTCAAGATATAGGAACTGATAAGAGACTCGGTTATTCAAATACAAAGACTTTAAGATACTACAGAAAAGAAGTGCTAACAACACAGAAAGCAAAATGACATTAAAAAAACCAAGTGGGAGAGTGCACTTGAACACAAACACCATATTTACTTGAATCTAATGCTCACCTTTTTTGGCCAAATTATGTTATGAAAATTAAGGTGCGCATTAGATTCGCTGGCACATTAGACTCGAGTAAATATGGTATATACAGAGGCAGCATAAACAAGATCATTGAGTGAAGATAATATAGCTTCCAAGTGCATCACTGAGTGCAACAGAACCCTGTGTTCATGCCAAGTTTATTCACTTCCAAATTCTAAAGCCGTCTATAAATATGAAGACCTCTCTCTCCCCCTCTTACTGGGAGAAGATGCTTAGCATTAATGAAGTAGGACTGAAGATATTGGGCCTTGTCACAGTTTTAACTATTGATCATAGAGAACAAACTTGGACTATTCGCCCTCTAAATATTGTGGTAGCTTCAAGGGAAAAGAACAGGTCCATTCAATTCCTTAATGCAGCAGTTGCCAACATGGAGCCCTCTAGATAATTTAGGCCTCCATGTTCCATTGGCCTAATGGTAGAGGGTCATTGGAGTTGTAGTCTAAATCATTTGGAGGGCACCAATTTGGCCATCCCTGTCTTAATGCTTTTTCAGATAGACTATTATTTAACTGTAGATTTCCCCTACCTGATGAAAGTGCGGGAGAGCCAAAACGGAACACCTGCTCATCCCTCCCTTTAAACTGTCATAATGCTAATATGGAGCCATACAATGTGCAAACATTAAACAGCAAAGCACAATAGTATAGTTCAAACTGATGGGGAAAGTGGGATAAAGGAGTATTTTTAAAGAGACAAAGTAGTTATTGAAGAGTTTGACACCCCCTTAGTTGTATACTGCTTAGAAATCTAAAGCCACAAATGACAAAGCAAACATTTCAAATTTACCTAGTGAGACTGCACAGACTTCAGGGATGACAGTGGTTTCAGGTGAGGGCAGAAATGGTTTTAGGCTCATGGGAAAGGGACTATTGGATAGCAGCTAGTACATTCAGATATCTGTGGTTGGAAGCACATTCTTAAAAGCCTGGAAACCGATGCACATTATGCACTAAAAATAAATCCACCATTTCCATTAATTTGTTTCATATGCTCCATACACAGAAAGATGAGCAATAAATCACATAGTGCTTGAACTGTTTCAAATCACAGCGCAGTGTAATAAAAGAAACATTTTTCATATGGCAGCATTGGAATACATTGAGATGAGATGGGGATGTTCAACACTCACAGGCACTGTAGCATCACAATCTTTCTGACAAAACACAGATGCCAGAATAAAAATAGCCACGGTCACCCTCATAAAACATCTATCAACACCCACAACATGCAGCGTGCAGTTAACGATTAAAGCAATTGTGTTGCCTTAGCATTTTGTCATGGAAAATATATATTTAAAATGATAGGGTGGGTTGTTAACCCATAGACATCAACATTGTAATTTAATATTTTCATTAGACCCTTTAACTAATAGGTTTTCCAATTGACCATTATTGTGGCCACAGAGTGGGAAGGCACATCTTAATTTATGGATGGTGCTTAATTCATTCTCTTAAAAAATATGTTGCACTGCTGATGTCATTTCAGTCCTGGATGAACATTGCCTGCCACTTTGCAATTTCTATCAGAAAAAGATAAAATACACAATATACAAATATTTTAAATGCTAATCATGAATACCAGAAACTGCAGAGCGTCAATATTGTGTAAGAAAAACAACAACTATGAACCTGTTGTTGATAATCTCTCATTTCACAGTTGCTGTAATATATATTTTCCCTAGGGTTGTATTTTTTTTTTTTATAATTATTCTGACAACACAAAAGTGCACCACCTAGAAACAGAATTATCAACCAGTGATGCATCAATGGTGTGAGAAGTAGTGAAATGAAGGTATGAAATATTCCATTTTGTATATGTGGAATATATTATGTTTGTGGCTAGCATCAATGTAAATGAAGGCAGGCAATGGTGAATATGAATAGCTCAAAAGTGACAGAGAGAAAAGGACAGATACCTACCCCAACCTGCGCTATCTAGCTATCGCCCTGTGGACTTACAGTATCACCAATGGGCTCACCAAATGGATCACTGTTGGATGAGGCCTGAGATCCATCAGGCTAGAATACAAGAACATAACACCTTTTTTTCTCAACAACAGAAAGGAAAACAAAGTCAGCAGTTATTTTCATGCAGTGGGTGCATTTTAACATGAATGCCTATTGTGGATGAAAATAATTTAAAAGTCATATACTACAGCTGATATTTCCTAGGACCAACTGGTGCCAGTGGGCCAGCCCTGAATAAGATAGTAAACTGATTTGAGCTCACAGAAACAGTTTTTTAGGTTAGTGCATTTTGGCCAAAGCTAACTTTACCTTCAAGACTTGGTCAAGAAGCAGACAAATGCCTAGTGCATGGCTTCTGCTTTAAGCCTGCCTAATTAGTGGTTCTAGTTTGTGATGAGCCATTCATGTGAAGCAGTTGCCATGGCCACATCTGACTATTTTTGCACCGCAACTCAAACCCAGCCAAATATGAGTTTTCAGCAACGTGAGAGCAATCTGGATCTGTGTATGGTGCCCATAACTAGTTTGTGGTCATCACAAGCAAATTTGGACACCACAGATCTGAGACCAAGTTGCCATTATCAATGTGAGGTCATGCTTCTGCTGTCTCCTTGCAAGTGGGGCAGGCACAGAGTCATGCGTTAGCTATTGTATTCACCACTCGTGCTATTCAACTTAAGCCAAGCCATGTGATTGTACTGACAGCAAAACGTATCCATATTGTCACCTACCCAAGCCACTACACATTGACCTGTGAAGGGTTGTCCATTCCCAGTATTAAGGTGTATACTTACTTTCATTTTCAAATGTCACTGATTCCCCCCTCCCCCTGGGAAATCAAATGTGTTGTGCTATTTTTACAATGTCTGAAGAAATCTGCCAGCTCCTCCCCCTGGAAACAATCTGGTCATATAAAGCATTCCTGTTGAATGCTAGAAAATGGAGAGCATGGATTCCCTCTTCCCTGCCAATCATCCTCCCTGGCTTGCCCTGGAGAAAGCAGAGGGAAGAACTCACTACTCCGTAAGATCCTTCCTAGGTTGAGTTCAGCCTGAAGGGGGCAAAACTCGACTCAGACACTATGAGTGCCAGGGGCTGCATTTTGAACTCCCCCTCCCCATTGCATCACACCAAAGTCTCTGAACTCCTTTGTCTTTCTGCCCCAATATCTTTGTGTTTCTAAGGCAGAGCTGCCAATTTATATTGGCTACAACGGTGCCATCACACAAAGCTTCGGTGGCACACTGCTTCCTGTTCTTGAAATCTAATTCACAGTTGCTCCTCCTGAATTCTGTCTCTTCGAAGAGCCGGCAGGAGGAGGTAGATATGGACTAATAAATCATGAGAGAACAATCCAGCAGAAATGTATAACAAGCAGGAACACTCAAATAGACTGCATAAGCTGACATGTAGATAAAAATGTTAAATTAATCTGTGCAATCTTCCATTTTGACTTACACATTTTTGGTTCAGCAGTATACATGCTAGTCTAGCACATATCGGTGCTGATGGGGAAACTGGAAGAGTGAAGTGGGAGCACTGATCAACACTCTGTCCTCTGTAATTTACATTAGTTGTGAGCAGTCAGGAGAAAATCAGAAGAGTTTGAAGGGTGGGGGAAGGGGGCTGGGTTCATTATTTCTTCTTCTGTTTGATCATTGCATCAAATAGGGAGAAAAATTGAGGGAACATTTGCGTTCATATCCTAACTCTATTTTTTGTAGGGCAACCTTCATTGCCCAAAGTCAATGTTAAGTGTCTATAATTGGACTAGGAAACACTCCTCTATTTTCTTCTACAGTCCAATTTTGCTGATTGAATACTACCTTTAATGTGATCTACAGCAAATGTTTTAGTACTCATGCAAAGTAGAATTTGACTAGAATTTTCAAAATTTTCAAAACTGTGAACCATGTACATAGTAACTGAGCAGTTTATGGGTTAATGATTTGGAGTTGCCCCACTTACCGCTTCCTGTTCTTCACTTTTACTTGGACTTTCAAAGCCCTCTTCAAAGAGGTCATCTGCAGCAGGGTCACTGGTATGAGATGCTGAGGATTTGGATGGAGAACTTTGTCTAGGAGCAGGAGTTGGAGCTGAATAAAGACAATAGAGATAATTTGAATTGAGTGGATGACTGACTCCTAAATAACACCAGAGAACCTGCTGGCATGTGTCTGGGTGGGCTATGAGCCAAGTGCCACTGTGTGGTTTTGCAATCTCCCCCCCCCCCCCCAAGATTAACAATAAATGGATCTGAGAAACTTGTCTTAAAAGGCAAAAATTGCTCTTAGTAAACTGTTTGGGAACCATTGAGTTTGACAGTTTTGAAAGATTCAAAATATTTTAATTTTAGTTTGCAAAATTCAGCAACCTCTTATCATTCATATGACAACAAACAATGTCCTGGGTTTACTTTGTTTTTAATTTATGCAGCAGTACCAATGTGTTTATCTTAAAATCTTTAACAAAAATTAGATATATATATAAATAAATAAATAAATAATAGCTTTCTATCACTGGAAGATGTCCATCTTTTAAAAAACTACAGATGCCTACTGAGTCATTTCTTGTAACGACACTGTGAAACAAATGAAGTATAAAATTAGCAGTAGTCCACTGAAATCACTTGCAATGCAATTGTTGCAGTACCATCAGAAATACACATTAAACACACTAAAGGAATGTTGCTTCAGTGCAGTGATGATCCATCACCACACCTGCTTAAATCCAACTCCTCCATCCAATTTTATTGTGTGTTTAAGCACGGGAATAATCTCATCAGCAATTCTTAATTTAGGGTTGATTCACACAAAATGTTTTTGCAACAATGTAATCACAATGCTCAAGTAAGGCTGGTAATTATGAATCCAAAATCAGTAAGCCACCATTGCATCAAGCACAGCTTCCATTGGAGGAGGGGGGCAGAAACCCTCACCAAATTTCTGGATTTCCTTAGCTCATGAAGATAGCAAACAGAATCCCAGCTTTGGGAACTTCCAAAGCCGATTGTGCAAGCCAGTTTTTTATGCATATTTAAGATGACACTGTCTTTCAACAACTAAATTACACTGTCTTTCAAAAATGAAATTCATTAAAAGTAATGTGTGTAATTAATTACGGACATCCATGAACTCCATGCGATTATCCTCGATTTCATGTCTTCCCAACTTCAAAGACGCCCAATTTATTTAATTTTTAATTACATTCATGGATATTTCTGACAGCTCCATCTCAGAAAAGGGAAACAATGTGCGGAAGGTTGCGGCAGAAAAATGGGGAATACTCACGTGAGTTCGTCGATGGCGTTGTAGAAGTCACAGGAGTCAAATTTAACTGAGAGATGTCAAAGTCATCACAATCATCTGCTTCCTGTGCCATCCCAACTTTGTTAAAGTAACTGGAGAAGGCCTCTGAGGTACAACTGAGGGAAGGCTGATCTGGTTTTCGTGATGGCACTGGCGGAGGCTGAGCCATCTGGAAATCTTTGAACATTTCTTTTCCTGCTTGCTGCCTAGGCCTATCTGTCTGCGGACTGGATCTGGTGGAATCGCTTGTAGGTGGAACGGTAGCAATGGGAGCAACGGTACCTTGAAACATGGCTGCTTGTAAAGGCAATACAGTTTGTGTTGGCATGAAGGCAGCAGGCTGAAACTGACCAGCTACAGATGGCCATGGTTGCTGGGTGGGAGAAAATATCCCAGGTTGTCCCCATGCAATTGACTGTCCTCCCTGCATCACCTGAGCAACTGGAGGCTGAGCACCCATGGCCAGTTGTTGTTGAACAAGAGGTTGTTGTCCCCAGAAGGAGGGCAGGACAGCTCCCATTGCAACATAACCTTCGGGGGGAAAGAGAGCGGGGACAATTTCAGAACAGGAAGAGCAAAAAAAAACCGAGGGCAGCCAAGGAAGAAAAGTTGGTCAGATATACAAATGAGTTTTGGTGACTTCTGTTGCTCCACTGAAAGCGTTGTTGGACAGAGGCATGGGGCAGGTTCAGAAGCTGTTACTAGACTACATGCAAAACTAAATCTATTTTAATGAGCCGGCATTTTCCAATAAATAAGAGAAAAAGGGGAGTGTTCCTAATGATGTTTTCTCTGCCCTTTCTTCTGAACGGAAATCTTCTATATTAGAGTATTTGTTTTGCTCATTCACCCAGCCTATCACAGACCAGTACTTAGTTGTACCAGTACTTTGCTTCCAGTATTTTTAGCTTGACATGCAGCTTTGGGAAACATATAAGCTTACTTTATTCTTGCATTTTCAGTAAGTAGGTTAACAAAAGGTATTGTCTTCACCTATTCCATACCGTAGTTTACATCTAAACCCTTTTCTTTCCATGTTGTCCATTGCCCATTTATTACCCACAAATTTATCAAGCTAATTGCCCAAGGTGCAGTTATGTTTCTGAAATGACCATCTGTGTAGACTTCTGATTCCCCCCCCCTATTTATACTGGACATTAGCTCCTTACTCACTGGATTTCAGCAGCTGCAGTTATCACACAAGGGCAGAAAAGGTATCTAGATATGGAGAATGTCAATCATATATCCGAGATTTTGAGTAACACGAAGAAGTTGGACAAACTCACACAAACTGTATGCAGAAAGGTGAAAGTAGTATGGAAAAAACATTCACACTCACCCTGCCCCAGTGTATTCATACAACCCCCACCCCCTATCCTGGCATCTGTAGTCAAACAGGTATTGCAAGTTTTTGGAGCACTGCAGAGAGCCTACAAGACCTATTTGATCTGACTGATTAAAATAGAGCATGCACATCATTTAGAACTGTATTTCTGGCCCTCTGTGAGAGTAAAGGTCAGCAGCCAAGCCTACACTACTGCTTTAGAGGAGTAGGGGACAGCTATATAAAGCAAGACTGCCTCCCCTCCTCAGTTGTGTTTTGTCCTTCACCCAGCCACCTGCCCCTTTGGTGCAATGTCAAAACATTCCAGTTGCTAAAGATATTTGGTGTTTTCCTCAAAGATGGGCCTAGAGCTTAATGGTCTCCTCCTACTTTTGTGAATTTGGGACCAAGGGTAGGTAAATATAATGAATATCCCTACACAAGTGCAATGTAGATTATACGAAGAAATGCACAAAAAGCAACAGTCTGGTGAGTGCTCCGAAGCACTTTTAGAAGATAAAAGGAGTATCCTCATACATAACTATTAAAATCTCAAAACAGGTAGGATTGTTAGGGGTTCTGAATAAATGTCTCATATCCACAAGGATGGGTGTGCGTTACACAGGCAGAACTCCCTTGGCACAATGAAGTGACCATGAAGTAGGGAGGTGACTGCTCCCCAGACCATTTGGGACCGGCGGTGATGGGAGGGAGTTTTGTCACCAGCATTTTTAGAACCCATTGCAAAGACTTTAAAGTTATACTTGATAAAAGTCTTTCCCCACTAAAAACCTAATCTGGTGTTCCATCTCATTAGCGCTGGGGTCGTGGTGCTATGATAGCTCCACCATCTCTATGAAACCCACTCACCCACCCCAATTATTATCATCTGTTCCCACTCTCCATGAAGCACACGTGTAATTGGCCTTATTAACCAACATTAATAGGAAAGAGCAGCCATGTGTGCTTAGCCTTCAAGTCTAGTTTTAGGTTTGGATAAGGTAGGACAGTGTTTGAATGTTCGTAGTCCAGGCTGCACTCCAAATGAAAGATGCCACTTATTTTCTAAGAGATATTCTTAAAATGTAGCCAAAAGATCCATTAGCTTGCAAAAACATTTTGTATGAAGGCCTAGTTTCAACATTTTACATACATCACTTCTAATTCTTCTATGTTTCAGTTTCTTTTTTTGTTCATCCAGCACACCTTAACATGGGAAATTTCATTTAGCTTCTTAATTAGTGGCTCCCTCTCCTTAAAAATCATGACCTGGCTGAGTATACTAAAGCAGCATTCAAATGTTATTCCCTTTTCTCATTTTAATGTTTACTCTACCTAGATTTTGATTATTATTTTTTTGCTAAATGGAGATTAAACAAGTTTTGCTGATGAGGCATGTACACAACAATGAGGTAGTCTTTATATTGCAAAAAAACCCTACACATTTATTTTTGCTATGGAAAGAAGCAGTTTTCTTGCTTTATGTTTCAAAGCCAGCTGTTAGCATGTCAACAGCTCTGACTAGATAACTCCAGGTTCATTTTGAATGTTTGTATTAGAGTGTTCAAAAACTTCAACCTATTTCATTTTCTGGACAATGGGATGTGTACGGTAACAAAATAAAAGTAACAAACAGAAGCGGAAAATGGGATAAGATTCAAACCACACCTGCAATCTGTTAGCAAATTGTTATACAAGTAAATGTGCAAGTATGCAGATATAGCCTAATTTAACATCAAAGGAGCTGCAGGCTGTCCAATCAGGAATGGCTGGCAGGGTGATACTGCCCTGTATCTCTTCTGGCTGTGGTGTTGCTACTGCTTACTGGAACAGTGCAGGGCAAAGATCAGGGCTGCACAAGCACATTCAAACTCCTACACTGTCCCAGTAAACAGCAGAAATATCACCAATACACTGTACCAGCCACTTCTGCTAGCAATCAAGGGACAGGCTTCCTAAGTCTGTATGTCTTTACACTCTTCTTCCTAGCAAAATCATGTAATATATGCATGCACATGCGTATGCACTTGCTTTGCACAATTTATTCCAATCACAAAGTTTAATTTACTTGAAAGCAGAAACTAGAAATTTAGTGCAGACCACACACAGTTCTGGCTAATTCACACCTAACATTACAGTGGATTTTAAAGAGACAAACATACATTTTCATTTGTGTTATTTCTTCCCGATAAAGAACTACATAAGCAAAAGAGGATTTAAGCAAAAGCAACTGCTCAACAAATCAGAAGTAGTAATGGGGAACAAATGTATTGTCTGTGTATTATTCCAAGCTTCAGAAATGAGGTTAAGCTATCATTGTTTGCATTTTGGACACCGAAGAACAGTGAAAAACATAAAACACCAGTCTTTTTTCTCCTGTGGCTACTGGAACTCCAGGAAAATCAAAAGAGAAAAGAAAGTGGCCTTGAGGAAAGAGGCCTTAAGCAGTTTGAGAAAGAGATTGCCCAAATGCCTTCAGAAGAATATGGAAGGATTTAGGAGCTGTTCACTGAATGAATCACAAATGGATTGCCAAAATCTTAAGGTGTAAACTGTATCTTCTGGGTTGGGGGACGTAAATAAGATGCTTGATGAGAGGTGTTCATTTTTTTCTGTGGATTTTATATCTGTAATGGGTCATTCACTGCAGTCATTGGTTAATGAGCAGGTATGAGGGAACTAGAACTAACTAAATCTACTAATTCATCAAGGGTCTAGATGTTCTGATGTACAACAGAATAGCTCCCATTAAAAGCCACATATGCTCAGACTGGCCTTTAAGTTCTCAAGTTATATAGCACGATGTGAAAAACTCACCTGAGGGTACAGCAGCAGTGCTGTAAGGTACAGAACTAAATACATCTGCACCAGCAGGAAGTGACTGGGATGAAGATGGGATAAAGGCATCACCTGGAGTTGCAGGGGTCTGTAAAACACGACAAGATTAGAATGTGCTGATTAAACAGACATGGGTGGCATCTCAGTTGTGGCTTCTGCTGCCAAGAACTGGCTCTACATCCTTTTTCCTAATTAAAAAAAGCGACAGAGAGGAAAGCATAAGAGAGGAGATGCAGAAGAGAGAGAGCAGCAGAAAGGTGGGGAGGGAAAACAGCAGCAACTAGAAAACAGAATGGGAAACTGCATCAGGAAAATCTCTTATGATTTGTAATGTATTAAATAAACCCGAAAGTGTTCTTCCCCAGCTCCTACGATATATGCAAATTCCTACAGCACCTGTTCTCTCCCACCCCCCATGAAAGGTCTAAGGCTGTGTGATATTAATAGCTTCACAGGGGATCAGTATAAGCAATTAGTGCAGAAAAAGAAGTAGAAAGGTAATGAGCAATTTTACATAGGGAAAAATTCAAACTGGGTAAAATGATTGCAAACCTTTTTGAAATTCTTTCAGCTTCAGTATGGGGCATTGTTAGTCATGAATATCTAAATGCATTATGCTGCTACAATAAGCCTGCTAAAAGTGGCATGTGTGAAAGAGGCAGGACATTTCTCTCTGGTACTTACAGGGGGAGAGGTTACATCAGGAGGAGTGGACATGTCCCCAAACAGCTCTAGTTGGGTAACAGCCTGCAAAGAATTGCAAAAAGAAAGAACAAAGTTTTAGGCATGTCTCATCTCTTATCCACTGAGCAACACAGAAGCCAGTTTTGTAATGGAAAGCAAGAGTAACTTCTCAAAACAATTTTTTACTTGCAATTTTTGGGGGCCAGTCTGTGAGGCAAACCTGAACAATTGTCTGTCATTTCATTAATATCTAATTGGCACTCTAGATATTAAAGGATTTAAGAAATAAATAAATCCACAGATGGTGTGAAGAGGGAAATCTTTACACAGAACCACCTCCTGATCAGAAGACAGGATCAATTTCTCCCCCCTGCCCTTCGTAGAAATTTCCTCCTCATAGAGGAAGAAATTTATCCAAAGGTTGCACTGGCTTCAGTTCTACTACCTTGTCAATGAGTACCCAGACAATGACCTTTACAAACCTCCCACAAAGGATTCTATGTCCATATCATCCTCTCACCAAGTGAGCTGTAATCCATCAAATGGAACAGTTCCCACTGTCCTATAGGTATCTTCTACTGACTCCTTGGGACACCTAAACCATTGTGTTCTAGATACATTTCTTCCCAAGGCAGGTTGTTTAAAGGCACCAACAAGTGTGTTTTTTCCACTAATAATTTACATCCTTCAGACATTTAATTTGCATCAATCCCAATCTCTGGGATGAACTGTTGGGACAAATGTGGCAGAACCTGTTTCTGAAAACCTATGAGAATTGAGTTGCATTTGGCAAGGGAGGAAACAATATATATATTTTGCAGCGTGCCAATAAGGAACACTGTCCCTGAAGAAGGTATTTTTTGTTTCTGAACACATTATGCAATAATAAAATATTTTGGTTATTTTGATACATTTTTCTGATTTATTTCTGCATTCAGTCTCTCCATCCCCCCTTTTTTTGGCAGCCTGCCTCCATCATCATAAATGCCTGTCCCACTTCAGGTTGCCATCAGCAAATCATGGATGGGTGCGCTGAATATGCATGAAAAAATCCAGGTTGTGGATGCTAAAATCATACTGCTGATAATGCCATATTAAATCTGGGCTCCAGTTGCAAGATTTGGACTTTATGGGCATTGGATTTGAGCATGGAGGTGCTTCCCAAATAAGACAGCCATTTACAGACACCCAGCAACTCCAGAGGCAGAATCGGCCAGTCTTCTCAAGCCAATCTTGTGATTAACCATTAAATAATGTATGCTGTACTACTCTGCTATTTCATTACTGGGACTCTCATGAACTTCACAGAGCCTTACATTCAAATCAGCATTCAGGCAGAGTTTTAGAGGTGTTCAATGTGCAAGCTAACTATAATGCTCAAGCAATTCCAGTCTCTAACAGTCTGCCTTCCAAGCGTGGAGCTCTCTGTCTACTTATGAACAAATTCTACAAAAAGGATGTTAACTACCTGAGCTTGAAGGAACTCCAATTAAAGGCCCTCAAAACTGAAAGTGAACTGGATGCTTTTTATAGCACAAAACCCTTAAAAAAATGGAATTTGACACCTGCGTTGTCTTAATATGAAGGAAAAGGGATTAGCTATTCCACATGTAAACGCAAGAAAGGCAAGGCAGATTTTCAGATGCTTGCTTTGAAAGCATTTGGTCCTGTAAAATGTAATCATTTAATAAAATGTCATTTTAAAGGTTGTGTCCCTTTTGTTGCAAAAAAAGGTGTAAACTAATCCATTCCTTTAAAAGATACTTTCAGAAAGAAATTTCTTTACTAATTATCACTGGTAGATATTATTTTTTAGCTTCTGCAAGACAAAGGGGCTCTGATAAAACTGTGCTTCTTGGTAATCTTTAATTTTATGATACCTTGGGAGCCAGAGAATTATTTTGGGATGGACAGGTACACCCACCCACCCTACAATCAAGTAGGTTATAAGAAAATGATGGAAGAGAAGCATAGATGGTAAACATTCCTGTTGTATAATGTACATTGGAAATACTTCACAGATTTTGAATTAAGTTATTCCTGGTCATTACAAGAACATCTACTAATAATTTGGAAAGCAAAACAGATGAAACTCAGTTTTCTGTGTTTTTGAGTTGCATACTGTTGTCTCACAGTGTCCTAGCGTACTCAACTTTCAACTGGGCTTGCGAATAAGGCACAGCATTTGAGACTGTCACTGTAATTGCAAAGTGAATTATTGGACATTCACAGAATGATGCCAGGAAAGAAAGATATGATAAACTGATGAACAATTCGAGGAGGTGCATTAGCATGCAAATAGTGAAGCTGATCAAAATTAATTTGGCTAATATAAATAAATGATCTCTTTAGAAGCTAATAATTTTCTTTGAAAGAGCATATTTGAATTTGATTTACTAGAACATTTTCCATGATGGCTGCATATTGAAAAAGTGCCTCTACAACTATGGGAATTAGGACAGCTGTTTAGAGGAAGTGTTTTTAAAATAAATGCTTTGAAGTGATCCTGACCAGGCTAACAGGCCCATCTGCTTTTGGAGGTAATTGTGTGGGGGATGTTGCACATAGGAACTGGTCAACAGATACACAAAGCAGCAGGTGAAGATCTACAAACTAACCGTATGACTACATCATCCAGCCTTATCTTTCTTCTTTTATTTTTCCTTGCTCCCCCGTCCTATTTTGTGTAATATCTTTTCTGATGTACAGTTCTGGAGAACTTTAAGGCTTGAAACACTTTTGTGTCATTTTGGTTGATTCTACTAAAGTTACTGTTCAACTGTGGATATGGGAGTTAAAAATACAAAACATTCAAGTGTTTTCTCAAGTCTAGGCTAACCATACCCATTTCTGTGGGTTTTTCCTCAGATGACTTCACCTCTGATGTTCCACCCTCATAGTGCTGCACAAAAATCTGTTTTTTATTTGGCAACAGATTTTTAAAGTTTAGTGAGCAGAAATAAAGCGGTGCAAATAAGGTTGCAACACAGCGAAAGGAGCGTAGGAGGATAACTGATTAGCATACAGCCCCATCCCCACCATGCAATCATTCATCACAATGCATAATTTTAGTTTTAGCTGATTCAAGCACTATAACTCCTTCTCTCACACACTCTGCAATGGAAACATACTCTGTGAGTAAAGAGCATCACAGATGCAGGGTTTTTCCTATATCTGCCAGAATCCTAAGTGTATTTCTGTTGGTAATTAAATATTTAATGATATTTAATTATTAAAGCATTTGTGTCTCACCCTTCAGGTGTACATGCACCACTCAGGGCAGCTAACAACAAGTAACATCATGCTGCCTGTAGAATGGAAACATTTGCATTTGCACTCTGTCACCAGTGGCAAAGAATCTCCATACCTTACATGCTGCTGCTGCTACTACTGTAAACTGCTTGTTAAGCATCTGCTTGTTAAATGTGGATCTTGCTAGATGCAATTTGTATAGGAAAATTAGCTTAGATTTCATATTTTAGAAATTTAAATATCTAATGTACAAAGGAAACTCTGAGAAATAAAATATGGGACTAGCTAGAGTTTATTTTACACCGTTATATATTTGCTGGGATGGAAAGGCAGCCGATGTATGACACACATATGAATGAGTTGTGCTTTTTTAAGATTTTTGTTGTCATTTCTTTGTGCAGAGAAAGAGAACTCTAAATGGTAAGTGGCAGAAATTTTGCAGAGATCATTCACCACTGTGGAGGTGCTAGAAGGTGACTGTAATTTTACCTCATTTCTCTAACTTTTGACTTGCTTTGTCTTTGGGACTATGTCTGGGGCTTGCCTTGGATGGAAGGCATTACTAGGGAAAGACCCTGTCCATTTTCTATTTTAGAACTACAGGTCAGACTCAAACAGCTTCTTCTCAGGTTTTATGAAATTTCAGCATATTCAATTTTCACAAGCTGTTTGAGTAACACTGTGTGAATGACAGATAAAGTGTTAAATATATGGATTATAATCAAACATTTGTGCTTTCTGCCAACATCTTAAGAGCTTGTAGTAACTGGCACTAATCTCTGTTTAGTCATACTCTGCTAACTAGTTTGGCAAGTTCATCTATTTCTACTGAGAATTCTCTTACCTGAGTGACTCTACCAAGATTTTCATCTATGTCCAACAACAGGCTTCCATTCTCCAGCTGTAATGCATGATTGATGAAAATGAAAGTGAATGATTTATGAAAATGACATGTTCTGCTGAGCACAACAATGATGACTTCAACAATTATTGATTTTACTTCTGAACAAGAGCTATTTTATAGTTTCCTGGTCAGATGCTTTTGCTTGCCTCAGTGATTATACACATACTATAAGTTTTCATGGTTATATCGTACAAAGAAACAGAACCCAGCATGGAGAAGTGAAAATGAAGGGTTGGGAATATCCATTTAAGAAAAACCACAGGTCTCAGTGGCTTCCCTTGAGTTCTCTGGGCTGTATAAATGGACTATAATATGGGACATTGAGGCAAGGGGAAAGAGCACAGAAGTTCTCATACACAGGGGTCCCTAGGGTGAGGATGACTTCCACCTCTACTGTGTCCTACATATATTTCCTCATATATGAAAATGGTCAACATCCACTCATAAGAGAAAAATAAATCCTTGCAACTGAACACATTACAATGGACAGAAACACCACTCATTGCCTATAGTTATAGGGATGCCACGGGACCCACACCAACCATTGGATTTCACCATTATTTTCTCTGAGCAAAATCACTTCTCTATTAGGGAAGGAAAAATAAAGTTCCAGAATGAATCAGAAAGTCCCTTCAAAATGAACCAGGCAGTCCTTTTGTCTTTTCTGAATCTGGAGAAAAGCTCTACAACAGACTTCCACAATCTGGTGCCCTCCCAGTGTTTTGAACAGCAACTTCCACCATCCCTAGTCATTGGCCAAATCCTAGAGAAGAGACTTCCTGATTTATTTTTAAGATGTTCTGGGGTGTCCCGGGGCTTTCGTGAATGTATATTTTTCTCACAACTTTGGCTTCCTTCATATGCTAACAATACTGAAAGGCAGGAAGAGGCTCATATCTTTCAAAGCAATTACTTTCAATTGTGGCTTCACATTTTGCTTAATAACTCTCATTCTAACAGGGCTAGAGATTTACTTTAAAAAAAAATAATGCCAAGGTCCCCTTGTTGGTTGTGGGCCCAGTACAGACAGCCCCTGAACTCCACCTCTCATCCCAATGGCCCCAGTCAGCATGTGTGCATCTATAAGCTATCAGTTGGCCCAATGCACCATTTAGGGTTAATTTTCCTTTTGTTCTCCTGCCAGCAGGAGAATACCGGTATGTAGTCACTACTTATGGACTCGCTTTAAGAAAGGCCTACAAAGGTTAACCAGCATATGATTTCAGAGAAGCAAGAAGGCAGAGATTACTTTGCTACAAATCATGTACGTTTTCAGAATCTAAAACAAATTATCTTTTTTCTTGCGACAGGATTTATCTTGCTTCTCCTCCTCCTGAGCATCACTCCAGCTGTCCTAAAAGTTCTTCACTGCTGTCACGCTGAGTCACGCTGTGCCCTCAGCTGCCTTGCTGAACCAACACTGATTGCTCTTATGAAGCTGTCTGGAGAAACAGCAACAGCGTAACACTGGAGAAACATGTGTGCGGCGTTCAACAGACCATTAGCAACAACCTGATTGTGCTATGGCAGGACCTCCCAGAAAATAGTTGCCTGCCATGTCACTGCATGTCCCAAGTGCCCAATTATCATGGAGCACTTGGGCTGTATCCTCCATCAGTTCTTGTTCTGCATCACTTGCCGCTGAGGAGATGCTTCCTAAGGGTGAGCCATTAGTGTCTATTAGACCGTGGAAAAGTCTTCAGCGGAGACTTCACAGGACTACACTGCTCTAACTGGGGGCAAATATTTGGCACCGTTTGTCTGTCTTTCCTTAGACGTTTCAATACAAAAGGTTTCTCCAATTAGAGCAAACCCTCCTGCACCCCCCACCTGCTTCTTCCTAGCGAGCTGCAGAAACAACCGGCAGCATAGCAAGACGTTAGATTGCTTGATCTTTCTGTATAATTGCAGCCTTTGTGGATTTCTCTCTGTGTGTTAAAATGTAAAGGCTGCTTCTAATTACTTGAAAATCTGTCTCATCACAGATCAAAACATACACACACATACCCCACAGCTCAGTCAGTGAAGAACACACAAGCAAGTTGCCTGAAGGGGTAGGGGGAATAGCAAAAACCCTCCTACCAGGAAGGCATTAAGCCTTTCAACAACTGTTGTGTCTCCTCCTGTTGGCATACAGAAAGAGAGGTTGCAAATGTTTCAACCCGATGTTTAAATTAAAAGGCACCTGTTTGGGTTTTGTAAGCCTCTCCATTGCCACAACATTTGTCACTTGGTGGAAGGGAAAAGACAATATCATATTTGTTTTTTAAAATAAAAATTTGTAGGAGGTTAGTGAAACAACAGGATACAATGTAGTCTACCTGTGCTATGTTCATTGAGAAACACACCCACACCCACCCACCCACGGGGGGGGGGGGGAGGGGAGAAGTTAGGTTGTATCCCATGCTAATCCTACTCATCTAATAGACCAGCTGAAGTTAATGGATACAACTAACTTAAGTTCATTAAGTTCAATGGGTCTAAGTTGGGCTAGCATTAGACAAAATCCCGGGTCTTGGATTCTTCACCTTTATATTTGACAGACAAAGCAAACAGTTTAGACAATTGGTACATTTCAATTCCAAATAGCCATTCTCTTTTTGAACTCCTCCTGCTGCTAATCTGGTGCTTGTTTTTCCATGATATTCTATCATGTTTGTGCCTTATTTTACCACCAGCCTTTTGAGCATGCCTCATTCAGTCTAACGGAGCTTGTATAGAATTGATTTCTGATGAATTTTGCCCAATATATTTAGGTCTGCAAACCTCCTAGGAATGTATTCTCCGGAATCATTTATTCCTGGCATTAAGTCTCCTTTGTGCACCCACTGTTAATATTAGCAAATGCTCTGTGGGAGGCCTCCAAGCCTTAGAATAGTTTATTAAGCAATTAATGAAGTTTTTAATTCTTAAAATCTTTGCAGCAGGAAACGTTTGAGCAAATCATAAAAAATATCACTGTCTTGACCTAATGGATAGAGATGCTGCTTCAAAAATCTAATAAAGTAGTTAATTGCTTTGTCTCTCATCTCCATAATGCATTATTAAAAAGCCTTCTCAAAACTGACACATCTCAAAAATGCAAGCTCTGGAAGCTGAGAACAATCCTTTCTAGTCTCTATTGTAAATCATTCCTGAGCTGCCAGGGGACTCCCACATTGGTGTGTGTGTTTGATTTGAAACTGCCTGAAGAAGTGCTCTGCTGGCTTAGGCCAGTGGCTCATTTAGTCCAGCATTGTCTTCTCACAGCTTCTTACTAGATGCCTAGGAGAAGCCCACTAGCAGGACATGAGCCCAACAGCATTCCCAGCAACTAATATCCAGAGGTATACTCCCATCAACAATGGATATGGAACACAGCCAGTAGCCTTATTTTCCAATAATTTGTCTAATCCTTTTTTAAGCCATTGGATTTTGGTGGCTATGCACTGCATGAAGAAATACTTCCTCTTGTCTATTCCGAATCTTCCAACATTTAGCTTCATTAGATGACCCTGGGTTCTAATATTATGACAGAGAAAATTTTCTCTGGACACTTTCTTCGCACAATGCATAATTTTCTACACCTCTATCTTGTTTCCCCCTTACCTTTTCTCTAAAGTAAATAGCCCCAAATGTTGTAAGGCTTTGGAAAGTACAAGTACACTGTGACTACTGGATCTCCCCTATCCATATGCTTAGTGACACTCTCAACAAATCCTACAAGGATAGATAGACTTGCAGAAGCCATGCTGGTTGTTCTTCAGCAAGGCTTCTTCACCAGCTTGCTTGGTAATTCTAGCATTAATAATGCTTTCCACCAGCTTTCCTGGAACAGACGTTAATCTAACCAGATTGTAATTTCCCAGAAAACCCCATCACCACCTGACCTCTTTGTAAAAATTGGTCTTACATTGGCTACTTTCTCCGGCACAGATGAGCTTAGGGACAAGTTGCACTTTTTTTCTTTTCTTCACTGAAGGTCAGCAATTTCACATTCAAGTGAAATTAGTCTTGGGTATCCTCTGGACCGAATTTCATTATATATTGTCAATATTACTTTTTATTTTTGTTTATAATATTTAAGATGTTTATATGGCTTAATTTTTGCTTGTGTTAATGGCTAAACCCAAACAGTATCAATCACTATGCTTTGTTTCAAGGCCCACAAAGTAGGAACTGAATCCATAGTTTGGAGCTGGTTTATGAATCTTGGCTTGCTTTAACCACAGTTTGTTGTTAACTTCTAAACATAGGTTGGTGAGGACTGCTTAGAAAGTTCTCATTAGTGCAGCGAGTGTTATGAGTGAAGCGTGTTATCTTGTTCTTAGTTTCCTTTGTATTCCTCACACAGTTTTCAAATTCATCACTTCCAGATGAATGTCTAGGTTAGGTCAGCTAGCCACTGCTAATTATTTTCAAATTGTAGCTTAATGTATTTATAAGCAAGTGTTCGCATTAAAATCTTTCGACGTTGAACACAATTCATTCAAGGAACATTAAGCATTCCACCTCACTTGTTGACTAGCTTCAAAAGAAGAACTTCCTCAGATAATCAAAATGTGTATTGAGCCATTTAAGTTTATTCTACTCAACTTGATTTTTGTAGTCGAGTTAATTCAAAACTCCTCTCTGATGTGTTTGTTTACCTTTAAATAGGAATCTCATTAAATAGCATGATTTACAACAACACAACAAACACCCAGAAATCTTTGTAATGTCTTTCCTGACTTAATTCCCTAAGGCTGTTTGACACATCTAAGCATTTATGTGCACCTCATGAAATGCTACCTTATCATAATTTTATATAGCTTATTTGGTTTTTTTTAAAATAAAAGTGACTATAGGGTTGTTAGGCTACAGTCCTACCATTATAAATTTTAGCAGCACTTAGGCATGGCACAACTTTTGACTTGGTTGTAGCCAATTTATCTGTATTTGGCCTGATAATGTAAGTGAATACGGTAGCAAGCTAATTTAAATGGGTAAAATACAAATGCAGGCTAAGCTACAAGGTAAGGTGGGGATAATACTCTGAAATCAATGGAAAACATGTTAAAATGCAGACATTTTAGAGGAAACGCACTCCGGTTTTTATGAAAGGTATTTGGAAACAAGCAAGAACAAACTTCCAGGCTGCAAGCCTATAGTCCCTTGGGGGATGCCCAAGGAATATAGGATTTGACAGTTTCCAATGGTGGAAACACCCTCTGTATTGTGGAAAGGCATCTGCACCCAGTGCCCTTCCAAGGTTGGAGGCGTGTCATGAGATGCTCCAGAATTCTCACAATCCTGACACATCCCTCAAACAGGAAGCATAGTAGCATAGCATAGGAAAAACACACCTCTCCCTTCTTTTGCCTTGCTGCAATAAGCCCAGCATACACACACCTACACCCCCACCCCCCACGTCAAGAGGTGACCTGCTTAAGCACGATACTTGATTCTTGACCCCTAGGTCTATGAATCTCATTACACAGAACATTATGCAAATATGAAAAAAACTCAAATCCAAAACAAAAGTGTAAATCTTGCTGTAAATTATATGGTATATGGTATTGTTAATTATCTGTTTAGAGATTTCAAGAATGGAAGCTTGTTTTTTCCTCCTCCTAGAAATAGTTCCTTGGTTAACGAGAAAGGGTAGTCATACTGTAAATACATACATATAAACATGCAAGCATAGACACGCCTCTTACAAAGTTGAGCCACATTATTCATGTCCATGAGAGCAGACACAGCATGTTTGCCAGTGCAATTTATATTCAACATGGACTAGTAGACCCCAGGATTCATGTTATGGAGAATGAATATGTCCTCTCACTTTACAGGTTGCACCCACAGTAAAACTTGCCCTTCTTTGGTAATGCTGCTGGGGAGGATCCATTTTTGTTTTGCAAGACCCCAGAAGTTGATGAGAGAGGGAGCAGGGAACCCTTTGCCCATTTAACTAAGGTGTGATTTGATGAGAGAGGGGACCAGTGAATGTGGGTTGGGTCACTGGTGCCTGAGGTAAGGAGAAAATATTGAGGAATAAGTCAATTGTGCTGCTTTCAGACACTTTACTGGGGTGAAATAATTAATTATCACCATCATTATCCTTCTCTTTTGTTTACCTTCTGCTACATGCCCTGGAGCTGAGTCATTTCTATAGGTTAATAGATATTCCTCCCGAGTTTCCACTATGAGGTAAATAACTGCAGCTTCCTCAGGTACAGGCTGGAAGGAATCTAGACATTTTACTAATAAAAGTAATATTTTTGCTCTACTTTGATATGACCTGAATAGCATAACTGCAGTCTTTTGCTATGCCACTACAAAATCAACAAATCTAGGTCATTTGAGCTCCTTCCAGTGCCATATTTTTTTCCTGAGCAATGCTAGCATGGGAACAAGTCATGCCATGGCCTCCTCCATGTGGCCAACATCTTTTGTGGCATCAAAACTAACATCAAAAGAGGTGCTTCCAATCTATCCAATAATGTAAAGGGCGGCGGCGGGGGGACTTCAGCTGTTTTGTTTGAAAGCATTAAAATTTAAAAACGATCCCTGAAGCGTTTCCTCCGGGTTTCTATAGACTGTTCATTACAGGAATCAACTTGATTACAGCATTTATTTTCCCATTATAGTGGCATGATCCAAAATCCCACATGCAGAACCTTTCCATCCTCATCAATTAAAGAAACAAAACAAAACAAAACAACCCAGTCTCTGCATATGGTGATTCTCATGGTGCATGTGGATCATTTCTGTAGCCTTAGAAGTCAAGGAAAATTTTCCCTGCACAAACTGAGATCTCCATGTACACTGCATTTGCTCCATCACATCCCAAATCTGTATATGTTGTGTAGTCTGGGGTAAAATTGTTGTGTAACCTATTAACACATTTTCAATGGGTAAGTTAAGCATTTTTTTGTTGTGGACTTCCTCAAATATTTGAGAAGGTATAAGTGAGAGAAAAGGGGACTGTAACCATTCAATGGTTACATTCAAATGGATGGCCATTCAAATGGATCACCTTGTCAAACCTAGCCAAAGAGTGCAATTACATTAGAACACACTATCTGTCAGTTAGCCTTATGCAGAGAACCATGTGTCCTTTGGGACAGCAAATAATATGTAGGTTGGGTTCTCACCAACT
Source organism: Podarcis liolepis (assembly GCF_965112155.1). Taxonomy (NCBI): domain Eukaryota; kingdom Metazoa; phylum Chordata; class Lepidosauria; order Squamata; family Lacertidae; genus Podarcis; species Podarcis liolepis. Next base: position 58,820,038 of record NC_139559.1, read on the forward strand.
AGGTGCGCTCCCACCCACCCACCCACCCACCCACATTACACAGACAGGCTTCTCTGATCTACAGCTTTCATTGGTGGCAGAAACAAGCAAACAATCAATTCATAATTATAATTCACCATAGGTGCCATTTAATAGGAAGTTCTCCAGCAAAATCCCCACTGAATAGGAATGATTGAAGACCAGAACAACACACTTACATGCAAGTAAATTTGCATGGGAAAACATCATGATAGGATGTGGCAATCATATACATGGCAGATCCTAATTCTAGGACATACCTATATCACTACTATATTCATATCTGGTGATCTAAAGATTTAATTTTAAAGGCAGCTAAAACTTGTATCTGACAAATTAGCTCAAGTTCAGAAGAAGCTAACAGCTTGCAGATTATTTTTTTCAATTTTCAGAAAGAAAGAAAGAAAATATTCTAAAGAGCTGGAGTTAAAACAAGCAGAATACCACTTTGAGATTCAGAAATGCCATATTCAAATTGAGAGGATGTATTACATTTTATGAAACATTGGCATAACATTTTCCTCACATTTAAGATTTTGCCAGACCTTGTTATCTTATGCTTTTTCAGGATAAAATAAAGGGAAATTCTCTATTTAATTCCTTAGACTTAACTTAATAAGAATACATTTTATCTTGCATTAAACTGACAAATGTTTCCCTAAACTGGCAGGAAAACTATTTTTCAAATCCCGTAATAGTTTGCAACTCACAAAAACAAGAGAGGCTATTTAAGAAAGTACCAGTGTTCTCTACTGAAGAGCTGAAGGTATAAATTTTCTGAGTGAACATGCTTGGTGGGATGAGAGATCATGTGAATTATAGCTAAACACATTGATTTAAGATTACCCCCTCCTCAAAAAGAAAGATGGAAAAGGCTCTCGGTAATGTTTTTTTTTTCTAGAACCACTTCAACAAAAGGAGACAAAAACTATTTCATCAGTGCCGGGCCAATATGTGAAGGCAGTAACAGGCTCTCCCCATTCTTTGTGATATCAGCAATGTTTCAGGCCATGTGCAGACAGTGGGAGAAATGTTTGCTTCCCTGTAATGTGGCATCTGTTAGTTTTAAAGGAGTTTATGCACACAGCAGTACACGGTTTTCCAAGAGGGAAACGCATACTTCCTCTGCTACAGATGCCCTGCATCACATCCCTACACCTCTGTTTGCAACATGCTTTTGAGCTAGCTATTTGAGATGGCTAGGAAGCACCCTTCATCACTTTTCTGGTGGTATGGGAACTGGTGGAAACAAATTAGCATAAAAAACAAACTGTACATTTTCAAGGAGAATTTTGATAAAGTTACAACTTTTATTATGTTTTTGGAATATTAATAGACGGAAGATGCTTGCTTTCAGAGACAGGTGCAGGTGCTCTCTGAATTAGAGGCAGGAGCAGTAATTTGAGAATAAAATGAATTAATTTAAAGAGAATAATGTAACAGTAACAGACAGAATTTTCTTAATTAAAAATGTCAGAAAAAGTCTTACTGACAAAGTGTCTTTTTTCAATTATGTTTTTTTCCCCTGGTCTGGGGGCCTCTTCTTTTTGACTTGTTGCTAGTGGTAGTGTTGCACTGCTCAGCAATTGCAACATAGCTGGGATTTTGCAGTGCCTTTGTTTTCTCCCTTGGTGTAAAAGCAGGCTTCCCTGGATTGTTATATGATGTTTGGACATGTGCCCTCTTCACACACCCCAAATTGGTGAGGATTAGAGGACAGGAATTCATTCAGAACCAGGAGAGGAATAATTGGTGGATCATTCCAATAGGAAACATTACACTAATCAGTAATATAATTGCTCCAGGAGATGTGACTATGCATCTTGATAACTGATGTCAACATTTTTCATTTTTTAGTTTGCAATATTGTGGCATTTATAGCCTTGATATTCCTGCACTTTGCAAAAGTATCAAGTGAGGGAGAAGGATTTATTGTTGAAACACATTGACAGCATATTGATGTCCCAAGCAGAAAGTTAAAGAGATTTGCACATCACAATAAACACAGGACAGCAGTGATGAGTTCTCCTGTTCTGAAACATGAATTCAGATTTACCCTATGCACCAATGTATTAATGCTATATTTGTCCCTACCCCAATCTACACTATTTGTTCTTATTGGTAAGATAGAAATGTGAAGACAAAGGTAATTTTTGCTTTGAAGGAGCAAAACTTGAAAATCAAAACTTAATGTAACCTAGAAATTCAGTGAAGGAACATATTATGTAAGAAATATTAATGTTTCCAGTTCAATTTCTATAGCTGAGAAGTATTTCATTCATAAAGACAACTTCATCTCACAACTGCCATCTAGCAAATACTATATATGCTCAAGGAAAAAATAAATGCAACATTAACGTGATTATAAATGTCTAGATGGAATTGTGGAAATAGGTCTCCTGCTTTGCTTAAGCAAGCTGCACACATTGCTGGAGGGCAGTTCCTGCAGATGCTCCCCCGAATGCCATCTGGATACTACTTTTGAATCCAAGGTACAAGAAAAACCTACCAAGGTACATTTAATAATACGACAGGGCAGGAAGGCTCGTCAAATGCACACAGCATACAGTGATGTGTGCATTGCTAGATACAACCTAACAACATTCCATGAAAACATATAGAGCATGACACAAAGTTGATAACATAGGTTGCAAAGAAGACAGCAGCAGCTGCATGTTGACTGCTTACAAACGCTTCTGCTACAATGGTGCGATTTCTGCACTGAGACAAACACTTTTCACCTTTGCTACTCAAGCTTTGCCATTAATGATCACCAGAGTTCCCCTGACAAATTGTACTAATATCAAGACAAATAAACAAACTATGATTCTATCCCTACAAGTGTATCTGTAACATGGGGTTCATTCTGTATCTCTTGCTGGGTGAAATGTCTACACACACACAAACACACACACACCAAACACCATCTTTATTTTAAACAAACTAATAAAAAAAAATCCTTTACAAGTAGATCACTTTCTTTTTTGCTTGGCAAAACCAAATTCTCCTGGTCTGTTAAAACCCTCTTTAGTTTTGCACGTACAAACTACTGGCATTTTCAGTCAGTTTCTTATTTGAAAACATGGATTTAAGAGTTGAGCATCCAGTGAATACAGAAATCTAGACCTGGATAAGTTTTCAGAACTATGGTTTAAATTTCACTGGTTAAATCTACTTAAACATTTTGTAGGCCATGATCCAGCAGAAGCTTCCATTCATTAATTTCAATGGGGCTTGTGCAAGAAAGCTTCTGTTGGATTTTGACCCAAATGCTAAGAGAGTAGTTAAGGGTTAGTCTTACTTACTAAAAGCAGGTATGAGATTAAATTTAATGATCTGCTTTGAATTATACATATGGGGGAAATCTCAAAATAGTGTGAGTGGTGCCTGTTCATGCAACAGGGTGTCGGCTTTCCCTTCTTCATCCTGCAGTCCTAGGCATGCCCCCCATCCTCCAAAAGAACTGCCCTGGAAACTCTGGATGGGGACCCACTGTTGTCCAGACTGATTTCCACTGCACAGGTGAGAAGACATCACTGGATCTAAACCATTTTTGTGTGTAAGCAATCCTGAGTAGTCTTTTGCAACCAAGCAAACAAATGTAATATTAAAATTTGGGATGCTTAGAAGTTAAACATGAACAGATTGTTGTTATTGGTCCCAATTTAAGCTCAAAATTTGTGAAGCTCATGTGTTAACCATGACCAGATTATCATTAGTGTTCTGAGCACTACTATTCCTTGCTGAGCTTCTAGTAGGAGATACAAAGAGAGATTCAGTATATTTCATTGCCAACCTTGACATTCACAAACCTTCATCTGATTATTGTGAGTCATTGGATACTAAGGAGAATCCATGGAATTACTGACTTGCTAGCCATAGTGAGTTTTCCTCCAGGATCTTTAGTATCCAAATTGGCTTTCGTATTTGCATTAGTAAAAATATTTTTGTGACTTGTAGCTCTGAGTAACCACTTGTACACTTACATACATCCATGCACATATATTTGTATATTTCAACAAATGTGAATAACTACTATTACTTCTACTACTGCTATATAAGAATGCGACAGAAACACATCTTAAGTAGAATAAATCTTTCCAAAAACCTACACCCATTCAAATCATAACTGATGTGGGTTGAGTCCTAATATCCTGATTTGCAAACAGATGACACCTACTCTGCCCAGGGATACATGACTAATCAATGGCAGGCAATGGGGGATTGTGGAAATGCGGTAGGGATACATCTTTATATAGAACTGTGATGAGTTGTTTGAAAGCCTTCATAAAATTGTAAACAGATAGTTTGGACATGTTGATGGGAAGATTAGGTTTTATTGTGACTTGAGTGACAGGCTTAGTGAAGGGTATTTACGGTTTGCCTCCTGTTGCTAAAAACACCATGACAAGCAGAACCTGACATGTGTGCATAATGGGAAGGCTTTGGGGAAAAAAATTATAAGAAAAAGAGCTCATTAAGAAGCTTGTATTTCAGCAAGCTTCATTTTCACATGCTGAGAAAACTGCAGCATTGGGGAGCCACACAAGGCATGGAAGATCTGCGATTTAGCAAAGGCTGCTTTACTTTGACTTTGCTCACACGCATTCCCAAAAGACTAAGTGGGAAGCTCTGTCCAAAAGTGGCAGGGAGGACTGGTCAACATCAATATCAAAATAGGAAGGAAGGAAAGAAGGAAAGGCATAATGCCGTCCAGCATTCATACTCAGCAGAGACACCAAATTAATTTTGCAGAATACAAATGTGTGTAGCTGTTATACACAATTTATTTTCACTCTCCAATTTCTACCCAGCAGATTAATTATGATGTCCATATGCAGCAGGAGAACAGGAAAATAGCCTTGCCAAGGCTGCTTTCCCCAAAATGAAAATGAACTGTCTTGCATCAGCCACAGTGTTATAAAGTACAGTGAATTAGAAAGAGGAGAGAATAAGGAAACACTTCTCTGTTGTTAAAGTCATTTAGCCAAAGTCATTTAGACATTCATGTGAGCAAGGTTTACTATTAATAAAGTAAGTGTCCATGGATATCTAAATCAGATAGAGGCACACTGGGTAATACAGGCACAGAAATTGAATTTTAGAGCGCTGTCTAATAGAGAAAGCAATAAATTGGGGGGGGGGGTGAAGGCAACTGTCTTAAAGACAAAGATGGCTGTGTATAAAAGAGAGAACATTAAAACCAATGAGTGGTTGAATAAGATATTGGTTTTAATGTGTGCTTTATTTATTTTTACTTTGTAGAATTGCTGGATACCTGACTACTCTTCTTTGTGCCTCTTGTACACAGGTGAGAGGAGAGCAAAATCCTGTTCTTTGCACACTAATGGAGAATTACTGATCTGTTTTGCTTCTCAGCAATGCTGTAGCCAAGTCCTTGTTCCCAGGATATGGAGCCAGCCTTGGAGTAGACCTGACAGGGGGACATTCTCCCTCTGGGGTACTTTTAGGCTTGGCTCTTGGCTTTGTGATCTGTCATCGACTTCACCCCCCATTTCCCCTATGTTCAGTGTTTGCTCCAATGCAGTATATAAAGTAGTGGAGGACAATGTGAAATTTTAGTGTATGGATATGTAAATTGTCTTTTTTTTCCTTAGAGTGTGGTGCTACCAAAGTGATCTAGATTCATTAGAAAATCTGCTATGGTAACTCTGCCACAGGAGGACTTGCATTACTCTGCTCGCCAACCTCCCTGTGATTCCCCGCACAGCAACCCATAAAGCTTTTTCTTCCCATCCCATGAAACTACAAAAGCTCGCTTTTCCTTGGGCCTCTTGGGTTTTTATTCATGGAAACCCAGCGCTTTGATACGGCACTACAAAGCCTGCAATGGAGGCTGCACAATGACAGCCTTACATTTTTATGTATATAGGAAGACAAACCTGTGAGTGTTGAAGAGCTATTGAAAACTTGTTACTCCTGCTTTGAATGGCATATACTTACACTTACAGGTTGACTTTTTGGCACATCATAAACACCTTCCTTCTTTTGGCTAGTAGGAACCTGTAGTAATAAATAAAAATGTAGTTAGGATTAAGGTAAACATACAAATATTGAGAGGTAGTTGTAGTTGGTAGCTTGAAGAGTGCTATGCGTGATCCTGCACTTGTGCAAAACTGATACTTTCTTATTGTAGTGAAACAGACAGATTACCATAGTCAGAGACAGTCCTCAGAACCCAGGTACGCCATAATCCCCATTTCTGAGATCATGGTCATATGGGTTTCCCCAACAGGCCCAGCTCTCTGGAAAGATACCCATTTATCCAACTGGCACTCCTGCCAAACAGCCAATTGAAGTAAACAAAACCATCAAAATATATATCCCTCAAAAACAAGCTAAAACGTCTACAAGAAGTTGATTTTAATTTACAATATATATCTAGGCTTTGAGCATCTACTGGTTAAAATATCAGTTTCAGATCCACATTTGTAACAGTTGATCAGTTTCACCTTTTAAAACAGTAATTTAGTGCTTCCCAATGCTCATGCTAATGGTCCTGTACATTTTGGAAGGTAATGAGTGATCTAGACACAACATCTCACCAAGCGACACCCTGCACCATATCAGAAGCAGCAAGGGGTAGTTTACAGTTGTGAGTCACAATACAAGTCAAAGCTTGGTTTTCAGCCAATTACTGTGCTTCTTTGAGAGGGCTGACAATGAGCTACTTTATACCACTCAAATATAGATTTGTTAATGGGGAGAATACTTAGTTTAGAGCTGAAATGTATGTAGTCTATATACGATAAGTTAACACCAATGTGTCCAACACAAATTAAACTAAAACTTTTTTCTATGTTATACACAATATTCAGGGTAAAGCTTTCAAGGCAATATAAATAATATATACCAACATAAACAAAGCTGGGGGGGGGGGAGAGAAAGAAGTTATTAGAGAAATCACACCATACAAATTATATCTGTACTTGCATGAGTATGAAATGGTACACATGTCATTGGGATAAATGAAAATGCTTAAAAGGAACTTTGGTCTATGGAATGTGCTTGACTGACTGCTGGAGGCAATGAGAACACAGATGGAGCAATTCTATACCTGATAAATGTTTTCTTCTGTTTCAGGCTCACGGATTGGCTCATGTCCAGCCTCAAACACAATGTACTATTACATCAGCAGCAAAGGAGGAAAGGTCAAAGATGAATCAGAAAAGAAAAAAGGCAATTTGGAACTTCAGAAGAAATAACCATAGACAAGTAGTAAAGAAGCAGGTTCAAAGTACAGGCTGGCTTAGGAGCAATTGACTTTTGCTGAAAGGCATATCACGCAACCTTCTTTTATGGAAGAGAAATAAAGGAGAAATGGAACTTTGCTAATTGTCATTTGACAAGTTTCCTGCTGTTTTCCCTACGGAGATACAACCAAAGGCTCAATTCTGTTCCCACAGCAGCTACTGGGAATTTTTACTGTGGACTTCTGTGGGATCATAAAGAAGGCCCTGGGCTGCTGAGGGCACTTTTAATCTGTTTGAGGGAAGGAGGGAGAATTAGCAAGTGCAATGAGTTAAATTTCAGCTTCGATTTTCCAATAGGGGGCTAATTTTTACACTATATTTGAGTACGTAACATTATTATTATTATTATTGAATTTATATGCTGCCCTATACCTGGAGGTCTCAGGGCGGTTCCATAGTCAAGATCAGTTATGAACAAGTGTTTATTTTTGACGGTGAAATTTATTAAAGGAGGTGCAATTTGCATGAAACAAAAAGTTGACTATCGCTGTCGCCTTCTTAAATTAGCGGCAGGGAAATCTGGCTCAGAGCACTGGTCTCAATGTGACTATGCCCCGCAACCCATGGCCACCTGCCCCACACAGGTGTCGTAAGGTCACAACAGAACAATGGGAAGTTTAAAGTGAGCATCTAGTTTTTCTTTTTGCAAGTGGGGCTCCTTGTCATGGCTTATCAGCTAAGCAGCACTGAAAAGTAGAATCAGCTGCACCTGCAGCTGAGGAGTCTTGCTTGTACCTTTTTGAAGCGGTTTGCATTCAAACCGCTTCGTATAATGCAGCTAGCCTCTTTGCAAGGGCACTCCCAGCACTAGTGGCTCTGCTTCAAATGGCTTCCTAAAATGAAACTCTTGTTTTATGAAGCAGTCTGAAATGCAGCGCCAAAGACATAGCCTTCTGGGCTCATTGATTTTTCCCTTTATTCCTTTCAGGGCTAGCATAGTTTCTCTCCCATTCCTGGGGTGTTTTTTGAGGATGGGAGGGCTTTGATCCACTGCTGCTTGCAGCATGACACCCCCAGTGCCCCATCTCTACTGTCAGTGGGACAACAGCTACAGACCCTTCCATAGCTTCACTGAAGACACATATAAGTTTGATTGCCCTCTCCAAGAAGGCAGATCTTAAAAATCCCATGGCCTCAGAATGTCCTCCCGGGTACTAAAAGATTGCAGCATTACTATAATACATTCGGAATTTAGTATTAAGAATACTACCTATAAATCAGTGTTTTGAAGATATTTGATAATTTTTATAGCTGACTTATTAGACACCTAAATTATATTTCTTTTTTTAGCACTGTCACTCAACTTAAAAGCTTAATCACATCCTTAACTATTTCTGAAACTCTGTTTTTATAAAAGCTTCAGAAATTACCTGGTAAACAGGATCTTCTACATCTTCCTCCAAAATTGTCTATTGCAAAGAAAGTAGAAGAGACAAAAAGGAAAGAAAGTAAACAGCAGGTGTACAAGAGCCAAATATTGAGGAAAGATATGGCACATTGTTCAGTAAAGGAGGGCTAGATATCTACTCAACCTTGCATTGCATATATGAAGGCGCACATCAAGAAGGAATACTCTGAAATTCTTCCAGTTTTAAATATCACAAATTAAATATTCATGCAACCATTTCGTATGTCTACTGTGCTCAGCTTTGTTATTCTCAATCACTGCCAAATTGTATTATGGCACTACTGATAACAGCAATATTCACAGACAGCAGTGGAACCTGTAAATCTTCTATCCACTGAAACTAGTAACCAGTTATCAGTGCTCAGCATCAGAAGACTCACCCATTTAATGCTACAGGTAAGAGAATAAGTTTGCATGATTCAACTTCCTGATTTCTGTGGCAAAGGATCAGTTTTATTCTTTGTTCCTAGGATGTCTTAGCACAACAGTCCCAAATTCTCAGTAGTCGCTTTGTCACTTCATCAGTGTACACTTCTATTAAAAAATAATTAGATACCTGATACACTGCTTGTTCACACTGTTTATCTTTTTGTGCCTTTTTTTCCAGCTCTTCCCTTTGTTTCAATTCATAAATGAGTTGAAAGAGGTCTCGCAAATCCAGAATTACAGGCTCCGCCTACATAAAACAAATTAAGAGTATTTCAATAATATGGGAAAGACAACTAACAAACAAAATGTGACCTTTCCTAATGAAACAGCTGGTCTTAAAAACACTTATTTAGTAACAGTATAATGGATTCATTTAGATGCATCAATGGATTCTTATACTCTTACTTGTGAGTAAACCATTTAAATTATTACATTGAAATTAGTGTTCGTGCTGAAGTATGAAATCGTCTGATCCATAAAATGAATTTGTATAGTTTGTAATGTTTGGCTGTAATGCAAACTTGGCAACATTTCTGCTGGAAGTTCTTCTCTGGCTTCAAACATTAAGTGGCTCTGCTCCTCCTTGGTTAATGATCATTAGGCCATGTCAAGACAAGACCAGCTGATTTCTAAGCACCTGGGCAGAAGCCCTTTAACGTTAGCCCTTTATTCTCAGTGTCATTGTCATTGATCAATGTGAAATTATGTGACCTACAAAGCCAGCTGCTTTGTTGATGCATGCACATGTTATCTAATTTTAATTTCCTCACTGCTAATGAAACTATCATTGTTTCCTGGAATTACATGACTGGTCAAGCCAACTGAAGTGAGGTCAATTCTCTTGATGGCTTCTTGAGAATGCTTTATGTGATTGTTGCTCCCTATCTATATCCAAATCCCTCTCTTGTTCCTATATGCATGTATTTGGGTGCACAGAGTGAGTGAACTTCAAAGCAACTCTCTGTCATGGCTAGTGCTGTGGGAAAACTGCTGGAGGATTGAACCAAGGTGCAGTTGCTAAGTGACAGGGGAGCAATATAATAATGTGCATGTAGCAACATTATGAGATGAAAGAGAGTTCTCAGGTGAGCTTTTTCCAAATGCTTGCCAACAAATCTCATACCAGCCAAACCAATTCCAAAATGAACCATAGGTTCATCTCAGGTTCCATCTCAGGGTGGAAATTGTATATTTAGGTCCATTTGTTCCTACTTAATGGCAGACACCAATTAAAGTTTTGTGGAAATGAGTTAAATCCTGGGTTAAATCTACAAGTCAAAAGTTACTGAAGATAGGCTTCCACAGCCATATTGGAACTTTCATAACAATGTCTAGCCTGTGCCTGAAGTCAATGTGACTAAATCTACACTACTCTAGCTTAACTTGGTTATTCAAATTGAGTTCTTAGGATGGCAGCCTTAGGCATTTTAAAACACTCCAAAACACACCCTTTCTCATTGAATTAAATACCTTGTTTATATTGGTCTAGCTGCAAACTTTAACTAGGCAAAGGTTCATTTCTATATAAGCTAATTATATTTGCAGATTAATGGTAATTATAATTATGAGCATAAAAGGCATTGCTTATATTTATTAGTGGTTTCTAATACAATGAAATGAGAGTAGACTATGCTAAGTAGCTATTTGTTTTCCATCGTTTTCTATCTAAATGAGTCTAGGACCCTAAGTAAACTTATTTGTATTCAGCTAGTGTTTCCAGTTTAATTAGAAAGGAAAATAATTACTAATTAGAAGGAATACATCAAGAAAAAAATTGAGAAGGGTGAATTGTATTTCTTTCTTTCCAGGACTGGTATTGCTAAACTGCCATCTCAGAACATTTATGCATGCACTTCTGACAGCATTATATACTGCATAAACAATGCTTACAGGCTGCCCTTTCAAAGCAGCACTGTTCTAGACAGAGCTATCAAACTGAGTTAAACTGCAGAAAATGACAATAATTTTGATACTTACTGCCTGGGCTGTTTTTATTGCCACAAATCTATGATTCCCTTCCTTTCCGCACACATATCCGAAGGCCCGATGGTCTGTGATATCCTTCGCAATGTATGAAATTTCATGAACTGCATGATGGTGCTGTAGTAGCTGTTCATAAACAAAAAGCACAAGAAGCACAGGGCATATTTTACCAAAGTTCACATTTTTTACTGAGGCATGTAATTTACCTTTGTGAGGATACACCTGAAAGACAGTGATGTTTCAATAAAAAGCAAGGTATATATTCTTCAAGACTATTTTTGATTGATTTGATATTACGCTTATAACCATTTTCATGTTTTGTATGCATTTCATCCAGTGCTTAGTGTTCAGTCAGATTACCCCCAAAGGCGCACTCTTTCAGTGTCTCCCAAGACAGACAGATGCCAACAACAACAACAAACCTTCCCTGTCTGTCACCACAGGTTCCTTCACTGCTACCTAACAGTTCAGGACTTTCAATGTAGAGTGCTCACTGATGGTTACTCAGGGTTCTGTCCTGGGCACATCAACAGTATAGTGTCCCACTCAAGGGAAGTGATAATACCACTCTATTCTGCCTTGGTCAGACCACACCTGGAGTACTGCATCCAGTTCTGGGCACCACAATCGTAATATTGACAAGCTGGAACATGTGCAGAGGAAGGTGACCAAGATAATCAAGGGTTTGGAAACTAACACTTAAGTTCAATGATTGAAGGAGTTCAGTATGTCAAGCCTGGTAAAGAAGAGACTGAGAGGGGATATGATAGCAATCTTTAAATATCTAAAGGGCTGTCAGGTGGAAAATGGAGCAAACTTGTTTTCTCTACTCTAGAAGCTAGGACCTGAACCAATGGATTCAAGTTACCATAAAGGAAATTGAGACTAACCATCAGAAAGAACTTTCTGACAGTAAGAGCTGTGTGACAGTGGAAAAGACTTCCATGTGAGGTGGTAGACTCTGCTTCCTTGAAGGTTCTTAAGCAGAGGCTGGATGTACATGTACAATTAAGTTGAGATTCCTGCATTATAGGAAGTTGGACTGGATGACCCCTTGGGGTCTCTTCCAATTCTACAGTTCTGTGAATCTGTGGCTGTTTTCTCATGTGTGCTAGGACAGCTTGTGCTGTTAACAGCTCCTTTAGTGCTGTTGTGCCTTGCAGACTGTCACAGACTGTGTGTGTGGTCAGCAGCCTCCATTTACAACCTGCAAGCAAATACACTTAGCCTAGAAATGTGAACAAACATGTGTAGGTCTGCGCAGAACATGCTAGTACAATAGTAACTTGTCAGCGTGTTTGTTGTACCCCAGCTGAAAGGGCTTTCCACTGTTTCCAGAACCGGAAGGCCATCTATTAGTGCAAACAGTAGCAGGGTTATCACTTCCAGATAGCGGTAACTTTTCAGTTTTCATCACCCAGCTAAGTAACAGCTCTTTTTACTTTTCAACATGTGAAAGACTTGTCTGGCACAGAGGAGAGTTCAGCTCTGCAATTTCACTGCTCAATATAGCCTCCTGCACTGACACATACATTTTTATTTTTTGAAAAATAGTGCTCTTTCTGCCAAAATTTGTCTTCCATAAAAAAGAAGCTTTATGTTTAATTAGCAATATATATTTAATTAGAATTGGGGGGGGGGGTTCCTCTCTGCATTTTTGTGTGTGTCAGCTGTTGCACATTGCTTTGTATGCAAAGAGACAGCAAATGTGAACGTTAGGTGCTTGGATTTTATATTGTGAAGTTCTACAAAATGCAGTAAAAAAAATAAATCCAGAAAATATCCTTACAAAACCCTTCTGCATCATTGTTGCATCCTAGTAAAACTGAACTGAAAAAATCTACCTCCAGCCAAAGGCAATATCAGGGCAAGATATTTACAGATGCAAACAAACCAAATCCTCAGACATTGCTTTAAAATGATCAATATCTTTGCTAACATGAATCTTCTAGTTATCTGCACTTTTTATGCAGCAATAGATTTCTATGGGCCACATGTTATGATGAACATTTGAACATCTGGATAAACTAGCTGCTGACCCATTAATCAAAGTGGGTTTACTGAGTGGTGATTTCTGTGAAGAGAGAGGGAAATCAATATTCATGTCAACTTAGGCAGACCTTGTAGTGTTCCTGCCCTTCAGTAATGGGAACCACATTGGTCAAGAAATATCTATCGCTAGATTGATATTGGCTGACATGTAAGTTTTTGCTTTTACAGAGGTCCTCTTCCTTTCTGAAAGAAAGGTAAACCATGCCTGGTAAAAAAAGCAAACCTGGAACCAGAATTTCTTACTATGGATGATTTTCAATGCAAGCAGGATAGACTTTTACTCACCCAAAGGACTTCCCCTTCCTGTCCTCCTCCCTGCAGCTCATTGTGTACCCCACAATGTATCTGCTAGGGCTGCAAGGGGGGAAATGGACGTCTGCTCACATGACATGGGATTTCACATAATTTTGGAGGGGGACAGTTCACAGATCTCTAGTACAGGCTTCCTCAACCTCGGCCCTCCAGATGTTTTGAGACTACAATTCCCATCATCCCTGACCACTGGTCCTACTAGCTAGGGATCATAGGAGTTGTAGGCCAAAAACATCTGGCGGGCCGAGGTTGAGGAAGCCTGGTCTAGTATGTTGCCTGGACTAATCACCAGAAAATACTTGTGCTAGTCACCACAGAAAATATACCAACTGGAAACTTCCAATCATCTAAGCAGTGTAGACTGGTATTGTTTAGGAGACCATGAGTATGTACAAACTTAGAAAGTGTAACAAGCAAGGGTTCCTAATTTTTTTTTAATGTATTATAGCATCACGGCTTCCATTTATTTCTGTGCCGCCACATATCTTATAGCTTCTCCTTGTAGTGTTTTATTCTAGTCCTCTCACAGGCATGATATACTAAAGATTGTAATCAGTGAGTTTCTTTATTCCTTTATTGTATTGTCACAGCTAATATCAGTTATGTACCTGCAGGGGCATTGTTCAAAGTTGCTAGGTTTCCCCCCATTAAAAATGTCTTCCACTTCAAAAAAAGATAAGAAAGTACAAAAAGGTTACATGTGCATTCACTCTTTAGAGTCATTCTGATTCCTAAGCAAACCATTTCATTGCAATGCATAGACAAGTAAAACAGAAAGAAAGCAGTTTCTATATTCCAATAGAAAGGGTGAAATGCAAAATTCAGTGGACAATAACTGCATATAAGACTATGTTATTGTTCCAGGCTGTGATTTAGGCACTTAGCAGTAAGAACAGCAGGGCAGCAGTATGGATGCTATACAAGCCACTGTGAGCACAAGCAAATCACCTGTATATGAACACTTATCACTCATATATCCTACATTCCTATAAAAGAACATTATGTTATGAATACTATGTAAAGAACACTATTATCAAATATCTGAAAGGAATGGATGCACTGTTCTTATTGGAGACATGAAGGTGGTGTCCCTAAAAGTTAGCATTTATCTGCTAATCCTACAGATTGTAAATCAACACAAAAATATTCAGAGGAAGGGTAGGAATCCTGAGGGGTGGGGGACCAGGACAACTTCCATCAGTTCTAACCACTAGCCATTCTGGCAAGGGCTGATGGGATAACTTCTGGAGGGCCCTGGCCATAGACTCTCACTTGCATCCTACCAAATATATATTATGCCACATTGCCAATAACTTCAGACATAATAAGTTAATTATAGGGTGTAGTATAACCATTCTTCATGAGAATTGCATGTTCCCCAGCGTATTAATGATGCAATCTTATTTACATAATATAATTGTATTGATTTATTAGAATTTCTTTTCCTGTGCTCAAGTTGCAGGCTTTCTTCTGAATCATGAAATTAAATATCTTCCACTCCTCGATTGCATATTATGGAGAATGTTATCTCAAGCTCCTATTCAATCAAAGTTCTTTGACACCGCTTTATTGATTGCCAAGCAATGTTTGCAGAGAAATTAAACTATGATCAGACTCCTTACTTGTGGAATTAGACATAAAGATTATTCTGCCATGGTAAAATATCACCTACAATGCTGAGACGGCAGATGGAAACATTTATTTGGGAACCCTCATTAACTATCGGAAAATCATTACATCTCTAATGGCTGATGATGCCAAAGTGTTACCTTGCAAACTGTACCAGGCTATTAAGAAGTAAGTTAAGCATGCCTACAGCAATAGCTTTGTCTGTATTTAATTTAAGGAGTATTTAGAAAGATGACTGTCAAGAGATTTAAAAAAAATCTATGAAGTTTTACTTTATCTTGGCACAGGAGATATGAAATATTATACTGCAGACTCTGATATGACAAAACGCTGGTGCATGTTGATTAGAAACATCAAACTGTTAGACATCAATTAAATCGGATAAACTGTTTAATTGTACATATTTATGTGAAATGTTGACAGATAACGAATACACCTCTTTCCCCATACAACTGTATGTTTACTACTTTTAGTATTTTAGTTTTTTCCTGGGGAGCTGAATTGGTTCCTGTTGAACACAACACACTAGCAAACCCTATTGAAAAGACTCACCAGCAAATCGTTCTCACAACAGTAATTCAGAGTCAAATTAGCATTACACTAAGGAAGAGACAGGAGACCCACAAGCTAAAAACATCAGTATTTATCGATGTTTCTAATGGTGAATGCCTTTTGCTGGTTTTATTCTTATATGCTTTATGAGAACTTGATAAAGAGGGAGGTAAGGAAGAAAGAAAACAGTAAAATGAAAAAGTGCCTTATCTGATTAATAAAGTGTTGCTTATTGCACCCATAATATAATGTATGGATAACTTTGAGAAAAACAGTACTTTTAGAATATGTTTTTGGAAATCCAGTTATGAAACTCTGAATGGACGTATCATTGCAAAATGGCTCATTAATTTCAGCTTTTTCATGCCCTTGCTTGCACATGGGATTTAATAGGCTACAATTAAATTGCAAAACAGATAAAATGAAAATTACCCCTTGACTTTCATGAAATATAGTTTAAGTACTAGCCCAGGCATAGGCAAACTCGACCCTCCAGACATTTTGGGACTACAACTCCCATCATCCTTAGCTAACAGGACCAGTGGTCAGGGATAATGGGAGTTGTAGTCCCAAAAACATCTGGAGGGCCAAGTTTGCCTATGCCTGTACTACCCTTTGCATTAGCAACAACAACAACAACAACAACAACAACAACAACAACAACAACAACAACAACAACAACATTATTATTATTTGTACCCCACCCATCTGGTACAAAACCCATTTCCTAAGCCACTCTGGGCGGTTCCAGTACGTATGAAAACATAGTAAAACGTCAGACATTAAAAACTTCCTGATACACTGCTGCCTTCAGATGTCTTCTAAAAGTTGTGTAGTTCTTTATAATCCTTGACATCTGATGGAAGGTTGTTCTACAGGGAGGGCACCATTAAAATAATCTATTGGAATGTTGAAGGTTTCTTACAAACTATCATCCCCCCCCCCCACACACACACTTAGAAGCTAGCCTCATAACGTCCACATGTTGAATTTTCACAGTCTCTTTCCTGAATTTGTCTCCAAGCCTGTTATCAACTTATAAGTGAAATACAAACTATTTGGAGGGCTAAAGGATGAGAGAACATGGAGATAATACAGCTCTTGGAGGAGTGCTGGATTGGCTCTTCTGGAGTGTTTGTATTTCACTGACATCCACACTACCCCCTTTCACAGCCCCCTCCCCATATCGGTAAGCAACAGTGACCCATCCAGCTAGTAAATTAGCATAGTTACTTTGCTCCACTTGGTGAGCTGCTTCTGCTAAGTAGTACTAGAAGAGATTTGTTTGTTTAATGTACTGCGCTTCATCCGTAGGTCTCAAAGCGGCTCAGAACATAAAAATGCAATATAAAAGCAGTTATTCACTAACCACCTGTCCACAATGTTCTTCAACTGGACAGTGTTGCCATTTTTAAAGAAGGAAACCAAAAACAAAAATTAAACTAAGCAATGAAATCACTACAAATAAACACATAAAAGCCAACAGAAACCGCATGAAATCCTTCTAATATAGGTTTCAAAAGCCAGCACAGACACTCAAAGTTCTAATACACCCCTAACATAGTTCAGTCTGGACTTGCTGGGGCAGAGGAAGATCAGAAAAGCCTCCCCCTCAAAATAAATAAATAACTGATTTTGACTGGTTGTGTTTTATATTGTTAAGTTACTTAGTGATTTGTTTTCTTTTTTGTAGAAAGCAATTAAGAAATGTAATAAAAATAAACAAATGAATAAGCACAGTATCAAACATCACTGGTGAGGTGCCATCATTAATTTGAATACCACTTTCAAGAATGTCCTCTCCCTAGAAAGTGCCTGTCTCACCTCATTATGCATAGAGAAAGGGCTGTTATGTAGATATGTACAGGAGAAGATGCTCCTTCAGGTAACTGGCTAGAAGACATTTGCAGCTTCAAAGATTAATGCTAACACTTTGCACTCGGCTGGGAAATCTTCCCGGTTATCAATTAAACTTTGTTATATCTTTCCCATGCAATCTGAAATTTTATTCCACTGCATCACTACTTTTACAGAGGTTTCTGCTCATGGATCCACTTAGCTATTAATTTTATTTTCTCTGTCTCCACTTATACCTGACTATATTGGCAAAATTGAATGGATCTAGCTACTTCAACATTTCCTCATTCTGCCCTGTTCTTTCTTTTTCTGTGGCCTTCAAGTCATGGTGAAATCAATCAAGTTGATCAATTAAGCACTTAGAACGGCCAGGAATCACTTCCAATAAGAGGGTTAGCTTCTGTGACAAAGACACAACAATACCACAGCTACCCTGTTTTTAATGAGGGAATCTATTTATTGAAAGACCACAGTATTAAGGTTGCACTTAATACTAAAGGAAACCAGTTAAAGCAACCAATCTCCCAGTAAAGCTACATAAAGAAAGGTCCATTCCAAAACCAAACAGAACACAAATATCAATAAAATATGCAGGGGAAGAATTCACAGGCATTATAGACACAGAATATTTAACGTTAACTTGCTCTCAGAGCTTGCCACAGAATGTGAATAATTCAGATCTTATTTATGAATTGCTGTGGCCCATGCACATTTTCTCAATTCTCTGAAAAGACTGACAGACTGCCCATCACCTTTTGTTTGAGCTGGCTGAAGCCTATTATTTGTGTCTTATAATCTATGGGTGATATATAACATTAATCAGAGAATGGCCGCTGAAATCAATAAAATTCTAAGTCCATTGATTTTAATGGATCTGCTTCAAGTATGACTTAGTTGGCTATCATCCTATTTCTATTAATAGCATCTTCTATAAACAACTTCTTCTTCCTTTAGAAAGAAAAGGGGGGAAACCTTCCATAAATGCAGTTCTATGAATGAAACAACATCTACCTACCCATGCAGCATATAATGGAATATGGAACACTGGTTATGCAGATTGCTTAGCGTGGACTGGAGAATTATAGCCTCTACTTTCAGTTCCTTTCAGTTAAGTTGTTGTGCCTGCTGCTACCCTTTTCTGAATAATTTCATCTCTTCACATTCCTATTTGAAATTACCTAAGCTGCAATTATCAAAAGCTTCCTTCACATATTAATCATATGAAGAGGGTCCATGCACTGAAAGAAGGATCTTTGTCAACAACTGTTTTTTGTGTTGAAGATATGGTATATGGAAATTTATGGACCTAATGGGTATCTAAAGCCATTTGCACATGCAGAATGTAGGCACCCTATATATAGAAATGAGCAAACTAGTGATATTTTAGGGAGCAGGCGGTGCCCATTACTTACATCATAGGAGCCTACACAACATAAAACACTGTTGCTGTATGTTGTATGTTGCAAGAAGCCAAGTTACAGGGAACCAGACAGAGGGCCTTCTCGGTAGTGGCGCCCTCCCTGTGGAACACCCTCCCACCAGATGTCAAAGAGAACAACAACTACCAGACTTTTAGAAGGCAGCCCTGTTTAGAGAAGCTTTTAATGTTTGATGTATTATAGTATTTTAATAAGTTTTTTGGAAGCCGCCCAGAGTGGCTGGGGAAGCCCAGCCAGATGGGCGGGGTATAAATAAATTGTTGTTGTTGTTGTTTATCTTATATTTTGGAAATGCACATCCAGGTTTTCTTTACCTTTAAATTTTTTTAGGAGCCCCAAGAGAGTGGGGCCCTAAGCTATAGCTTGTTTAGCTTATACGTAAATCCGGCACTGGTAATACCGAATGCTGTTCATTCATTTTTCTGCAGTACGAAAAAAAATGCTGAAAGTCAAAGGCTTTGCTGAGCATATGCAATACCCTAGGCCTCTTCCAAATAATCATGCCAGTGACATTTTTATCATTGTTATTACTGCTGCCATTTTCATTACATTGCATTTTGGGCTGTTTTTGTAATTAATAATAAAACATCCTGGAACTATGAAATGAAGGTCAGGCTTTATTATTTTTAATCAATGAATTAAAAAATTGTCTTTGGCCAAGGACTAAATCCAAGATTCTATAACCATCAGTAACACTGATGTGGCAGATGTGCTCCAAAGAAATGTCTGCAGTTGCTAGTAGGATCCCATTTAAAAAAAAAAATCAAAAATCCAGATTTTTTAAAATAAAATGTAATGTCAAACCGGGCCTCAGGCACAATCCAGCCATTCAGTTTCACTGTACGCCATGCATTGTCAAAAGAACTGCAGTGGTTGGAGCATCAGAAAGAAATGCTCCGTGGCTTTTCAGAGTTATTCAAATAGCTCATATAAGACTTTCAATGCATATTGCGATACATGACAATGATACAGTCTTGCACATGCCAGTGGCGCTTTTGCACTGTTAGCTAGAGGACATGGAACTCCATCTGCCACAGTGACTGGTGGCAGTCCCCTGTAAATATGAGACTATAAAATAAGAATGCAAGAATAGCTCTTCAGCAGCAGACGAAATGCCTACACTGAATTTAGATTGTTCAGTACCAATGTGAGGCAGATCACTATTGCTTCCATTATTGCTTTATTTACAAGGGAAACTGAGGCTTAAAAGATTTTCCTAATGCTAGGCACAAAAAGAATGGCTTTACCAAAAAAACTTTTTCTGGAGGGAAAGGGGAGGTCACCTTATTATTAACTCATTCTTCTATAAGACTATCATATTTGACTCTAAGCCATTAGGCAACTGTGTGAAATCTTGGTGATAAAGTATGGGAGAAATTTTTAAAGGTGTTTTTTCCCCCTCCACACACACACTAATGTTCTCTATGTATCATATAGGAACAACATCCTAGTGCACTAAAATGGATCTGAGCGTTTGGATTTTCGGCTCAAATGAAACTCAGAAGAGGTGGTGAAGTTTGATCTGTTCTTCAGCTAGAGGTGAGACTTTGATGTAAAGAGTCATGCAACTGTATTACATAGAAAGTCACTCCCTTAATAGCGAAGATTGTGTAGTCTCCTAGATTTTCAAAGTTTAAATGGAGAAGCAGACACAGTTTGTACCATCCTGTCCTGTTTATGAAGCACAAAGAGCAACTACAAATTTCAAATCCTTAAGATTTGAGGCTACTTTATTGAAAAATGAAGAGTTTTCAACAAGTGAAAAAGAGACAAGTGTCACCTTATCTCTGTGGACATTACAGAAATATTACACACTTTAAGTTACCTCCTAAAAGTCGTTTCATGAAGACAATGTATTAGACATGGCCCCAGTACAATCTATTGTATACTTAGGGTCATATTCAATGAGGTCCTACTCAGAGTAGACCCTTTGAAATTAATAGACCTAAGTTAGTAATGTCCATTAACTTCAACGGGTCAACAATGAGAAACATTAGCACTGAATACCACCCAAAATATACACAAAACCATGCTCCTGCTTCCATTATTACCATTTTCAATATAAATCATTTTTTCTTCTAGCCTGTTTATATTTCATTCAATCGCAAGGGGTTCAAGCTGGTTTCTAATCATATAGCACTCCAAATTTGAAGCATTAATAAATAATAAGGGAAGACTCACAGCCATAAATGTTGAAACATGAACTGCCCTATATAATTTATAGAAGATTCTGGTTAGAAACTACTTCATTTTCAAAAGTCATAAAGGCTCAAGATTTTCCTGGGAGAGAATTCCGTAAGTGTGATCCAATATAGTTTCAGTCAATACAATAAAATACTGGAAAAGTAATGACTAGGGTTCATTATAAAGCAATAGTGGCATTTTTTTTATCTCTGCATTACAAGACAGACAATGCACAGGCCATTATGAGCAGAAGAAATGCCAGATTAAGAGTTCATATTTTCCTAGTGGCACATTGATTATTTAATTTCTATACTGCTCAATATATTTTAAATACTTCTAAGCAATGTACAAAAAACTAAGGCAACAACAGACAATATTATAAAAATACAGCTCCATATAAAAATGTTACATTAATACAAAGTTACTCACATATATAAATGAATTTCAGTTCATTTTCCTTTGAACACACTCTTCCCTCTCAACCTCAGGCTTCTCACTCAGAATCAAACAAACCTTCAGCTCACCCACAAAAGTCTCACAACAAGAGGAGTTCATGGAAACAGCCTAGTCTCTCCCTCTAGACTTGCTCTTTATGGACAGGTACTTCCTCAGGCTGCCTACAGCTGTGTCCTATTCAGCTACACTCACACAGGTGCAGCAGGTTTGCTGAGTTTCCCAGGAGGTGCAAAGGATGGGGAGTGACTTCCCTCCACTCACAGCCCTTTCTGTCCTATCATCCTCCTCATCCACCAGCTGGAATCTGCTAGAAGCTTCTCCTATACAATTTTATTAAAATGGCAACCACCATTTGTTACTAAATCCATTCCTAGATGCATCCACTACTTAAGTCCACAGCATGTGTCTCACCAACAGAAAAAGAGCCATATATTCCATTTGGGGTAACAGCTATTATCTAGAAGTACAGGAAAATGTTAAATTATCAAAGGCATGAATTTCCTTAAGCGAGAAGAAGCCTCTTTTTAAACCAGCCCTAAGTTCGCAAAATGTACTAGCTAATACACATTTCTACTTGCCAACTTCTCTGTGCTCACATCTGTTAATACTGGTGGTTAATAGCCTTAAAGTCTTCTCTATTAAGATTCCTGGAGGCTCTTCTTACTTGCCAGAGGTGGCCGGCCAAGGCATGTAGGCTCCTCTGGGCATCTCCTTACCAAGGATGCAAGAGAACTGAGGTACGTCTCAGATCAGAGACAGCCAACACTGTCCCCTCCAGATGTTGTTGGACTACAACTTCCATCATCAAGCTGACTGGGGCTGATGGGAGTTGGGAATCTAAATCTGGAGACTACCATGTTGGCTCCTTCTGCTTTACACATTTAGACGGATGTAAGTCCCCCTGAACTCAGTCAGGTATACTTCTCAGTAGGCATTTGTAGGGTTGTACTGTTAAAAGAGTAAACCAGGTGGCTCAATTATGCATGCTTTTTTGGTGTTACAACAGATTGTATAATGCTGATAATGCATGGAAATTATTTCAGAACAACTAAAGCTGATTAAAACACAGCAGCTAATTATATTTCAGCAGCTTTCCCTGTGTCTATGAAATAAAACAAAAGATGGTATTTATTCAGAATATTAATGGCAGCACTCTCTGGCAGGTAAGAGGCAAACCCTGCAGAAACAATGCAGCGCAACAAAGCATAATGCATGGGATATGAAACACAACCCAGCGCAAATGAGTGAGCAGTACTAATCCTACATTGAATAATGCTAATTGCAGGTGAAAATCTTGTTCAGAAAACCACCTTCATGATATCCTTATACATGATCTAGGAACTTGTCTGTCTTGTCTAATGACACGCACACAGCACAACTGAGCAGTCTACACAACAAACTTCCATCAAACCAGCAGTTATGTCTACCCACATGCTGCAATACATGGTGAAGATCTGATTTGGACAAATTTCAAATCCCAAATAGAAATGACTTGAAAGGATTCTGGGCTCGCCAGAGCTGAAATGGAACTCTGTAAGATGGCTTGAGTTGAAGCAGGCAGTGGCGTAGCGTGGGGGGTGCAGGGGGGGCCAGCCGCACCTGGCACAACATCTGGGGGGGCGCGCTCGCACTCCCAGCTCTCTGCCCCTACCTGGCTCACTCACTCTCTCTCACTGCAGTGCTGGCTGTGCGAATCCGATCCGAGCCGCTGGGTCGCCGCCCACTGTGGAGGGGGTGGGTGCCAGGCGTGCGGTGCGGAGAGAGAGCGAGGGACTATCTGGGGGAGGGACAGTGCAGCGGCCACCCAGCGCAGCGCTGAGAGCGGGAGAGAATCACACCAGACCAGACCAGGCAGCAGCAAGAAGAAGCTGGCAGCGGCGGCAGGTTAGGGGTTAGGGGGCGCAAATTACATGCCTTGCCCCGGGTTAGGGGGTGCAAATTACTTGCCTTGCCCCGGGTGCTGACAACCCACGCTACGCCGCTGGAAGCAGGGACTCACCTTGGCAATCCAGCCATGAAAAGAATAAGAAGAAGCTATATCCATGTGCTGAAAGTGAAAGGTAATACAGTGGTACCTCGGGTACATATGCTTCAGGTTACATACGCTTCAGGTTACAGACTCCACTAACCCAGAAATAGTACCTCAGGTTAAGAACTTTGCTTCAGGATGAGAACAGAAATTGTGCTCCAGCGGCGCGGCAGCAGCAGGAGGTCCCATTAGCTAAAGTGGTGCTTCAGGTTAAGAACAGTTTCAGGTTAAGTACGGACCTCTGGAACAAATTAAGTACTTAACCCGAGGTACCACTGTAGTATCTCTAAGCCTGCCATAATGTCAGGGTGGAAAGATGAGGAAAGAGAGAAGAAACATCATGGTCAGAGTGAGGAAAGGGTGCAGAGGGCCACCTCCATTGTTACTTACAGGCCAAGCTTGTAATCAGATGGAATTATTGCAACTATAAATTTAACCCCTTCATATTCTGCACCTCCAATTTTTGTTAAAAGTCTGTGTCTGTTTTTCTGTGATATGGCATGTTTCAATAGGCAATATGGATATTTTTTGACCAATAGTATATAGAAAATTATTCTAATCCTAAAATTTGCAGAAAAGCCACTGCACCCATCCAGTTGAAATTTAGCAGGATACTCCAGTTCTGTGAAAAAGTATGGAAGAAATTATTGCATTCTGTGTGTGCAACTGTTCAGCATTTCACTTTGGCCAACTGTAGGTCTTATCCAGGTTTAACTAAGACATCTGCCAGTTTCACCATGATCATCCCTGCTTGATAACCACCACAAATATGCAACATGCCATCCCATTCAATCTGGTATGTGTATGGCAGACCAAGATTAAATGTCCATGCAGTACACAAAGAAAGCATTAGCCTTCTGACTCTGAAGGGGGGAAAGCAACTTGAAAGGAAATTACTGTATATGCTGTTGTACATTTCGTATGAACATTCTGAATGCTACATCATCTGCGGCATGGAAAACTTTTACTAATAATTTCAGAATAATTTTGTGCATTGTTTTGCACAAACGTGGATTTTATGTATGGAAAATGTGGGTTTTATGTGTGGAAACTGTTGCCCTTGTGACATTTCACTGATATACTGTTTGTGAAGTGTTTTACAACATGCCAAGTGGAAATTATTTTATCTCACATGCATATAGCTATATTGCTCATTTTGACCATAGATGGGTACAAAGATAAGTAATACATAAAGATTTCAAATTCTAACTGCTAGGTGTTGTCTTGTTTTTTAATGCAGCCAGCAGAGGAAAAGATCCTGCAGTTTAAACGTGAAAGGCAAAGCTAACTTGGCGCTTTCATTCCAATGAACATAGTAGTTTATTATTTTAGGCACAGACCCTGGCCGAGACCACAATGACTCCACGGCTCGTGAGCAAATAAAAGAGGACAAATTGAATGTGATAGCATGGAGAGAGAAAGAAAAAGTGAACAAAGAGCAGGATGCCAATTTGTGGTTTGATAGAAGAACTGACTACAAAATGGGCCAGGAAGCAGGACTTCTGAGCGTGAACATGATTGAACTCTTTCCTCAGAAGGGGCTGTTTATTCTCTCGAAAATTAGCAAAACACTATGTGGCTGCAAATGAATGGTCCACCACTGAATCTGTGTGACCCGGAGCCTTTCATTCAGTTGTGTCACACAATAGGCGACAGAATTTCTCACTCTTGGAAGGCAAGTATAGAAGAGAAAGGAAGTCGTAACCTTGGAACATTCTCCAAATATGAATGGGCTTCTCTTCAGATAACCGGCCTCTTAAACATGGCTTAACTATAAATGGAAAATAAATCTGCAATCCCAGTACACCTTCCATAAGGAGTGACTCTACTGATAAACCAAGGAAATGTTTTTGTGAGCTTCTCCACAAGGAATTTCTAGAGCATTTTCTCCTGCCCAATAAAATACTGGAAATGGCACAGCCAGAAAACACTTGCAAATAAAATGGAATAAATTATACACCATAAATAACCAGGTAGATAGATTTGACATCCTCATCATCAAAAAAACATTTTATACAGACACGATCAAGGATCTAAATGAGTAAGGTATCTAGAAATGTGTTTACACTAAAGTCATTGATATAAATTTCATATTGCAGGCATTCATATTGTCTAGATTAAAAATCCATTCAACATGGTTAAGAATTCAGGCTGGGTTTTCACTGGTTTATTGCATGTAACTGAAAGAGTGGAGTTATGTGTTATGCATTATCACTTGGCATTAAATTGTGCAGCCTCACACTTGTCCTGTAAAATACAGTTGTACCTCAGAGGTTGAACAGAATCCATTCTGGAAGTCTGTTAGACTTCCAAAACTTTCAGGAACCAAGGCGTGGCTTGTGATTGGCTATAGGAGTTTCCTGCACTCAATCGGAAGCCATGTCGGGCGTTCGGCTTCCGAAAAACTGGAACACTCACTTCCGGATTTGTGGCGTTCAGGAGCTGATTTGTTTGACAACTAAGCTGAATCCTAGGAGCTTGTCACATTGGGTTATAATAATTCTTTTTTTTTCCCTTCAATTAAAGCAAGATGGCATATTGGAAAGCCCTGCTGGGGAAGTGTTCGCACAGGACAAAGATCCAAGGACTTCATGGGCAGGATAAAATGCAAAAGCTGATTTTGGCCTATTCTTATTTTCATGTAGATTAGGTTTAGCATTCAGCTTCATTCTTTTTTCTCTCATCTGAATCTCAAAGCAGAAATTACAATTAAATACTCAGTACACCAGCTTAGTTCAAAACAGGCATAACTCCTTTGAGTTGCTTTTACTTATCCCTTTTTCTGGCTTTTTGCTGCAAAATCAGAGGCTAAGTCTTTGAATGGGTCTCTAACACTGTGCTGCTCTCACCTTGTATTTAAATGCATGCAATGATTCTTTCATGGTTTTGAAGCAGTGTCTCTTGCTCCCTGGGTACATTTATTTATTTTAGGAAGAAATATAGTCCCCCCCCCCCGCTTTAGCAACTGTGCACAGCATGATTTCAGGGTTGTTGTTTTTTTGTTCTCTTAATCAAAATTATCACTTAATTCATTTGATTGTTGCACAGTTCTCATATATTCCCCCCCCCCCTCAAGCTTTTCAGGGCATCATTGAAAATCTGCTCATTCCAAGTTCATAGGCACATATAACAAAAGCAAGGAACAAAAATATGAAAACAGCAAAATAATCATGTTTTCTATCCCACCCCCACCCCCCACCCCCCGGAATCTGAATGACTACCTACTCCAGCCAGGAAACATAAGGTTATATTTAGTCCACCAGACATCTTGGATCTACGCAGTGGTGGAGCTTCATGCTCCAGCACAGGGGGGCGGAGAGCAGGCAGGAGTGGGGCTGGCGTGGCCCCAGGGGCGTGGCGCGCTGCCCACAGGGGCGTGGTGCACATCCTGGGGGCATGGCATACTGCCTGCGGGGGCATGGCACCCAGCACGGGGGGGGGGGAGCCGCGATGGCACCCCACCAGGATCGCGCTGCTGGGGGCAGTGAGCTCCCCCCACACTCCTCTTCCTCTGCCAGTGAATCTACGTCACGAATCAATTTTGGTATTTGATTCCAGCATTTAAAACAGAGAAACCTTGACTGATACAGCATCAGTAATCTTGAATTACACCAAATGAAGAGCCATAATAGCCACCATATCCCAACATTATCAGATTTACAGTGGTTGGTTTTTTGTTTCTTTTAAATGGTTTATTCTACTTCCAATCACTAGTATCAGAATCTCCTGCATTTTGTGTAAAAGAATAAAATGTGTTAATTGAACTTGGGTTCTTTGCATCTGGCAAGCCAACACAATGTATCAACAGCACCAGTATTGCTGGGAAATGTCAGAAATGCTACTAATACAACTGCTAATAGCAGAGCAAACAAAAAAACTGAAAAGCAATTGGTGAGATATAGCACACTGAGAGTAACTTTGCAGACATACAGGAGAAGAAGATATTAAAGACAAATAGACACAAGACTTTAAACAGGGACATCACTCTTTGCTATGGCGTTTTCACCACTTGTGACAAAACATTTCAGTGGTTCTGAGATGGACTCCTTTATTATTATGTCAAGAGTCCTCTTGTCAAGCACTTTCTCTTAGGCTGGAATGTCACCCGCAAAATTCTGCTGGTGCTAGAAAGTGTTTTCAGCTATACATAAATTAAGGGCAGGGTTGAATGTTGGTGTGTCCATATAGGGTAGTAGCTATGTATAATAAAAATCAACTGAACAAGTTAGTTCTGATTAAACTACCGTATTTTTCGCCCTATAGGACGCACCTAGGGGGTTTTTTTTGGGGGGGGAATAAAGGAAAAAAGTTATCCCCCCCCCAGCCGCGGCTTCAGCGCGCCCCGCGCTCCGGGCAGCAGGCTGCTATCCGCAGCATAGGGAGCCCTGCGGGAACTCCCGCGGGCTCTGCAGGCTTGCTGATAGCTTCCTGAAGCCTGGAGAGCAAGAGGGGTCGGTGCGCACTGACCCCTCTCGCTCTCCAAGCTTCAGTGAAAGCCTGCATTCGCCCCATAGGACGCACACAGATTTCCCCTTCATTTTTGGAGGGGAAAAAGTGCGTCCTATAGGGTGAAAAATACGGTAATTCCTTGGTTTCAATGGGACAGTTGTGACTAGTTTAGTTGAATTGAGGGCCAAGGTCTTGATTACTCCGAACACTGCACATCTTAAATCATTTATATCAACATATTATATCAGACAGAAATCAAAGTCCATCCTGAGCACCTTCTGGCTATAGCAGAAAAATTAAGTCCTTGTTAAACTTAAAATAGTCCATATATTACTATGTGGACATTATTATTGATGTTATTATTGTGCGGATAATATCATTCTCTCCTGCCAACCTAGCAATTCGAAAGCACGTCAAAGTGCAAGTAGATAAATAGGTAAGGTAAACGGGAAGTTAAACAGCGTTTCCGGGCGCTGCTCTGGTTTGCCAGAAGTGGCTTAGTCATGCTGGCCACATGACCCGGAAGCTGTACGCCGGCTCCCTCGGCCAATAAAGCGAGATGAGCACCACAACCCCAGAGTCGGTCACGACAGGACCTAATGGACAGGGGTCACTTTACCTAATATCATGCTAGGTATACGCCTATGATTTTTGCTCACTCTAAAAGCCTGATTCGAATCTAGCTCTGGCAGCAAAAAAAGCTCACCTTGAATTAACCGTAGAGAACAGAATAGATGCCTAGCAGTTAAGGCAAACACTTTCATGGATAGGACTTGCATGATATGGTTGTACACGAGTTGAGAAATATTAACCCTAGATGAGTTTTGGGTCTCAACAGATTGAGACACCCAAGTTAAGCCAGTTAAAAATGTCCTGCATCATACTCCATTCATTCATGTACCTCTTTCCTGGCAATATTTTCTTCCTATAAAAACCCCTGTTTCCTGAGGGCATTTATTACATTACACTTCAGAATTTTTCATACATTGGGGGTGGGATCCTTTAATAATCATCTAGCCTCTTCTTGCTCTAGATACCATCAGCAATACTTTTAGTCTGACAACCATGAAAATACAAATTATTTTCATTCCTCCCCCCCCCCCCAATTTTAATGCTGTTGACCTTCCAGTCCAAACACACTAAGAAAGGAAATGAGAGATATCTTCAGAACTTTAATAAAATGTAAGGCATAACGTGAAATAACATTTAAGGATTTTTTTATTGTTGGCTGCTTTGAGGGTATTTTTTGGGTAGCAAGGCAGCCTGTATATTTCAACATACTGATATTTACAAAAATTGCAAAGCTGAATTCTGCAGGTGCCGACAGTTTAAGATGCTGAAGATTTTCAAAGAATCTTGAAAAAAATATATCCACGGGATTCCCCACCCCCCAGAACAGACACCCCCTATCTTGCATCCATTTCTTAGTTCTTAGGGCTTTCCCCTCCAAGCTGAGCCTGCAACATAGCAAGAATCACCTGAAATCTGACTTGTGCAGGTTTATATGGTGCCAAATTTGTGAGGCTGGCAGGTGCTGCATGCAGTGGTTGGCACTGTCCCACTGCTCCTGAGGCAAGATGCTACCATCCTACCAAAATGTTCACCATTAAAAATGCATGGCTATATTATCTTGATATTTGCTGCCAGCTAAATTGGTGGAAAAGCTTGTGACGGTTTCAGAAGTCAATTTATCACATGAAAAACTTGCTGTAACAGAAATTAGGTCATAACAGCAACATTGGCTTCAAAACTGGGTCAGCCATTAAGAGAAACTTTATGACTGTGCACAACTGAAAGATCTAATCAATGGATTATGACTAATATACCATGTTTATTGCTCTTATTTCTATGTGCGTATTGCCTTGCATTGCCCTTTTACACATGGCAAAATATGAAATTAAAATTAAAGGATTACAGTGGTACCTCGGGTTAAGAACTCAATTCATTCTGGAGGTCTGTTCTTAACCTGAAACCGTTCTTAACCTGAGGTACCACTTTAGCTAATGGGGCCTCCCACCACCGCCGCACCGCCAGCGCGCGATTTCTGTTCTCATCCTGAAGCAAAGTTCTTAACCCAAGGTACTATTTCTGGGTTAGTGGAGTCTGTAACATGAAGCGTCTGTAACCTGAGGTACCGCTGTATAACTGGCTACTGCAGATATGGGACTCCTGCAGTAGTAGTAGTAGTAGTAATAAATTATTTGTACCCCACCCATCTGATTGGGTTGCTCCAGCAACTCTGGGCGACTTCTAGGCTTTTGCTAACTAAAACATCTGGGGGGCACCAAGTTGGGGGATGCTGTCCTAGCCAAAAAACACAAAAAAGTATCAACACTACTTCAACCAGCAAAATGTCATCCTGAGTTCTGCTCCCTGATCATGCTAGTGTGTGACAGAATGCTTTGAACAGGCATAAATTAACTGGAGGCACTATATTATGAAATCATTATTCCGTGGTACCTACCTATCATTGGGGCATATTGCAGCCTCTTGAAAATCACAGAAAACTTGTGCCACCCAACAGAATTTAATCAGTCCATGAGAGATTCATAACAAATCTGTCAGCTTCTGAGATGTCATGGAACTATCTGTTCCTTCTTGCTGCAGCAGAGTATCATATAAAACATCAGGAAATATTTTATATTATTAACAGGATGCCATGTTCGCAAGCTTCACAGAGCATTGGCTACATGGAACTTTGGCCCAAGTTAGCATTATGCCTCTTGTGTCCTCATGTGGGAGTTTGTTGCCATTTTTTTTAAAAAATATATCCATACTGGTTGTAGCGTTAATGTTTTTGATTTATTTATTTTTACTGGAGTCCACATTTTTACTGGTATTTTTATTTATATTCAATATATGTATTCTTAACCTCAAAATATGTCTTTATATGTATATATCAAAACATGACAAAACCATTAAATTAGGAACCAGGTTTACAGTCTTAAAATAATCCTGAAAATGTCAAAAATCTATAGGCTGTTCCCGAGTTATAAATTCTGCATATCGATCTCAGCGATATCATTTTGAGGAGACTCAAGAGGACTAATTATGCCAGCAAGTGAGCGAATAGAATAAATAGCACTTGGCATATTTGCTTGGGATATACATATTACACACTTTAAATGTCAGAATAATAAGGAAAGGAAATGTTTGTTTTTTTAAAAACCCTTCTATCCTGATTGGCCAAACTTTACCCTGCTTGACATACCCTCATAAGTTAAATGTACCCACATATTTGACCCGTTCCACTTCTGGGAGATTGCTAAAAAAACAAATACTGAAGAATTTTTGGTATATTGCAAGTCCTTGTACGTATCAGAAACTAATGATTTTGGGGGGTTTTAAGACAGCTATATTTTCACTCAATAATCTTGAGGTAAGAAAGACGGTTCTGTCCTGCACAGCTGTCAAATACTGTCATACCTCGGGTTGAAGTTGCTTCAGGTTGAGCGCTTTCGGGTTGCGCTCTGCGGTGACCCGGAAGCAATGACACCACGCGCATGCACAGAAGCGGCAAATTGTGACCCACACATACGCAGACACGGGTTGCGTTCGCTTCAGGATGCGAACGGGGTTCTGGAACGGATCCCAATCGTATCCAGAGGTACTACTGTAGGTAGCTGGCTTTCAGGGGAGCCAGGAGCTGCTGGAAGATCAGAGGGAAGACTCCCCTCTCACTGGGCTACTCACAGACTATTTAAGGAAGCCCCGCTCCTTGAGCCCACCATGGGACTTATCCACCCATCCACCATTTATTTCGTAAGTCCTTGGTTTTGATGTGGTTATCGTCTGGTTCTGCTTCACCCCCTATTCTTTCTTTTGTTGTTGTTCCATGCAGTCACTTTGCTGCAAACATCAGTCAGTTGCTCTGTGATGGGGCTGGGAAGGGTATGGAGGGTATTACAAATCTAAGACGTGTGGGATGTGAAACTTATAGCAGTCAAGTACAACATTCCTACAGTGGACATGTTAGGGGATATTTTTGTACCACTCAGGAGAAAACTTCCTGTTTCCTCTGAGCTGGGACAGACTTCCACTGCATGTGACTTGATGTGGGTGTGGCCTGTTGTTGGTAGAGGAGCACATGGCCTCCATGTTCTGCTTTCTGTGTTCTCCATTTTTGTTTTCCTATGTGTTAACAGAAGTGACTGCTCAGTCGCGGTCACTTGGGACCTTATGGGACAGTTCATGTAGATCCGGCATAGGCAACCTCGGCCCTCCAGATGTTTTGGGACTACAATTCCCATCATCCCTGACCACTAGTCCTGTTAGCTAGGGAACATGGGAGTTGTAGTCCCAAAACATCTGGAGGGCTGAGGTTGCCTATGCCTGATGTAGATATATAGTTATGTAACCTAAGCCTGCCTTCAGGGATCTATCTGTGAACCTGAATGAATGTGTGAGTAAACTGTTGTTGTTGTTGTTGTTTAGTCGTTTAGTCATGTCCGACTCTTCGTGACCCCATGGACCAGAGCACGCCAGGCACTTCTGTCTTCCACTGCCTCCCACAGTTTGGTCAAACTCATGCTGGTAGCTCCAAGAACACTATCCAACCATCTTGTCCTCTGTTGTCCCCTTCTCCTTGTGCCCTCCATCTTTCCCAACATCAGGGTCTTTTCCAGGGAGTCTTCTCTTCTCATGAGGTGGCCAAAGTATTGGAGCCTCAGCTTCACAATCTGTCCTTCCAGTGAGCACTCAGGGCTGATTTCCTTCAGAATGGAGAGGTTTGATCTTCTTGCAGTCCATGGGACTCTCAAGAGTCTCCTCCAGCACCATCATTCAAAAGCATCAATTCTTCGGCGATCAGCCTTCTTTATGGTCCAGCTCTCACTTCCATACATCACTAGTGAGTAAACTACTTTTATATTAAATTTAATCAGATTCTCATGTCTGTTCTTTTTAAGGGAGGGATTAGAAGGGATCTTACCAGGAATCTTAAGTCGTGAGGCTCAGACAAGCCAGCAACAAGATAACCGCTGTGTAATTTTAAAAGAACTCTGCTAGGATATGGAACTTGCTAGCGCAAGTTAGGAATGGTATCATTAATTAAAATATCCTCTCCTGCCTCCCTAATCATCCTCACAAGATGGAATCCAAAAATCCATGCATGCATTTTGGACATACTTCCCCCTCCTCAAAACACAGCCCTCCTCCCACAAATAGCAAAAAGAATTACAAACAGTAAAATTAAATCATCCCACGTTAGTAAGAGGGACAGTATATTTTCTTTCTCCAGTGTTTTAGAGGATTAAAGTGTTAAGTGGAGTGAAACCTCACCAACAATTGTTCTAATTCTTAGTGACAGTATTTGCCTTGAGTGACACTTTCCATCAGAAAGTGCAAGTACATCAAGCACACCCATCAAGACTTCAAGTACAAAGACAGATAAAATATTAATTAAAATGTATATTTTTTCATGAATATTACATTTGCAGTACATGAAAGTACGCTATAAATGCAAAGGAAAAAATTGCAGGCATGATTTCTGACAGTAACCCAAATACATTATTTTAAGCTCTAATTATGGAGCAGTTCCTTTAAAACCATCCATCTAAAGTCAGGCCTGCCAATGCCAATTTTTAGAGAATTTGCTGGTTTAGGGCTACACATTGATTTTTTTATTGTGATAAATTAAAATCCAATATTAGCCAACAAGATACAAAGCGCACAAAAATCAACATTTGTCTCTTTTAAATTAGGTCAGACGTATGTGCATGAGTAACGCAGACAAATGAGAGAAATCAGACATGGGCATTTTGTGAAATAAGTAATAATTTGGCAAATGATGACATGACAATGAACTTATCCAAACTGGGGCAGTGGAGCAGAGCCAGAGGACAGGAGGATTATAGTCCACACAGGGATGCAGCAACTATCCATGATTTTCAGTTCCAGCAATGAAATTATTTGTTTTATGATGTGAAGTACACTAAATAGTCAGAAGCTGCTGTAAATCCATGTGTGGTTGCCCCATGTAGAGAATCAATGAACTGCAGGTGGCAACATCCTCAGTGAAGAACCTTCCTGATTGACCACCAAGGCTGATCACTGGATCCTTCTAGGCAGAAAGGAGTAGGAAGAACTAGCCTTTATCCAGCTGATCCTTGCTTGAGAAACAAGGTCTTCCTGAATCCTAAGTTATTATTTGGGCCAGCTTCCAATTTGACCTCAAGAATTCACTTGCTCTTTGGTTTGAACTCTTGGCTTGCCCCTTGGTCCTGTTCTTGACCCCTGTTCTGTCTTGGGGCTCATAGTTCCTGACTCACCTCAGACTGCTTTCCATGGCCCAATCTCAATGTGAATATTGCAACTGTAGCAACCACAGCTAATTAACTACTTTCTCTTCTTTATTGTGCACTGTGGAATATCTGGCAGGATGAGGAAAAGTCAGAATCAGCAGAATAAAGTGATTGTAGGAAGAAGGGCCTGTAACTGGGATTTCTCCTCATTTTATGACATCGACAGTAGCAGGTTCTCAAATGAGAACTAGAATGAGAGCACACCAATTGCAGGCCTATATCCTGTAGTGCATGGTGTGTGGTGCCACAACTCACTGATCTCCGGTCAGTCACACTGTTGTTGCTTACTGGGCGATATAGCAGGGTGGGAGAGATGGTGGTGCAGTGCAAACACGCCAACAGAACTAATCCTGCTGGTGCTTTTGCCACTTCCCCTCTACCTCCCGGTCAGCAGCAGCAGTGTGACCAACTGGAAATGTCACACTGTGTCACACTATCCACTACTGGAATGACAACAGCAGACTTCACTCTCTTACAGCTTTAGAAATTATATTATCATTCTGGCCAGTGAAGCTAAAAATCCTCTTTTTCAGGTGCTAGCATCTTTGTGGATGCTTCCTCTGACTCATACTCATTTTTTTCTCATTCTAGAAGTCTGGGGAAGACAATTTCCCTATGGACACAGGAACTGCTGTAACTTGGAAATGTCCTAGTAAATCCCAGATACTGCCATAATGCCTCACAGATTTCACATCCCACTTCAGATACACTGGAAAGGATGAGCTTGGCGGACAAGTTCATGAAACATTGGCAACTCTTCCTTGGCATCACTTGTAAATTACAGGAAGCAGAAAGCAACACTTGCATAAGGTTATAAGCTTAGATAATCTAACAGTGCATCATACTTTGAATATATAGTACCCAGTACTATCCCAATAACTCTTCATAATTGACACTGCATTATTTACTTGTAAGTTTAATGATCTTGGTTATCCAATAACATAATATTAATTAGGAAAGCTAATTCTATCTGCCATCAGTCTGGTTTTATTTCTAGCATCATGCTAAATAGTTAATTTATATAAAAATTTAATTGAGATCCTTTTTAAAATTCAAGAGAGGGCATAAGCCACGGTGAAGATAATTATAGTTAAGATAAAAGCTGTTTTTCAGTGTGTTCTGATTTTATTTTTAATGTTTGACTTAAGCCCCTGTTAATCCAAAATAAAATTGTTTAAGTGATGGAAATATAATGATTTGACTATGAGATAATTTCAAGCCATTCTTTAGCCTCTGTGTTATGAGATTTTAATATAACAACAACAACAACAACCAGCCACTACCCTTTTAGTACATACTTTCAGCACTTTACATATGGACACAAAACCCTCCTCTCTCCCCTCCCCCATAACAGAGACCAGGAGTGCCAGCTTGGTCCCGCGACCATGGGTGCCTGGAGCCCTGGCACTGAAATTTGTGGGTGACCAGCCTCTTCATGAGGAATTTTGTGGGTGCTCAGACACCCAAGGCCTCAGGGAGTTGGCACCTATGACAGAGACAGTTTAGGCTTCCTTGCAGCCACAATCTGAATAACAATAATACACATGATAATTGCATCCCCGCAATTAAGATCATGTGTAGTTTGACACAAAATACCAGTTCAAATGTTTGTCTTTCACATGGAAATGGACAGAAATGAGACCTTAATATGTCCTACATCACCTTATGTATTCTATCACAAAAGCCCCTGGCCCTGGTTTTAACAACTTCAAGGTATGTGGATAAAATCATATCAGACATAGAAGTAGCTTCATTGAGTTACTGTGTCAAACAAACAAACAAAACAATAACTACGCCTTAGTTATCGAAGGCTGTTGCTTTGATCTGCAGCAGGTGTCAGAAAACTTTTTTAGCAGGGGAGCAGTCCACTGTCCCTCAGACTTTGTGTGGGGGCCGGACTATATTTTTTTTGGGGGGGGGAATGCCCCATAAATAACTCAGAGATGCATTTTAAATAAAAACACACAGTCTACTCATATAAAAACACCAGGCAGGCCCCACAATTAACCCAGAGATGCATTTTAAATAAAAGGGCACATTCTACTCATGTAACAACACACTCATTCCTGGAGCATCCGTGGGCCGGATTTAGAAGGCGATTGGGCCAGATCCGCCCCCCCCGGGCCTTAGTTTGCCTATCCATGATCTACAATAAGCAATTTATGAAGCATTTCATCTGTTTTGTGTGACTTTATATTGGTCAAAAATTACTGCCCAGCGACAGGAAGCTTTCAAGGATACAAGTACCAAGAGATTCAATTGTGTTGTCTGGTGTTATTATTTTACTTACGCCTGTCTTCTCATCAAAGATTTTGATTCCTCCAAATGAGATAGTTAAAAATATTTTCTGTTTGTGTTCCCCTTTTGAACGAGTTGCAGCAACAATTCCCTGTTGGGAGAAAACAGAATGGTTCTGATTTAAAATAATTTGACATTTTGTCTCTGCCCATTGTCTGCAGACGTTAGTGAGCAGTGGCAGTGCGTTATTCCTTAAAGAACTGAACACTTTCAACTTTCCATTGGTTTGGGACAATATATTCTCTTTTATCGATACTTGTTATTAAGTAAGGCCCACTGAATTAATTGGTACTGACTTCTGTATAAATGTACTGAGGACTATGTTGGACACTGGCTTCCATAGGCAGATCCACTTTACATATCAATTTTCAAAACACCCTCCTGCTATGAACTGTGTTATTCATTTTTCATCTGAAACCATGTAGTTTTGCCACAATCAAAATCTTACTGTACTGATAATTTCCCTCTTCTTTTTTCTGCTGCCTTGGAACACAGTAGGAATGTTTTATTTCTAGGTAGGTGAAACTGATGAAATTTCCATTTTGGGAAGTAGGTTGAAAATTCTTAGTGTCCACATTCTTTGCCTCTTTCTTTTCTGATTTGAGTTCCCATCCCCCCCCCCGCCTTTACACAAATATTAGCTTTCTTTTTCTTTTTAATATCTAGATTCATAAAGAATTATATAATCACAGAAGCAGAACAACCAGAGGACTAGTGCACTTTTTCCTCAACAAATAAGGCCTCTGACTGATCATACAAAAAGCCAAAATATGGTGTTTTATTTTTGTTGCATTAATTAGAACCCCTTAGACAAACCACACCCACAGTCTTTCTCTTTGCCACATTAGGAAATGCATTTATTATTTAGAATATAACACTGTTGCTAGAAGCAGCTGTATAACTTCTGTTCCAATTCATTATTTTTAAAGCTAGTGTAAATAGTATCATCAATACTCTTTCCAATAGCGATTTCTGGTACTGAGTATGAACAGGATTGTAGCCAAAATGGGATCTCTAAGAAACAACATGGCAGTAGCAGATGGAATCCTGAATAGAGAACAGTAACTTCTGCAAGCATTTGTTGCAGGTCTCATTTGTGGCAAAAAAACATCATCAGACTGTACAACTTTGGGCTAAACATGGGGAAAATAACATGCTTTAACACTACCTTGTGTAAATGAACAAAAACATATATGAAAAAAGGTATCCAGAAGAAAGATTGTAGCCCAGCTTTCTTGCAGACATGCTAGTTTTCTATACAGATGGATTTATTTTTTCTCTTGAGGACACATTCAAGCATGTGGCATCACAATCTCTAATCTTGGGCAGTACAGTTTACAAAGTATCCCCACCTAATCTGCTGTATGCATACAATCCATTAGTCTTAATGCCCTACTTCAGCATCTATCAAATTTAAAATGTTACAGATCCCCTTTTATGGTATCTAGTTATGGTGGAGCATTATGCTTAATTGTATAACACTGTTCTTGCAACAGTCAAACTTGTGACACCACTGATGAGCTAGTGTGGTGTGATGAGTGGTTGTGTGCGGTAGGGTGGCGACTGGGAAGAAGTCTCAGAAACTGGGATATCTAAGGTGAGTGAAGGAAGGAAGAAGAAGAGGCATTAAACTGAGATAAGAATAGGTAGAAACTTGGAGAAAATAAAAGGAAAGGAACTGCAGATATCGAGTACAAAATTTACTAATACTATTACAATGCTTTGCTTCCACATATAGTCATTCCATATGTCATTATTGTTTGTTTCTGTTTAATAAATTAGATTTACTACTTAGAAGTCCTTGCATGGATATTCTAGAGGTGGAAGCTGTATTTTCTACATATATTGTACTTGGTGCCATGGAAACGAATATATATTTGGAGTATCTACTTTCAGTAATGTTTTGTAATGTGAAACTGACAAAAGCATGCTATTTGGATGCACACTTAAAAAAAAATTCATCTATATTTCTAGTGTCTATTCACAGCAGTAATATTTTCAGACTCTGGTATGTGGTGCTTACAAATTACTAATCCCAGAACTGAAAGCAGCTCTCCAGCACACAACCCTAAATCAGGCTGTTTGCACATCCATTCAGTTGTGCTAACTACCCTGAGACATTCAATCAGTCCTGTGTTATTTTCAAGCTCAAGGCAACAAGAGTAATGTATACTCTCCGATCAGTGTTAGAGACCAAGATATGAAAGCTAGGAGCTAAATGGTGCCTTAAACCTAGGTTATGGACACAACAACAGAATGTCCAGGCATACTTTTTTTATAACAAGAACACAGTGCTGAAAATAAATGAACTGCAGCTAAAGTATGATGTTCATTTTTCACCCACTGAGTACAGAAATTCTGCATTCCAAATTATTATAACATGACAATGCTAGTTTATTTTTTGTTGGGGCAGTGATTTTTGCTTTCTGGAGATTTATCGTGAGACATCACAAATATTCCTATAA
The DNA here is from genome assembly GCF_965112155.1 of Podarcis liolepis. Lineage (NCBI taxonomy): Eukaryota > Metazoa > Chordata > Lepidosauria > Squamata > Lacertidae > Podarcis > Podarcis liolepis. Next base: position 58,859,174 of record NC_139559.1, read on the forward strand.
TAATATGCAACCACTACTCATGTTTTTGAACTGTTCTGTACACACAAGTTAACATTCACTGCATCCCTATGAATTTTAAATTTAAATCTTTATTGTGGTCCAAAGACCCATCAAAAATTTCAGAACAAAATACGATTAAGACAGCCAACTACAAAAGAGAAAGGAACTGGGGCGATCATTTTGTTTTGTCACAAGCATTATGATCCTTGTTTCTTTTAACTTCCAAGAGAAACTTTGCCACGGCCAGTGTAATATCATTAGATCTGACAAGCAAAAGATATTTAATATGGGAGGCTTCAGATTTTCCCAGATTTTGCCAGTAGGTGTTTGATCAGTTGGTCCCTTGCTTGCTCGTACTGTCCACAATGCAATAAAATATGTTTCATGCAATCAACGTCCTGAGAACATAAACAAAGCCTATTCTGATAAGGGATGCCTATCAGTCTACCATTTAGCACTTCCAATGGAAATACATTTAGTCTGGCTTTGGTAAATAAACACCGATAGGTTGGTACAGACAGGTTCCTAAGATATGAGGGTATCTGAAAGTCGTACCCATATCGGATTCCTGCTGCTACCAGGCCACAAATTACTTGAGATCGAGATCGCAGGTCGCTATGTGAAATGTCCCAAAGCCTTTGCTTCGGGGATTCAAGGGTGGTGTCATAGCCCCGTTGATACAAGAGGGCATCCCTATCAAATGATGCAAGCTTATGGAAGGAATCTGGCACAAATGGTGACTTGTCGCAGAGTCCAAATGCAAGTGGCCAGGTTCTGTGCCCTTCATGTAGGCCATTAAATAAGGATGCATTTAGTAGAAACAAATTAATATGCTGCAGGTAAATTTTCAGCAGAAGGACATGAATATTTAAAAAGAAATAAATAAAATCATCCCAGTACATGGTAAAAACCAATAGAGCAGGAGCAAACAGCAATCTGAATTTGTGACACCACCTGTTTCTTTTGGTTCTAGTAACCTCTCAACATTACACAGGCAAGTCTCTCAATTATGCTAACAGGAATCAAACATTTTGGAGGAGAGATGAAAATTGAGACCCTCTGGGATGGAGACAAAAGGGCCAGCCTAGCCTTGTTAACAGCCAGAAGCTCCCAAACCACTTGTTGGCAGATGGAACCAAGGAATGAATGAGAAAGAAACTACAGACAGTTTAATCTTATGCATGTGCCATGGTACATGCTGCTTAGACACAAAAAGAGCCAGCTTTTCAAATTGGGTTCTTCCTTAATTACCAAGTACTTAAAATCCCTTTCCAACTTCTTCTTTTTTTAAAGAATCGGACAAAAATATTGTAGCAGCACAAGATGTGTGTGTAGTAAATGTCAACATATAAACTATAAATACGTACATCATATTCCACTGCACGTTTATGTTGCTTCGTTTTATGTCCCTTATCCTTACCCCATTTGCATGGACTATGTTGTTTCTCGGATCAGAGATTTTGTTGCGAATACATATAAGTTAACTGGGAACATTTGCTTCTGCACCATCTAAAACAGGGGAACCCGTGGCCCTCCAGATGTTCTGGGACACCAACTCCTGTCAATCCCAGCCAACATGACAAACAGCCTGGGATGGTGAGAACTGCAGTCCAGCAACATTAGGAAGGCTAGGGGTTTCCCATCCCTGATCTAAAATAAGAAATGACCTCCAAAAGGCATGGATCTTTGAATCCAAAATCTCTTCACGTATTTCCCTCCCCTTTAAAATGTGCTTGGTCTTCCCCGTGCCATTATCACCACAGTCAATGTGATGATGTCACTGAGGGCAAGCAAAGCGGATTTTCCTCCATTTCTTTGCATTGATACAGCCATGTGACTAAATCTGATTGGCCATGTCATGACTTTTAATAGGAAGAAGGGCTTTTAAAAAATTGACAATGAAGCAGTCTATCAGGGCTCCAAACACCAGGGAATCGGTGCAAGAACATTGTTGGAAGTGATGTTTCAGGTAGCTCTTTGACTCCTCAAATCCCCTTTTCACATAAAAATGGCTCAGTCCAAATAAGTAATACTTTGATCAATAACATTTTTTGGGGGGGGGGGAAGAGTTTCACAACACCTTTAATTTCATCATGGAATCTTGACATAACTTGTCGCCTCGTGCCGCAGAAACTTCGTCTATCCCAATGAGTTTTGCTTTGTATCGAACACCGTCGCCTTTAAACCTTTTTATTAAAGTGGCTTCGCTGCGATCCTGACCTGAAAAGAGAGAGGTGCAGTTTTGAAATGCATGTAATTTTATGAAAGCAGTAGAAAAGCTAAAGGTCTACAGGCCAGTTAGATGTGTTAATCTGTTTTGTTGTCTATATGTTTTATCAAAGTCCAAGTTTTTGAACCATTTTTATTCAGACTGTAACCGTGTGTGTGTGTGTGTGTGTGTGTTGGTAGTGTGCATTTCTACTCCTTAACTGGAATGAATTGAATTTTTAAATATTATTTTAGTGCATACCAGTCAAGTCAACTTTCAAAGCCACAATCCATCTTACAGATGTTATCTCCCAACCACCACCACTACTGAAGTGTGACCAACAGCAATCTGCTTAAACAACTTAGTTGATGGCTCCTACACACCAGAGGGCAGTGGAATAGAGGAGGGCTGATGCAGGTCCTTCAGTACGTATCCTGCTATGCGTTTCAAAAAAATGTACAAGCAAATTTACAATCACCTATGTCCTTCCACACACTTTTTGGGTGGGTTTTTTAGAACAACAACAGCAAGTTGTATGTATAGCATATCTGTCTACATGCTCTGTCAGTATGTAACTGGCATAATCGAAACAATAAATTAGAAGGCAGGAACAAACACAACAGTGAACAACTAATGGTATAAACCGGAAAGGTGAAAGTTGCTCCTCATATACAGATTCAAATTAGATTATTCTGGTTTAATTCAAATGGGGAAAATGTGGATTAACAGCTGAAAAATGCTTCAATGTGTACAAGCTCTCAGACTATCCCCAATGGAGGTCGCCAGCAAGAGCATCATTTGCCTTCCATGTGGAATGTTGCAGCTGCTACGAAATTTTCTACTATGCAACATGTTTTACAATCATTATTCCACATGCCTTCACAATTAGCCCTGCATGATAAGCTAGGATGAAAGAGAGAGAAGAACTGGCCCAACTCCAGCCATACCGGAACACTCAAGTTTGGCTGAGATTTGAACTTTTGATATCCCAGGTCAAAATCTAGCAATCAATCCACCAAGTAACATGTATGATACCTTCAACTCAAATTAACAATGCTGCCAGTTCCCCACAACTTTGAACCTCTGAGAACCACAACCTCCAACATTCCACTTTAAAAAAATAATCACATTTATTATTTTTAGAAGACATCTGAAGGCAACCCTGTATCAGGAAATATTTAATGTCTAATGTTTTACAATTCTTTTATATGTTGTAAGCCACCCAGAGTTTAATATTTGTTGTTGTTGTTGTTGTTGTTGTTGTTGTTGTTTATTGCCCTACAACCAAACGGTTCCAAGGACAGGGCTCAATAACTACAATTACAGCAACAACTTCAGCAAAGTGCAGTAAAAGTAAAACATTATGCATCATAATGACTGCTCCCTGCTTAAAACGGGGGGTGCCCTTTGCGTGGGCGCGTGCAGCCCCTAGATCTGGAGCGGCCCCAACAGCATAGGCTTGGCTTTGCCTTCCCTCAGGTGTGATACCTGGAGGTCCCCGCCTACCTCAGTCAGTTGTCCAATCCCACCTGGGGGAAGCGTTGCCAAGGAGACCAGGCCAGGTAGGGGAGGGATTACCTGCCCACACAATAGAGGGAGGATCTTACCTAGGAATCCTCACTTGGCTCCAGAGCTTCTCCCACCCTACCCACACTCAGTTAATGTCTTATTTTGCAGGTTAACTTTTCTTCACAGGTTTTGCAGGTTAACTTTTCTTCACAGGTATGCGGGCGCTGCTACGTTAAGGTCGCTGTTAAAGGGCCGGAAAGGAATTTCCCTGCATTGGCAGGTTTCGCCTTTCCCGTAGCAACACGTCACAACTTTGGCGGTATCAGGCCTTGGGCGGATTCCTTTTGTCCATCTTCCTCTTGCGGCGGCGATACCAGGGTTCCCCGTTAAAGGGGTTTTCTGAAGGGAGGCTTTGGCCGTACACCGAAAGGTCGTCATTGCTCTCTCCTGCGGCGGTGGCGTTACGGGGGCGGCCATCTCTGCTTGAACATATGTTCTCCAGAGCCGGCCCATCCCCCCCACACACACTGGATAACCCTGATGCTCCCTAGGTCCCCGGCTGGGGACCAGGGAGGGAGAACGCCCAATGCCTGAGCCAAGGTCTACCCACATTTGAAATTTAATAAAGTTGTGGCCAATTTAATCCCATAGCACGTTGTCTTGAGTCGTTATTCCACATGACGGGGGGGGGGGGACCGTGCAGGATCTGGGGACTCCGCCTGTCCACGCAAAACAATACACATCATTCTAAGAAAATTATAATAATTCCAAAATTTGTTTTTCCTCCTGTCCCATCCCCACAAATGGTTTTGAAAATAATACAATAAAAATCACTAGGACCCCTGCATGCTTTCCTCTTGGGAGATGCCAGCTTGTAAATTCTGTGGCTGATTGATTAGTTTCAAACATGTAAGGAAACTGGTGAGATGCCAACAAAACCTCACAGTTTTCCACCCACATCATCTCCTTATTACACCAAGTTCTCGTCTGAATTTCCAGACAGTATTTATCAAATGGTTGTATCCTCATGCTCTTAAACAACATTTTCTAAAAGACTAATGGCACATGGATGATGAGTCAGAAACTGTAAGTAATTTTTAAATTATGCTGGAGGGAAATGCTGAGGCAGATGTTACTACTGAGTGCTAAGAGCAATAAAGTAACATTTGCGACACTAAGCTCTGAGGGGGGAAAATCACATCTGGATGCACAACAATGCTTAACATCACCATCAGGCTATTCTACATGCCGTTCATGTGTGTAAACATTCTTGTCTCAATTATTTTGTTTTGCAGTAAATAAAATCTAATTTGCAAACTCTTTTTGTCAACAATCTTCATTATATCTAACAAGTTAGGCACTGCCACAGTCCTTTCTTCTGTGTGCTTGTGTGATATGGCACAACAGTTACTCCTCACTCACTGTTGGAACACTTAAATTCTAGCTGGCTTCCGATTATCTAGTCACTTGCGTGGTCATCACAGCACGCTCCAGATGCTGTGGACTACAACTTTCATAGTCTCTTGACCACTGTCCATGAGAGCTCTAGACCACAACATCTGGAAGGCATGATGCTGTCTACATCTAAACCAGGCAGAGCCTGGACTTCCCATACCAATAACCTGGTGATGTTCAGTTCTATTACATGAATTTCCTATATCGTTTGTGCATATTCAGCATTTATTTAAAAAACCGTATAATGAGAAATAAAGTGCTTTGATACAATTGAAAGGCTGATCAGTAAACTGCGGAGGTGGCACATATTTATAAAGTAGATGAAAATAGAATAAATGAATGCTAAAACCAAACAAATGGATTAAAAAATCCTTGAAAAGAGTGAATACAGATATAAGGGCTGCCATCTGTTTAGTTAATCATTTGCTCTGATTTTAACCCATTAGTCAACTGATTAAAATAAGCATTTCTGTGGTTCAATGTAAGTATAATTTTGATTATGCATAGTCCATGTTGTGCTTTTTATACAAGCCCTTTCCACCATCTCTGTATGGACATCCTTAGGAATATAAAGTGGAAGCAGGAAAGCATAAATGAAATAAAAGTAGCAGTGTCTGTAGGGGAAAAACCTTATTTGGGGGTTTCCCATTCTAAATTTAAGGTAATGTTAAGTGCAGTTCTGTTCATATACTATTCTCACCTCCAAAGCTCTAAATACAATGGAGTTGGGACTTTTTTGGATTTGCACACCTCTAAATTTTCGCATAAAAAAACCAGATTCTGTGTTGCAGGGTCATATTCACAGGATCTGTCCTGTGAAAGGCCTTATGTCATACCTGAGACCTGTAAGCATTCTTTATCACACGCAGGGATGTATGGAAATAGTAACATTTGAAGAGACCCCTTGCCAAGGCATATTCTCATTACACATGACAGCATTTAAAGGGAACATATTGAACAAGATCCCTGGGTGTGATTTAAAGCAGCATAAATAATGCATTTCTGAATTATAATATATTGTAATACTGCATGGGATGGTGAAAGAGTGGAAGCGTCATTAAGCTGAACAACAAATTTGGAAGGCTGCATGGAAAGCCCAGAGCAGAATTAATTGACCAGCTTTCTATTCCCTAAAGATGCGTCCAGCCTTATTCAGTTTTTCTGCCCTGTGATGTATATTCTTTTCTTGCTTCTACATATCCCTTCTTTCCTCTTCACTGTTCTCTTACTCATATAGGTAATTTACCCTTGTGGCTGTTTACCTCCAGAGGTATTTTACTGAATGATGCATATCTTTGAAAGTTTTCAGAGGAAAGTGAAATATCTTTCAAATCTCAAATTACTACTTACCCATGTAACATATGTATATTATCAGAACACAATCACAGCAATGTGCTTCTTGCTGAATCCAGGTGTCCATACCTGTGTTTCCCAACCTTGGGTCGCCAAATGTTTTTTTGAACTACAACTCCCATCATCCCTGACCACTGGTCTTTCTAGCTAGGGATGATGGGAGTTGTAGCCCAAAACCAGCTGGAGACCCAAGGTTGGGAAACACAGGTATACACTGGTACTGATGCTGTTATAAGTGACTCAGCAGATATTGCACACTGTGCTCATACAATGGCATACTTAAGCCTAGCTAATTAAAACATGCAATTGTACAGGTGTTTGCAAAGACCTTGTATCTGAAGCATTTTAAGGGGTCTTGCCACTAACATTTAATTTGTGTAAGTGCTGTTCTCCTTTAAGACATGCATGTGCCATATGGAAACATTCCTCCTCTGTGACTAGCAGTGATGTCGCTTGCTGTCGAATTAGAACATCACACCTGGTTGTCTTTATCCTTTTCAGTCAACCGATAAATCTTCAGAGCTCTTCAATGCATTTTTGAATTTGCAATTCAAGCAAAGGCAGTCCTGTTACCACTGGCTGTTTTACATAGCTCAAAAAGCTAGCAAAAACTTCCCACCCTCCCATACACAACAACGAAACAATGACATTTACACAAAACAAAAACTGAACTAAGACCATAGAACCTATTTTGGAAATTAAAGCTGGGGTCTGAATAGTTTTGAGGTTACTTATTCTCACCAACAGATCACCAGAAGTGATCATGAAAGATGTCTTATAAATCACTGATTTATATCATATTCTTGTGTGAAAGCCTCACCTTGCATTCAGGTAACAGTCCATAAACCTTTCCAGAGCTTTTAATGTATGCTAGTATTCAACAGGACTCAGGCCTGGGAACTGTCTTCCACACCAGGGCTGAGTCATGGAATATGGAAAGGAACAATAAAAGAAGCACACCTGAGTATTCAGAGTTTCTTTCTCACTGGGCAACCTGTATCCAACATATATTCAAGTTTAAGAAGCAGGGCATTCATAATAGATGGGCATAGCTTCCAGACAGGTAGATAACAAATTCTGTTCTGTCCCTGTATGGAGGGGGGGTTGCATTTGCTATCGGAGCCAGAGTGGGCCTGTTAGGTGCATTCGGGTGAATATTGGCCAACAGGGCCGTGGTATCAATGTCAGGTTCATATCCCAAAGGAGTATGCAGTGAGGGGTAAAGAGTTTTCTCAGGCCCTGCTGTGTGGTCACAGCATGTGTCTGGCAGCTGGCTCAGGAGATGGGAGTTGAAACCCTGCTAACAGTACACCTCACTTCCCACACTTCACTGATTTTTGTTAATTTGGTTGAATTATTCTGATTGCAGATCCTATAGTTGTTATAGTTTAATAAACCAGTCACCCATCTTTCTTGTCTCGAATCTTCATGGGGGTGCTGACAGATTATGAGTATTAGAGGCATGGTGTTGAACGAAAGACGTATCAACTAGAGAAACAACAACAACTGAGGCTGAGACCAAGTTCTGCGGACACAAGCTATGGAGAATGGGGGTTTTGTGGATCAGGGAGCCTAAGGCTTCAAACCAGGGAGAGCTCATTGCAAAACTGGCGAGTTAATGCCTGCTACAGCTCTACTCATAAAGGACTTTGAAAGGAATAACAGGCTTCTTAATTGACCACTGTCCTTTTAGCTCAGCATCCACTAAGAAGCCTTGTCCTGGACGAGACTCAGGGTAAATAGAATAGCTCGAAATTTAAAAAGATGATATTTCCAATCTTGTTTCTTTTTCTTTCTTTCTTTTTTAAAAAGGCAAAACATTTCTTAGCAACATCCCATAACCTAGAGTAAATGATTATATCCTTTTATTTAAATCTAAGTGCCCCTCAGGGCATAGTGTGAATCATTTGGTTCTTAAACTTTTAATGTATAACGATATTATCAGCAAAGACAATAGCATGCCTTAAGCAGAAGACTCTATAGTATGACACTGCCCTGTCTTTTGCACTAATAAACTGCCCACACACTATCTGTCATACATTCAGAGTATAAACTTGAGGTAACATATTTTTCAAACCTCAAAGGGATCTGATCCAGTAGCACACACAGCCCCGCTGTAAACACTCTATGTTTTCGTGGAGGCAATTAGCATTTTTATAGCGCAGACATGGTGAGAATACAAAACACTGCAGTCAGGAATGACCTCTAAGGTGCTACAACACCTTAGAAAAAGATTAACCCTCAATCAGGAAAGGACTTGCATTCCCCCATCTTTTACCTAATGGGGAATACTTCGAAATCTCTCTCTTCCTCCCCACACTATGCAACAGAATTTTATTCAAATCTACCTCTTTATTATATGGTCATAGACCCAACAATTTAAAACCAAGAACCATGCATGTAAAATACATGTCCTAAATACATTAAAATAGGCTGTAATACATATGTGATATAAGATGTCAGGAATATATAAAAGATGTCTAAAATAAGCTATACAACACAATACATAATGTGGACACTAAGACTAAGTTTCATTAAAAAGGGGGTAAGTAAATAACATAATCAGATTAAAATTTTGATGTGTTTAATTAGCGGTCAGATTTTTGCAGCCAGAAATCTAGCCACAATCTCTGTTAATAATCTGTTCATATCTGTCAAAAGGTAGGCCAGATACCATTCAGAAGCCCTGGAAATTTTGAGAGAAGAGTAAAGGTAAAGGTAAAGGGACCCCTGACTGTTAAGTTGTGGGTGAACATATCAGACGACACAGCAATTCTTCAAACAGCTCTTCTTTATTCAGATGCCAGAACAGAACTAACTGAGGAGCTCAGTCAGCCTGCTGATATAGAGCTCCAGAACAATTGCAACTGTTGCAACTTTCTAAAACTACCCAATCACAGAATGTCACTTTTCGATCCTTCATTTGCATACAAACTATCCAATCACAGAACGTTACTTTCGATCCTTCATTTGCATAACTATCTACAGTATCCCCCTGCTGGCCCAGGGGGGGGGGGACATCAGTACATAACACTGACCATTGGGTCCAGTCGTGACCGACTCTGGGGTTGCAGTGCTCATCTCGCTTTACTGGCCGAGGGAGCCGGCGTACAGCTTCCGGGTCATGTGGCCAGAGTGACTAAGCCGCTTCTGGAGAACCAGAGCAGCACACAGAAAGGCCGTTTACCTTCCCGCCAGAGCGGTACCTATTTATCTACTTGCACTTTGACATGCTTTCGAACTGCTAGGTTGGCAGGAGTAGGGACCGAGCAACGGGAGCTCACTCCATTGCGGGGGTTCGAACTGCCGACCTTCTGATCGGCAAGTCCTAGGCTCTGTGAAAACAACTCTGTCCTGGAGGCCAGAACCTGTAAGCTTAGAAGCTCCCCTGCCATTGCATCTAGTCCAACCCGCTTCCCCTAAAGTCAGCCTCATACCTAAAGTACTTTAAACAAACATATATCTAGCTTTCTTTTCTTGTCAGCCTCCAAGGTCATAAATAAGTGAGGCTGCATACATAGCATAGATTTAAAAGCACATTCAAGCACACACACCCTAAAAATAATCCAGGGAAGTATAGTTTATCCCTCACCCAGCTACAATTCCCAGCATCCTTAACAAACCACAGTTCCAAGCACTTTTTGCGGGGGGAGGGGGAGGGGAGAGGATGTGTTCTAAATGTACAGCATGCATAATTTTCTGGAACCTTCTTCATGCAGCACAAATGCTCTACCACTGAGCTTGTGGCCCTTCCCATCGCTACCACCTCACCACCACAGATAATTACCCAAGGGTTATTAAAAAAAATCTCTACTCATATGCTATAGTGTCAAAAAGCCACCTGTTAAAATTGAATGGGTCTGTCATTAACTTAAGTTCCGTGGACATTTTCATACATTGATTTAAGCCTTTCCGACATCCTAGCTGGCTTCTTCAAAGGCTCCTTCTCGTAGGACCTGCCCAGGAACATAGCCTATCCACTCCTTTTAGAAGGTGCTTAACACCTGCTTCAAATTCAAGGTGAACTCCTGTCTCCAGATGTCAACAAAGATCAACTTGCTCCTCCCAGCAGAGTTCTTCTAACACCTGCTTACTAAGAGAATGGTGGGAAATTCCTTCCTATTGAGATAGCAACATGCACATGTGTTTGTGTGTGTGTTTATATTTTTGTGCAACATTTTTATTTGTTTGTTTGTTTGTTTGTTTGTTTGTTTGTTTGTTTGGAAGTGAACACTGCAACTGACACTGCTCCCATTTTTATTTTTATTTTAAATTGCTGCTAAACTCCCACTGGTTTCAAGAGGATGAGAATTTTGTACCCAATAGGACTATACTTATGAAGATTATTCCAGAGCTTAGGTGAATTTCCATTAGAGTTGCATTTCAAAAAATTACCCATAATTGTATGTGGAAATACAGTGATACCTTAACTACACCATCACGTTATTTAGATTATCATCTCAGCAGTGCTTTCATTTTGTTTAGCATTGTCATTCATGGTAAACTCCAGTTGAGAGCTTTTTACAGCACTTTGCATGATTAGTACTTGAATAGCATTACTATATTCAAATGCCTCTGTACATCTCAATTCCTAGCACCAAGGGTATAATAAAGGGCTATTTTCTGTGTTTATTTGCAATCTGCCATTTTATACCATCCCTCCCACAATATTAGACATGACTTTGAAATGGAAGTCAATTGTGTATATCAAGGTGTGCTGCTTTTTCATTCTTTTGATTGTTTTGTTTGGTTTTAAGGGTTTCCCTCTCCACCCAAGCCTCAGCAAATAACAGTAGATATCTGAGGTGTGCATTTCAGCCATTTCCAAGCTTGGGAGGAGAGGGGGTTGCAGGCTACCCCCTCCCACACACGCGGGGGCTGGCCTTTTGCCCCCGCGAGATCCAGGGAATCCCCGGACGTGCCTGCGACCCTGCCCGCCAATCGGCGGGCTGGGGGAGTGTGGCCTAGCCTACTTAAGGCCAGGCACGCCCGGGGACCACCCTCTTTCCCCTTGCCAGCTGAGCCGTTTTCCCATCCCACCCACCCTTAGGCTTAGCTAGCTATGACCTTGCTATGGACTCCGGTTGGTCGCCGCAAGGGGCCTGGTAGGAATTTTTCCAATTTGGCGCACTGTCAGCCTTTTGGTTTTTTCGCCTACCTCGTAGCAATCGTCACAACTTCCGTGGTATTGGCGGTTAGGCATTGGCAGGGGTTTATTGTTAGGCAAATGAATGGGGGGGGGAGGAAGCGCCATCACCTTCCCCCAAGGAAAGGGTAGTCCGGTAGAGGACTCCGGGGGCGTTGCCTTGTCTGAAACCTAGGGAGATAAGGGCCTCCGGCACGCCCCCGAGCGGTGACACCCGTGGGATCCTAGTTGGCGTACTTCAACAGGACTCCCACGGCTTGTGGACAACCCTTCCCGGTCTCCATGCCGGGTAGTCGATAGGAGCCAATGCCCAAGGCCAATACCTTTCAATTCTGTAATCAATAAAGTTGTGGCCTTTTTATGCCCATTAATTTTAAATAACGTGTCCAGTGTCTTCATTTCACATGGGGGAGGGGTCTTGCCACGCAACTCATTTTTGTGAGATAAACTAATGGCAGATTGAATTATTTCTTAATAGCACAAACCGGAATTTGTGATTGAGACAAGAGGGCAAAATTACCGTGATGACCTCTGTATAAATTACATTTGATTAAACTTTTAGATAAATCTCAGTGTGATTGTTTAGTGGAAGTCTACTGCAGGAGACACTGACTGAGTACATGTTTTCCAGGGTAATGGAAGCAAAGAAAGATGATCAATTTCACACTCTAGTTCTAAAGAGCTGACTGATGAATTTTAATTTTGAATTTAGGACTTTCAAGATAAAGTTATATTATTATTTCTAGAAAGACCATAACAGCCGGAAGCAATTATGTTTCAATTCTGCTTTTTTTCTATAAATGTTTGTTAATATTAAAGTGGAGATTTCATTAGAGTGCCTGTGGTATAGAAGAGCATTTGCAGTGCAAAAGTCTAGCTTTGGAGCCCACTTATGTAGAAAATTTAAGAACATGCAGCCTGCTCCTATGCAAGCTTTCTGAGTGGTAAATCCTACTGTGTTTGATGGGCTCAATCCTGCACATGTTTGAACTTGCTCATGAGGACAAGAAGAGTTTAAGAAGGTAGCACAAGCAAAATTTGATGGACGTTAACTCTTCATCATTGCAACGGAGAAAATGAAAAGAGGAAATCAATTTAAGTTGCTGTAGGCTGAATATGATGGTTGATTTATAAAACAGTTGTGAAAAGTCTGACTCTAAGGCCCTTACCTCTGAATATCCCATTGGTAGAGCTTGAGCAGACTGGGTTAATGAGTCATGAGAGAAATAAAATCTTTACATATTTAGAGACGAGCTGTTCTTTATTACTGCTTCACATTTTCAAGGACTAAGTCACATAATTAAAAAAAAAACAGGTTCAGTGCTAAGTCCTGATGGGCCTTGGCTCAAATATAGGGACAAACTAGATGTGACATACAGAATGGTATTTCCCCCCATTCTCTCTCACTGAAAAGCAGCAGCAAAAGCTGCCCTCAACAGCTGGATTGTGACTGGAGGATGTGTGCTCAAAATGGCACCCACCAAGCTGTTCACCAAGGTGATTTCCCACATGCAAGTAAAAAGCAGCATGTGGAAAACGATTACCAAACTGCAAAGGATATAGTTAAGTAGTCCCTCCCTGCCTATTCTTTTAGTTGGTGAACTTGCTAAAACTGTTTTTGGTTCAAAAGGAAAACAACATGGAACTTTGCATAATATAGCCTAATGGTACTTACTTGGGAGTAAGCCCCATTGAATTCAATAAGAATTATTTCTGAGCAAGCATGGTTGAGATTGCACTGTAAATTGGGCAACTTCCGGTTAAATGTTGAGGGCAGTTGTAAGAATGATTGGACAATGAAACAATCTAGGGCTGAGCTGAAACTCCCCAAAATTTATCTCCCTACATATTCAGGATGCAAACGGCAGATCCATTTCAGCGATTTTATGGAGGCATAAAGGGGGCAAGAATCAGTGGTGAGCTGTCAGGGACTGGCTGAACGATGAGGAGTGGTGGGAGATGCCAGCCAGGGAACCCCCAAGGGAGGGGACTTCCGGTCGGTGCCAGCGCTTAATGGCGGTCCTACCTCCGAGCTCCGGAGAAGGACTGCTTCGCAAGTTCGGGTCTTACCCGCTACGGCGAGCGGGGGACCCCTAAAATCTCAGGCGCTGAAGCCTGAGAACAAGGAGACTCGGTGGGCACCTTTGCGCCCCCCGGTACCGTGAAAGAGCCTTTTTAAAGGCTACGGATCGACATCGGGAGTGAGCGCGGTGCTGAGAGTCGCTACCCAGCCTGCGAAGTGAAGCCGCGTCGCCATAAGCGGAGAGCGCCGATTCCTTCCTGAAAAGAAAATTTGGACTGATTTCCCGTGAGTAAGAATTGAAAACCAACTGGGACTCTTTAAATCTTGAAAATTGAGCTAAAAGCGGGGAGATTAAATCAAGGAAGTCTGCCTCCCCCCGACTGCATGAAAGTGAAAGCAACGGAACTCTAAACTTGCATCCGTTGAAACCTGCTCTTTAATTAATTAAACCGGACATTGAGACTTTAGATCTCCCCTCTAGCTGGCAGGGCAGAGGGGAGGTGAATGAGACTCTAATAACTGCATGATTTATTTGAAGTAAAATCCTCTGCCGTCTCATCTATTGAAAGTACGGAACGGTCTGCCTTTCAGAACAACAGGACACTGAACTGATTTCTCCCTGCAAAGTGAGACTGTGATACAAAGTTTACATAGTGACTGGTTACATTATACTACAAGAAGAAACAGTGTAAATTGGGTAACTGTGGCAATTTGCAGTTACAGTTTTTAATAATACTGACTTTGACTGTGCTAATCTCTCTTTTTTTTTTACATCTTTGGACATTCTCTTTTGCTTTTGTACTTGGATAATTTGCTTTATGGCCATTTTGACTTGCTCCCCCTAGAGGGTAAAGTAAACTTTGGCACGGCTTAGGACAGTGGAATTTTCCAACGGGAAATAGTTCCCGTGGGAATTGACCTTGACATGAGTGGCTCACAAGAAGAGATAGTTACAAGAGCCAAAATCAGGCAACAACAGCAACAACAACAGCTGCAACAGCAACCAAAGAAAAGAGGCTCAATCTCAGCTGCTACTGCAGGACCAGCAGGAATAACAGAACAAGAAAAGGGAGCAGCTGCTTCTATGGAAGCTGTGACAGATGCTCTGCTTAAGATAAACCAAACTCTGGAGTCTTTGACAAAACAGACTTCAGAAAATACACAAAAATTATCAGAAATATCATTAAGGTTAAACCAGAATACAGAATCTATAAATAAACTTGTAGAGGAAAACGCCACCACGCGTAAAATTGCCGAAGATGCCAAAGCTACTGCTGGAGAAATGCAAGAGAAATTAGAGCCGATTGCTAAGAAGGTTTATGAACACGACGCAACTTTGGCCTTGTGGGAGTTACAGAGAAAAGAGAGAAATTTGAAATTAAGATCGATTCCGGAGAACGAGAGAGATAACCTTGCGGAATACTTGACACGGGAGTTTGCGGACTGCTGGGATCTGGAGGAAGACGAGTTCAAAATTACAACAGCTTTTAGACTGGGTAAGAAGCAGGATAGAAAGACTCCGAGGGACTGCCTGATCACATTTAGATCTAAGGAGGAAAGAGACAAAATATTAGGACTACATTTTGAAAAGGCTCTCCAAATTGGTAACTCAGCTGTACAGATATTTAAGGACATCCCAAAATATATTTTGGATTTAAGAAATTTCTACAAGGATTTGGCTCTCTTGTTAAAGAAAAATTCTATCCGCTTTAGGTGGGAATTCCCACAAGGACTGTCATTTGACTACAAGGCAAAGAAGGTGAAAATAAAGACAATTCAAGATAAAGACAAATTTTTGGCAAGATACCAGGAGGACCTACAGAAGGGGACTGTGGACGTACTTGCAGAACAGAGGAGAGCACTGGATATCCTGAATCTCTCGATTGGACAAAAACCACCACCATCAGAAGAAGAGCAACAACTTGGAGCTGTTGGAGGAGCCTCAGGAAAATAGCAAGATGGCTCTGCAATTCCTTAGTTGGAATTGTAATGGGCTCAATGGGCCTTTGAAGAGAAGACAAGTATTTCATATATTGAATAGAGAACAACTGGACTTGATATGCCTACAAGAAACTCACATAACCAGAGCCCACAGGAGATTACTTACAAATAAAAGGCTAGGACAAGAATTTATTTCATCAGACAAAGTTAAGAAGAGAGGAGTTGTAATATATGTGAAGGAGAAATGGGCTCCAAAAATGATATTCAAAGATGAACAAGGGAGATATCTGGCTGTGGAGATACAAGTACAAGGAGAAAAATTCTTAGTTGTTGGAATTTATGCACCAAATGAAGGCAAATCTGACTTCTTTAAGAGACTTCATGAAACCTTGACGGACTATTTGGATTACAATATGATAATCATGGGAGACATGAATGGCGTGGTCTCCACCAATATGGACAAGGCACAAAGACTAACAGTTACCAAAGAAGGGAGACTCCCTAAGACTTTTTTTGAAATGACCGAAAACATGGACTTGATAGATATTTGGAGAACAAGGAACCCTCTGGAGAGAGAGGGAACCTTCTTCTCCCAAGCAATGATGACCTGGACCAGAATTGATCAAATCTGGATTACTAGTGGTATGGCTCCAAAGATTAAGAAAGTGGAAATCTGCCCAAAAACTTGCTCCGACCATAACGCCGTGAAGATGGAGATGAAACTTACAATAACTGGTCAATTCAGATGGAGAATGAATGACACCCTCTTTCGAGACAAGGAAATCCTCACGAAGGCCCAGAAGACTTTAAAAGACTATTTCGAAATAAATATGAGGGCCGAAGTGGAGAAAAGAGTGATCTGGGACGCAAGTAAAGCGGTGATGAGAGGATTCTTGATTCAGCAAAATTCAATAAAGAGGAAAAAGCAAGCTGAGAAAAAAGAAAAGATTTTGGAAAAGATAAAGGAAGGTGAGACAAAACTAAGAACAAAACCAAAGTCCCAGGAGATTTTAAGAGAGATTAAGTTATATCAAACACAATATATGGAATTGATGAACCAAGAGATTGAATGGAAGATAAAACAAATGAAGCAAAAGACCTTTGAATCAGCAAATAAATGTGGTAAACTTCTGGCATGGCAACTGAAGAAAAGGCAGAAATTAAACACAGTTACAAGCCTAGAGGTGGATGGAAAAAATATATCTAAACCCAATGAAATCAGAAACTGTTTTTTGAGTTATTTTAAAAAACTTTACACCCAAGGCCCGCAAAATGAAGAAGACATAGACAAATTCCTCGATAAATATGGATTACAAAAAATCTCTCATCAAAGTAAGATGGATTTGAACCAGAGAATCTCAGAACAAGAGATAGAGGCTGCCATTCAGAATATGCAATTGGGCAAATCTCCAGGACCAGATGGACTGACTTCTAGATACTACAAATCGCTGAAGGAATGGTTGATTCAACCACTAAAGGAAGTTTGTAATGAGATACTTGAGGGAAAAAAGGCACCTGAATCGTGGAAAGAAGCATATATTTCACTCATACCAAAGTCAGAGACTGAAAAGACCCAACTTAAGAACTACCGCCCAATATCATTACTTAATGTGGATTACAAAATCTTTGCAGACATTTTGGCAAGAAGATTTAAAAGAGTGTTGATGGAGAAGATTCATAAGGACCAAGCAGGCTTTCTCCCTAAAAGACACCTGGCAGACAATGTAAGGAATGTAATAGACATTCTGGAAAAGCTAGAGGTGAATATAAACACTAAAGCAGTATTGATTTTCGTTGACGCAGAGAAAGCCTTCGACAATATCTCTTGGAGTTTTATGATAAAGAATCTTCATGGGATGGGGGTAGGTCAAGGTTTTGAAAATGGTATGGCTGCAATATATTCTGAACAAAAAGCTAAATTGATTGTGAACAATGTAGTGACTGAGGAACTTAAGATAGAAAAAGGAACAAGACAGGGGTGCCCAATTTCCCCATTACTTTTTATTTCAGTTCTGGAGGTGTTGCTGAATATGATAAGGAATGACCAGCAGGTTAAAGGAGTGCAGGTCGGAGCTAAACATTACAAGTTAAGAGCGTTTGCAGATGACCTAGTATTGACTTTGCAAGAGCCAAACACTAGTACGAAAAAGGTTTTAGAAATAATACAACAGTTTGGCCAGGTAGCTGGATTTAAGTTGAACAAACAAAAAACTAAAGTTTTAGGGAAAAACCTAACAGATATGGAAAAGGAGAAATTCCAAGAGGAGACAGGGTTGACAGTGGTTAAGAAGGTGAAATACCTAGGGGTTTACTTAACATCTAAAAATGTGAATTTGTACAAGGACAATTATGAAAAATGTTGGTCGGAAATTAAAAAAGATCTAGAAATATGGTCAAATTTGAAATTGTCAATGTTAGGCCGAATTGCTGTGATCAAAATGAATGTTTTGCCTAGAATGCTATTTCTGTTTCAGACCTTGCAGATTCTTGACAAGATGGAATGCTTCAAGAGGTGGCAGAAAGACATCTCGAAATTTGTCTGGCAGGGCAAAAAGCCCAGAATTAAATTTAAAATATTGACAGATGCCAAAGAAAGAGGGGGTTTTGCCCTGCCGGACTTAAAATTGTATTATGAGGCAGCAGCTTTCTGCTGGCTGAAAGAATGGATGCTCCTCGAGAACACGGACATTTTGGATCTGGAAGGTTTTAACAATGCTTTTGGTTGGCATGCATATCTATGGTATGACAAAGTTAATAGTGCCTTTAAAAACCACATTGTCAGAAAAGCATTAATCAATGTTTGGATAAGATATAAAGATCTATTGGAAAACAAAACCCCTAGATGGGTGTCACCAGTGGAGGCTAAAGCAGTGAAGAAACTCAATATGGAGGTCGGATGGCCGAAGTATTGGGAAATTTTAGAACAGGATGGAGATAAGTTCAAACTACAAAGTCATGAGAAATTGAAACATAAAGTACAAAATTGGTTTCAATATCGTCAAATAATGGAATTTTACAAACAGGACAGGAAAATTGGTTTCCAGGTGGAAAAATCAAAACTAGAAACCGAACTGTTAGAACCCAATACTAAGAATTTATCTAGAATGTATAATTTGTTGCTGAAATGGAGTACACAGGATGAAACAGTTAAATCGGCTATGATTAAGTGGGCACAGGATGTTGGACATAACATTATGTCAGCTGACTGGGAATGGTTATGGAACACCGGTATTAAATTTACGGCATGTAATGCCTTAAAGGAAAACATTATGAAAATGGTCTATAGGTGGTACATGACTCCAGTCAAGCTGGCAAAAATTTATCACTTGCCCGGCAACAAATGTTGGAAATGTAAAGAGACTGAAGGTACCTTCTACCACCTTTGGTGGACATGCCCGAAGATTAAGGCCTTCTGGGAAATGATCTATAATGAAATGAAAAAGGTACTTAAATGTACTTTTCCTAAAAAACCAGAGGCTTTTCTCTTGGGCATGGTCGGCCAATTGGTGTCAAAGAAGGATAGAACTTTTTTTATGTACGCTACAACAGCAGCAAGAATACTCATCGCAAAGTACTGGAAGACACAAGATCTACCCACTCTGGAAGAATGGCAGATGAAAGTGATGGACTATATGACATTGGCTGAGATGACAGGCAGAATCCGCGACCAACGAAAAGAGACGGTGGAAGAAGAATGGAGGAAATTTAAAAGTTATCTTAAGGACCACTATAAACTTAATGAATGTTAAAATGTTATGGTTTTTAGGAACAAAGGGGTACAGTGATATAAGGCCAGAATATAAAGAGGACTAAGATGACAGAGGTTGGAAAGTAACAATTGGGAGTTGCTGCGAGATTTTGGACTTTGGGATGCAGAAAGGAGGGGTATGGGGAAGTCCAAGAAAAGAGGTTTATGAAAATATGTTTGAAATTATACGTGTATGTCTGTCTTTTTAAGTGTTTGTTTGTTTCGTAAAAACTTTGTAAAACCAATAAAAATTTTATTAAAAAAAAAAAAAAGGGAACCCCCAAGGGAAATCCCAGAGGAGGAAGGCTGAAAGTTGGAGTTGATGCTGCCCAAGGTTTGGCCAACTACCATTTTAACATCTCAGGATTCAATAAACTGTACACAGGAAATGGCCCTCACTCCAACTATGGAGCACAGTTTCATGATGAAACATATTTGTGGGCAGTTCTTTCGTTCAACTATCTGAGAAGAAATGACAGCTGCCGCCAAATCAAGGCCTCCAGGGAGCACCATTGCTATCAGGACCATGAAAAATCGAAAGGCAGTAAAAAAGAAAGAAAAAGAAACAAAGTAAGTTTGGGGAAGTTCTTTATTGCCTCTGAAAATGCTGGAGTCTGTTCTTAAACCAAATCTGTTCTTAAACTGAGGCACACTTTCCCTAATGAGGCCTCCCGCCGCCAGTGCCCTTCTACCATTTGGCTTCTGTTTGTAGACCGAGGTGAAGTTCGCAAACTGGAACACAAGTTCTGATTTTGAGGAGTTCCTAAACAGAATACAGTGGTACCTCAGGTTACATACGCTTCAGGTTACAGACTCCGCTAACCCAGAAATAGTGCTTCAGGTTAAGAACTTTCCTTCAGGATGAGAACAGAAATCGTGTTCCGGCGGCATGGCGGCAGCAGGAGGCCCCATTAGCTAAAGTGGTGCTTCAGGTTAAGAACAGTTTCAGGTTAAGTACGGACCTCCGGAACAAATTAAGTACTTAGCCTGAGGTACCACTGTAGTTCGTTAACAGGGCTGTTCATAAACCGAGGTACCACTGCATTTGTATATTTTGCTCACCAGTTGTATAGTTTTATGAAGAAGTGGTCTATACAGTGGTGCCCCGCAAGTCGAATGCCTCGCAAGACGAAAAACTCGCTAGACGAAAGGGTTTTTCGGTTTTGCGTTGCTTCGCTAGACAAATTTCCCTATGGGCTTGCTGCTTGAAGAGGCGCAGTTGCGACGGACTGTGCTTCGCAAGACGAAAAACATCGCAAGACGAAAAGACTCGCGAAACGAATTCTTTTCGTCTTGCGAGGCACCACTGTACATTTTTATGTAAATAAAAATAACTTGCTTAAGCATTGTTCAAGGGGAGTTTCCACCTTGATCCTGAAGTCAGGTGTCTTACTGATTTTAAATGAGACCTTGTTGTGTCTCAGTCTTTGGGGAAATCATTCAGTGACACGAAAGCAGAGAAGGCCTATACAGATGAGGGTCAGAGGGGGTCTGCCTCAGGGATTCCATG
Source organism: Podarcis liolepis (assembly GCF_965112155.1). Taxonomy (NCBI): domain Eukaryota; kingdom Metazoa; phylum Chordata; class Lepidosauria; order Squamata; family Lacertidae; genus Podarcis; species Podarcis liolepis. Next base: position 58,880,068 of record NC_139559.1, read on the forward strand.
AGCCTGCCTAAGGGCACAACAAGACATTACGAAGGGAAGAGACAGGAGCTTTGGCAGTTGATGAGGCAAACACAATGTCTTTTATGTTTTGCAAAGATTCTAGCAAGGGCAATAGAATACTGAGAAAGAACCCCCCCCCTTTCCCCCCTCACATCCTATGCATTTTCTCATTCTCCCTGTTTTAGTATTACTGGTTTGCTATTGCTTGAACATGCATGCTGAGCCTCCATACAATGCTCTGCTAAACACACTGCAACATAACGCTGGTTGTGTTCGCAGCTTGAAGCAACTTAGGTTGATCTCAACCAAGGACAGTCACTATTTGTCCCAGGCAAGCAGCAAATAGAATGGTTAGATTAAAATAAGTCAAAATAAATTGAATGTTTATACTCTGTCAGTGAATTCAGTAGTATTCTACCACCCACCCACCCACAACAAACAGTAAGATGTAAATAGTCATAATATAATAATAATAGTTTGCGTGATCAAAGACTGTATGGAACCAGTAGTATTTAAGAGGGGAAATGAATTCAGTTAATAAAATTGATCCTCAACAAAGGCCTTAAAATTATGTACCAACTTTTTATTGCCAACGGGGGAGCAGAAAACTTGTCCCAGAGGCAAGCAAAATCACTGCTTTCCTTTTGCAATCCAACGTTTTTGAAGAAGAAATTATTTTCATTTGGCCTCCCACTGCCTCCTCAACATCACAGAATGTCTTTCCCTGCTAGGGAAGCAATAGGAGGCCAAGAGGAAAGTTGCATTTTCCTTGAGACTTTGGACTAAAAAAATGCTGTCAATTTCAAAATTACAACAGTGGCAAAGTGCTTCTTTCAATTGGTTCCTTTCATTTTTGCTCCCTACTGTCATTCCTATTGTCAAAGTGGCAGCAGGAGACAGTTAAACAAAACAAAGCACAAAAAATATATAAAATTACTGCCGGCGCTCACCCTTGGACAGAACATTAACAAGAAGAAAAACATCCATACATCATACATCATACAGCATTCCCAAGGCCAAAAGAGGAGTGTCACGCACCCCTTTCTTAATGCAGCACTATAATTATTTTGATTTTGTTGCTTTGTTTTTAAAGTTATATCAGCAAACATTCAGGGTAGAAGGAAGGGAAATCCTAAAATACATTACAAAAACTAAAAAGAAAGGTTTCCACAAGCAAACTGTAAGCCATCTTTGAGGAGAGGGCTTTAAAAGAAAACTTAGAATTATTCAATAGCAGAATTACTTGGTTGTTGTAGAGACTTGAGATACAGAAACCGAGAGCATTGGTAGATCAAGGGACCCAGGTAGGTATCATGGGAATATACTTCGGAATCGAGGAATAAATAATGTATAGGGACAACTGATTATTTAAGAAGTCAACTATATATGAATGCTCATGCTAGCAAGCATAAAATGCAGCATCTCTAATTCAGAAGAATAAACATAATTTGGGACTCTGGGAATCTGCATTACCAACTGCAGCTCAGATTAGAATGTGAGGTTCTGTCTTTATTTCTGAAGTACAAAATATGGTACTAAGCACTATATAAAAATAGTCAAAGAAATCAGGTTCCTGTACAAAGTACTAACAAACAACCCAAACTAGTGTGGAAAATCAGCAGAAAATGAACGGGAGAACGAAGGTTGGAAGAAGGAACAAGAAACACATTAATATTCTATGATGACAAAATCAAACTTATAACGATAAATTATAAACCACTCAAACAGTGGTTTACAGTCCTGGGACTTGTGTTGTAGGCCTAAATCGTAAGTCTGATTCACACATCACAGTACACCATAGGCTGGATCTAGATACGTCAAAGAAGCGATTCAGTTAAATGCATTGCAAACACATACAGGGGAATCCGGTAGGGAAAGACAGGACTCCACAGCGCCATCTGGTGTCACAGTGTTATATCACATATACAACGCATATAAAACGCTTTTTCTTTACCAGTCTAGCTGAGTCCATAGTCTAAACCAAACTATAGTTTATTGTGAATGAGCAGCATGATGGGGCATTCTGCTTAAATCATGCCTACAATGCTCCTTCCTTACCTAAACCAGGAGGAAACAAACCACAACACTGACTTAGTGTTATGTGTGAACCAGTGCTCACAGTTAGTTTCCATCCAAGCAAACCACAAGAGGAAGCCAAGATTAAATCTTGGGTTCCTCTCATGGTTTTCTTTGAAGTAAACCGTGAAGATTGGTCCACATGTCCTAGTTCAGCAAAGGGAGGAGAAGAGTAGATTGGATCTGAACAAGATAAACCAGCACTCGGCTAATTCACAGTAAGCCATATCAGTTTCTGATTTTGGCTTACCATCAGGAGAACATTGTTCGGGGGGTGGGGAAACAAGTAATTATGATTTACCAGGAGTCTAGAACTAAGGAAAGAAACTGCAGGAGATAAGAGGGAGTATATTGTCATAAGACGTGTTCACATAGTATCAAACCATGGTTTGGTGCTATATCTAAACTATCCTACATACATAAGTATGTTAAATATGTTACTGCAGCCATATGGAATCTAGAAAGAAGTATCTTCCAGTAGTTTCTTGATGTGTATCATAATACACATAGCGATCCTTAGGAACTGACCTAAATCTAGCCACCTTTTGGAAGATAGAAACTCAACTATACATATAAATTCAGCTCAAATCCCATATCAGACAGGCACCTCCTCTATTGCCTTTTTGGTGTCTGCTTAAGTCTTTCTTTTCTCATCAAGCCTTTTGAGTGGCAATCTTTATCTGTACTGGATTTCGAAATGGGTTTTACATGTGACATGGTTTTAATTGGTTTTACATATGGGATTGTTTTTAATTGTTAGTTTTCTCTATAAAATATTTTGAGGTATTTTAGGAGAAGCAATTCATAAATGGAATCAAATAGTAAATAAATAAAATAAAATAAAAACATGTGCATCATTTGGAAGATCAGAACAAAGAATGGGTACGCAGATGTTATGTTTGCACCACATCTTAATAGATACTTTATGCTTTGTGTTTAATCTGTTCTGAGTCTTAGCACAGGATACAATTAGACATGTCAAAGAAATACAACGAAATCAGACTAAAATAAAATACGCAAAAAGACAGCGAATGTCAGTCTCAAGGGTGCCTCCCAGCTCAACCACTGTTATTCATTTAATGCTATTGCAAGGAATTCCATACAAAATAATATTGTAACCTAGACAGAATGTGATTAGTGTTTGCTTACTGAAGAAACATGCATATAAATGCTCTGAACACTTTCACTTATGACCTTTGTTTTTCATGGGAAAAATCCCAAAATAATAATGCAGGGGAATAAGACAAGAAGTAAAAACACGAGCAGAGTTTTGCTCTTTGTGCAGCTGGTCTTTTCTGGGTAGCAACAGCCTGGCAATTAGGACTCAACTATACAGCTGCAAATATAACATTTTAAGTGTGTTTTAGGTGCAATATACAATGAGACACTAGATGGCAAGGGTCAGTTATGGAAAATTCAATGTATTTTTAAAAACGCTTTTTAAAAAAGCATTTTCAGAAGAGTTTTTATATGTATATTGATTCTACCTTAGAGCCCAGCTGTGGGGCCATCTGTTCTCCATAAAAGGGAGGCAAGTTTGTGACTTTGAGGTTATTAGCCAAATGCTATTACATTTGGAGGGGCTCCAGTTACACAGCTCTTACAGTAGACTATATTCCAACTATGCAAGGTGGTTTTTGTAGGCACACATATCTCCAAACAGACAAGGACACAGTTCAAGGTCACATTCTAGCCAGGAAAGAACATCAAGGAGAGCACGGAGCAGGAGCTGTGAAGGGCCTAACTTGGGGAGGGAAAATGACCTGGTCCAAGTTCTAAGGGTCAGTCTCAGAGGTCTGGGGGCTACATCACCCTCCCACAGAATGAGGTTCCCCATTCTTGCTGTATATATTTACGGTATACAGGCAGATATGATTTTCACATATTAATGTGCCTAAATCTTACATATGTTCCACTGTATTTTTCTCCCCACTTGTGTGCTTTGATGAGAAGAAAACAACCCCTTTAGAAGGATCAAAACATATGAATTTGTTATATTAAAGAAGTAATTGCCATCTCAGCTGAAACCAGGATGAAGCAAAACCAGCCTTACACCTAAGACATGAATGGAATTGTTGTGTTATTTTCTTAAAAAGATACCTGCTAACATTTTAATACACAGTTTAGGGAATGAAGATATGTCCAGCTCAGAGATAAAGATTAGTAAAATTTGTTTATTCCTCCAGGAAGTCCAGAGAGTACAAGTGATAGGTGAAGCTGAGAGAAGTCTCCCAATAAGCTGTATATTATTATTATTATTATTATTATTATTATTAAGCTGTATGGCTCAATCACAGATTCAAATCTACCGTATTTTTCCGTGTATAAGATGCCCCCATGTATAAGACGCCCCCTATTTTGGTTAAATTAAGAAAACACCCCTCAGCACTACCTGTGTATAAGATGAACCCCAGTTTCAAATCTAATTTTTTGGTTAAAAAACCCCGCCTAGTCTTATACACAGAAAAATAATTCAAAATGGTCCATGTCCAGTACTATAAATATAACCACACTGGCACTCTGAATCCTGAAACCCTCTATTAAAAATGCAGAACAACATAAACTTGCAAAATATTAGCTTATGGAGAGGCAGAAAGAGAGTTTAGGCAATTTAATGCCAAGAAATTCCCATTGCAGTTCAACATGTGCCAATACAAACAATAAAAATAATATTAACAAATGAACAGCAACAATGCTAAATGTTGTCACGGTGAAATCTGGACTCAGGTTTGCAGAGTAACAGTGCGGCTTCAAGGCAGGAAACTGACCATATGCAAAGGACGACCATATTAGAAGGCATATTTGTGTCAGTGTGTATCTGCTTGTTTCTCATGGAGATTTTGCTGAGCTCCAAGAGAAAAAAGGAACTGTGTGCTTCACAGGCTATTTCACTATACTGTACCCGTGCCAATGCGCTTTTCATGCTTCCCTGTAATGAAATGTGCATTCACTACCAGCACTATTTATAGGAGCAACACTGCAGCCTTTGATATGATGACAACATGATGGCATGGTTTTCTTCCTGGGAGCCCCACCTGAGCCATCAACAGAAGAATCTTCTTATTGCTGGCTTTTTCCACATGCCTGCCTCCCCTCATCTTTGAACAAAATTGACCGCATCTAATCTTTTGTGCGAAAACAGCCTAATAATTTAACATTTGCATGCAGATTAGTGCACTGTAAGATAGAGCATCACTATGCTAGGTTAGTGTGCTATTAACTAGGGGATTCACAGGCGTATTGCATGCTAAGTAGGTCAATTTCTAGTCAGATAATTCTGGTTATTGCCAAGTATTTATTCATGAATTTCCTAATTCAACATACAGTATTTAAAATAAGTCATATTTATGTTTTACTGTTATATTTAAATCATGGCTCCCTGTGTCCAGTTTTATCCACCTCCACATTTGCTGGTGTCACTAACCATATATTATTTTTTCCCCCTTGCCTTATTTATGTCCTCCCTAATAAAATAATCATACTCCTGTTTGCTCTTGTTTTGTAAAAGTGAGAACAGGAAAGGGAAAGAGTCTTTAGCCACCAGGATTATGATTAAGAGACATTTTGCATACTTATTTGTTTTTATTACAAGTGCCTACTCTGTAAACGTGCACCAAATTTAGGATTTGCATTTGTGTGTGTTTTATTTTTATTACCAATAAAAGCAGCAACCACAAAACAATAAAATGTCCACAGTTGCACATCACATATTCTAGGTAGGATGCTTGAGGAATTCAGCTGCCATCATTTCTGATATGAATGGATCCGATTTGCGCCTCTTAGACAACATGTACAGATTTGGACTTCATTATCCATTGGCTTCTGCATTTCCCAAACGTTCTGAATCAGTTTTTGGCTCTGAAAACATATAAATGCAATGGGAGGGATTTGACCGATGAGTCGTGCAGGCGGAAGCCCGTGCAAACACTTCTGCTGGTGCAATTAAATTGGCAGGGTGGAGGGTCAGTAGAACCCCCAGAATAGCATGCAGAGGAGGGAACATTGGTCTGTCTGGCAAGCTGAGATGCTTATACAGATGGAACATTTGTAATAGCGCAATGTAGACTTCCGCCTCCCATAATATGTATTGATATATGGCTATAGCTATAGCTAGATAGATAAAATTGCTTTGGGTTTGTTTGGTTTTTAGGGGGGGGGGAATGGTGCTGATACTCACCATGAAGTTGTCACAGTAAGTGTTACACTTTAAACATGGGGGGAGGGTAGTGTCAGTACTGTGTACCCTTAAGTACCCACAGTAAAAATAGTGTGTGTGTGTGTGTGTGTGTGTGTGTGTAGATAGATAGATAGATAGATAGATAGATAGATAGATAGATAGATAGATAGATGATAGATAGAGTGATCTGCATATAAGTCAGGGAGAATTATTGGGGTTTTTAAAATTAAAAATGTTATTGAATAATACTCATAACTGATTACCTGTTATTGAGAGGAATTCAGTCATCCATACTCAAAAATCAAGGATTTAAAACTCACACTCCATAGATGAGTGGTGAAATTTCATACAAGTAAAGCTGTGGTAGCAAAGCTATTACTGGGAAGGACTAGACAAATGACTTAGTAGCAAAGGAATATATTTTTCAAATGAAGGTGGGCAATTTTTTTGACAAGCAAGGAATGGGGTGTTCTGCAGCTCTTCAAAAGCACCTAGAATCAGCCACAGTCATATACCAGGTTGGACAAACCACTAGCCTGACCCAAAGGGAACAGATTCCTTCACAGTTTCAGAATTTTAATGCAGACCCTCCAAGTGCAGACCCGGATTTACAGAAGCCGTCCCCGTTTCTGATTTGATCCCAGAATGTTCCACTTTTCCTTAAGACGTCCCTATTTTCACTGGAGAAATGTTGGAGGGTATGGAGTTATGTGACCCCTAAGCCAAGGATATAAGTAACTATACAACCTTTAGGAGATATCTGAAGGCAGACCTGTATAGGGAAGTTTTTTAAGTGGTTTATATGTTTTTGTATATGTTGGAAGCCACCCAAAGTGGCTGGGGCAACCCAGTCAGAGGAGTGGGGTATAAATAATATAATTTATTTTTATTATTAATTAATTAATTAATTAATTAAATAGGACATCTCTATCATCAGAGAAATGTTGGAAGATATGTTAATGGATGTTGGAGCCTGCAAAATACTGGAAGTCAGAGTGCATGGAAACGCCGTTTACCTTCCCATTGCAGTGGTACCTATTTATCTACTAGCTCTGGTGTGCTTTTGAACTGCTAGGTTGGCAGAAGCTGGGAGAGAGCAATGGGAGCTCACCCCATTGCGGGGATTTGAACTGCTGACCTTCTGATCAGCAAGCACACAAGGTTCAGTGGTTTAGACCGCAGCTCTATCCACGTCCCGCTATTAATATCATTAGAACATTAGACTATTAATATCATTGGAACGTATCTATCCAAAATGCATGAAAGGGTGTAATAATACATGAAAGCTAAAATACATGCAACAAATAGAGGCTAGTACCAACTGGGCTAAATATGCAAGGGCTACATAATCACAGCTGCTGGGTGGGGGGAAGTGCAGCTGTGATCACAAAAATAACTCCCTACAGCCCTGTTTGGAGAATCCTGACAGTATGAACTGGTCCTTAGTAAATAAACAGCTAAATATAACTTTGGAGCTTGTGGAAAAACTGAGCCACAATGTATTTTGCCCTTAATATCACAGTTTGGCTCTGTTTCACATCAGCAGGAATTTCTTCGGGTAAGAGGGCGATATGCACCATCTCCATGTTTGTCCCAGTAGACTTGAATGCAAAATGAATGCAATACCTTGGTTTGCCAGTGACCTTTTTAATCAATGAAAAATAGAGACTGCAGTTATTTTTAAATACTTTCAATTACCAGGGTCCTAATGTGAACTTCCTAAGTGCTCTTTCTGCTATACTAATCAACTGCAATCATTATCCCTTTTTGTCTAGTTAGTCCTCCTGCTACGATTTAAATGGTATGTTTTGCCTCATTTTTAATCATTTTCCTAAGACCTTTATGCTGGTGTCTGTAGGCATTCAATGGAATCTAATTGTTGATTATACACATAGTCATTATTTAACAGCCTAATGTAATGGTTAGTAATATATATATACCATTCGCACTGATGCCTAATAAAGGCAGTCATGGAATCACTATTGAAATAATGCTGTTTTAAACTGAATGTCAATCCTTTCCTCCAACCTGTCATTTATTACACCTTTGTATAAGGATACAGTATTATTCAATATTTATATTATCATAATCTAACAGCAGTATCCAACTACTTAAATTTATTTTGCTATCTTTACGTTAAAATGAACTAATCTGAATTAAATATAATTATATCAGAATTAAAGAGTTTATGGCAAGGATAGAGGATAGTTGTGGCCAATCAATATTGGATTTCAGGGTCATATGGTAGGCTAATGATAAATGATACAGAAACTGTCTGGTTTCCCCTTGTAGGATTCTCCAGGTCAACTGCAGAAGACCTCTATATATTCTGAGGTTGTCCAAGTATGGTTCTTCATATACTTTTCTTCCACCGGCAAAGGAGGGCCAATCACACAAGGTTAAGTTAATGTGAGATAGTTTAGTCTGGTATCTGATATTTTATTTTATTTAATGGTCATATTTTGCTATTTTAATTTTGTGTTTTTAATATTGTCACATAAGACCAGCTCCATAAGTGCAGATACTACTTTGGTTAGCTAATCATAATTCAACTATATGGAGGTATGCCCACGTGTTGGTAGGGATGGGGGAGTGGGATTCAGTTTTGTTGGCATTTTAATGTGAAGTTACCTAACGTATATTTTGCCCTATAGGACACACCGGCCCATAGGACACACCTAGATTGGGGGGGGGGATAAAGGAATTTTTTTTATTCCCCCCCCCCAGGCACGGGGCTGGGGCGGGGGAAGTCTGAGCTTCCCCCACCCCAGCCCCCAGAACAGGCAGCTCTCCGCAAGCTGTTGGAGGCCAGCGCGAAGTCGCGCTGGGCTCCCACAGCCTCTGGAGAGCTGTGCGAAGCCCGCTCTGGGAGCATGCGGGGCTGGGGGAGGGGGAAGCCCGAGCTTCCCCCATCCCCAGCCCCCAGAACGGGTCCCAGAGCGACCCCGAAGCTGCGTGCAGCTTTGCTATCACTGGGAGCTTGTGGGGCTGGGGGCGGGGGAAGCCCGCTGCCAGCCTCCAAACCGCGTCGGGAGACAGCGGGATGGCACACTGCACCTCCCCGCTGTCCCCCGAGCTTGCAGGGCTGGCAGCAGGGAGAAGCAGGCTTCTCCCCGCCCCCAGCCTCCAAACTACGTCGGGAGACAGCGAAATGGCGGTGTTCTGCCTCCCCGCTGTCCCCCGAGCTTGTGGGGCTGGCGGTGGGGCTCTCCAGGCTTCAGCGAAAGCCTGCATTCGCCCCATAGGATGCACACACATTTCCCCTTCATTTTTGGAGGGGAAAAAGTGCATCCTATAGGGCGAAAAATACGGTAATTGGCAACATGCAAACTGAAGCACAGCTATCCTTCGAAATTCAAAAGGGATATAAATAAAAAAATTATTATGAGTAGGGTGTCCCTATTTTCATCAGAGAGATGTTGGAGACTATGCACATACAGCATGTGAGATTTTAGTCCCAGTGTCAAATTAACTTTTACTTCCCTCAGCAACTGATCAGCCACAAAACGCCTCCTAACTCTAGGCATTGCTGGTTACAACCAGCATTCAGAACATCTGTGAAGATCTCAAGCTGTCACAGCGACTTAGCAATTGGTGGCAGAAGCTTCACAATTTCCACAACCAAAATCCATTAGAGCGGTACGGTGTAGGTGTTTGCTTTTGAGACCTCTCCACCCCTTAGCTTCTGCTTCTAAAATAATGCCAACAACATCTTCTGTGTTTGTTTGTTCTTACTACGATGTATGAAGGAGGACAATACAATTTTATTTATCAGGTGTCTGTTCATTTCCAATGTATATCAAATTTTAGGCTGTCAATTTTTCAGGAAAGAGCAGAAGTGGAAAAGAACATGGTAGAGTAATGGAGGGATCATGATTAAATATCTAATCCATAATTCAGTAGCAAGGTTCTGCTGACATCATCAACACTGAGAAAGGTTTATTAAAATGCTTATGAACTCCAGAGGCGGTCTAAGTTTGTATTTCTAAATTATAGTTCACTATACCCGCATATCTATCATTTGCTATGTGGACAATTCTATCCCTATGTATAAAGCAGATCACCTGGCAATCCTGAGATCACTGGATCATAGAATCATAGAATCATAGAGTTGGAAGAGACCACAAGGGCCATCGAGTCCAACCCCCTGCCAAGCAGGAAACACCATCAGAGCACTCCTGACATATGGTTGTCAAGCCTCTGTTTAAAGACCTCCAAAGTAGGAGACTCCACCACACTCCTTGGCAGCAAATTCCACTGTCGAACAGCTCTTACTGTCAGGAAGTTCTTCCTAATGTTTAGGTGGAATCTTCTTTCTTGTAGTTTGGATCCATTGCTCCATGTCCGCTTCTCTGGAGCAGCAGAAAACAACCTTTCTCCCTCCTCTATGTGACATCCTTTTATATATTTGAACATGGCTATCATATCACCCCTTAACCTCCTCTTTTTCAACATTTTCAACTTTAACTGTTTTTATAAACAGAAGAAATGGGTGCAAATACATAGCATTTGCAGAAGTGTTCAGAATTTAGATGCTTTGTTTGGAACTTGAGTTTTATTTTTGAAAAGTTTTAAAAATGAAATATAGATTATTGGTGTGGTAATAATTTTGTGCAGTGGCAGGAAGAAAAAGGCAGGAATGTTGTTTGGTTGTAATGAAGCAATTAGAGCCCATGAAGCACAGGCAAAGAAGCATTTACAGGCGTGGGAGTCACGTTTTGGGTCATTAAGCGCATTGGTAGAGCGTACATAAGCCCAATCCACCCATTATGCTCCATTCCACCCTGCACCACCTCACCTCACCGTTCTGCTCCATGCCACCCTCTTCCAGGTCCAAAAATGGCCCGTGCATGCACTGTCGTGCATTCTTAGAACACGTACAAAACGGGGTTGACTGCACAGTACTTATTTTACTTATACTCTAGTTTTCTAATACCACAAGGGCCTGGATGCTGTTTTCTTTGCTTGTTAAAAAGACAAGCATACCTGAAAGAGCGTCTTTACCCCCATCGTTCAGCCCAGACACTGAGATCCAGCACCGAGGGCCTTCTGGCGGTTCCCTCATTGTGAGAAGTGAGGTTACAGGAAACAAGGGAGAGGGCCTTCTCAGTAGTGGCGCCCGCCCTGTGGAACGCCCTCCCACCAGATGTAAAGGAAATAAGCAGCTATCCTATCTTTAAAAGACATCTGAAGGCAGCCCTGTTTAGGGAAGTTTTTAATATTTAATGCTGTATTGTTTTTAACACTTGATTGGAAGCCGCCCAGAGTGGCTGAGGAAACTCAGCCAGATGGGTGGGGTATAAATAATAAATTATTATTATATTATTATATTACAAGATACTCTGGGCTATGCACCACTTCAAAGTGTCTTTTTAAAAGTCTGTATCAGTTACAGGACCATAGAGCAAACCCAAATTCTCTGCATAGAGGATTGCCAATTTTGCATACACTTAGCTGGACAAACATGTCAATTCTCCGCTTCTCTCATGTTTCTGTTTTCATTTTTTCAACTAGTTTATCACATTTCTGCATCTCCCCCCCCCCCCCAATTTTGTTAAAAGTTCTCATTAAAGCTCTTGGTTTTTTTAAAATATATTTTCTTCTTTTTGTTTTTGTGGCAGACCATAACACATGGCTAGTGAGTTGTGCTCCACTTCCTGGATCACAAACTGTGCAGACCTGAGTTAGAGGGTTGGGCTTCGCTTCAGAAACTCATATCCTTGCTCAGCTACGAGGTTCACGGTGTTGTCTTTGGCAAATCACTACTCCTGAGATTGGATAACTCCATGCGTATAACCTTTAGGTTCTTATATAAAAAGGTAAATATATAAATGGTATAAATATAATGTGATCTTGAGAAAGGAACTTTTATATAGAGGGAGGGCTCAATTTCTGCACAAAATGTAAGGTTGGGGGAATGCTCACAAAACTGAATGGAGAACTATTATCCTTAGCCTGCTTTGTTGTTAGTATACTTATGGAATGAACATTACATTCTTTCTTCTTTTTAGATATATGTGTGTCTTAAATGATAAGTTCGAAAAAGCAAGGCGATGCCGATTCTCCTAATGGGTGATTTTCATCATTTATTCAACAGACTGCTTATTAATTATTTGCACTGATATTACATTTTCTTACAGTATCTTCCTGTATATGGCACTTCCCCCCTCCCCCTCTCAAAAGGAAATAGAAGGATGCTGAAAGGGGGAAAAAAGAAGCAGCAAATATACATTTAACATAACATTTGATTTCACTTCCCCAAACCAGAATTACTGACCTAGGAAAAACAAAACCATCTCTAGAAATAAATCAAAATCCTGTCTACATTAATCTAATTGCACCAGTGGCAGCTAAGCAGTCCCTTAAGCAATTTAAGCTTCCTTCTTTGGGAGGGGAGGAAACCCCCATCAACACCCCTGTGGGAACACAAGTTGGAGAACAAATCAGTTATGATCTATTTCTCTGTAATAACAGCTTTCCCCCCCTTCTCATAAAAAATAGGTGTCAGTTCCCTGCAATTAAAAAGCAAAACAAAGTACCATGCTTTGTACTAAGAGTAGATAAACCAACTGCAGCTAAATGACCTCACTAAGCTTCACCTTCCTTCATGTTTATTTTTAACAAGCCCAAGATCCAAAATTACTATACTGGCAAGATGACAGAATTCATGATACACTGTTGTTATAGTTCAAGTGAATAAATTATGCTTTCAGCCACCCCATGCCTCCTATCTGCCTAGTTGTTTTAATAAATCATCAGGCGAAATAAAAACAGAAGATGGATATCCATGATGCACAGTATCAATGAGCTCCCCTACTAAATGTGAGTAATGATCTGGTCTGCCACTGAGGGCAGTTCAGTATGTTCAGGGCCATGCTTCCATAGGATAAACAAGCAACTACATTTTTATTTTATTTATTATTATTATTATTATTATTATTATTATTATTTATTTCAGGTGTACAATTTCAGCATAAATTACAATGCAAGGCAGGTATGAGAAACCTCCAGCCCATGGGCCTACTGTATTTTTCTTCTCCCTCCTCGGGGAAAAGCCCCCAAGAGCCACACACACACTCTGCATGGCTCTTTAAAGGGAGTGCGGCTCTTGGGGGCTTTTGCGGGAGGTGGGGGAAGTGAGAGAGCCTCGCTCTGTCCCTTTCCCCACCTCCCGCAAAAGCCAGGGATAGCCGCGTGAAGCCTCCACAGGGCAGCGAGATGAAGGCTCCCCGCTGCCCTGTGGAGGCTTTGTGGGCTACCCCGGAGCTTCTCAGGAGCTTGTGGGGTTGGCGAGGGAAGCCCGGGTATGCATCCCAGGCTCTGCTCAGCGCTCCCTTTCACGAACCACGTGGAGGCTTTTCCCTGAGGAGGGAGAAGGGCAGCCCGTCACTGCGGATAGCAGCCTGCCTCCCGGCGCGCGAGGCACCCTGAAGCAGAGCGCCCCGCGCACCAGACAGACATCCACAGCGTGCGGAGCCCTGCAGGAGTTCCCCGCAGGGCTCCCGACGCTGCGGATAGCAGCCTGCCGCCTGGCGCACAGGGCACCCTGAAGCAGAGCGCCCCGCACACCAGGCAGACATCGGCCAGCCCCACAAGCTCAGGGGACAGCAGGGAGGCACAGCGCCGCCATCCCGCTGTTCCTCGACCTGGTTCGGTTTCCCCGACCTGGTTTTGGGGGGAAATAAAGGAATAATTTTTTTCCTTTATTCCCCCCCCCCCCCAAAAAAAAACTAGGTGCATCCTATGGGACGGAGCGTCCTATGGGATGAAAAATACGGTAATCACCCCACCACTACCATTATTATCTCATCCATGGTGGTTGACGGATTATGACATGACTTTTCTCCTTGCAAACCAAGATAAGCTAATGACAGCAAAAGATGCAATTTTTTAAAAAGTGGCTGTCATTAAAAGAAGGGCCAGTATTAAATTCCCTATTATAATTCGTATAATTTTAAATTTAATTTGGCAATTTTATCTGCTTAGTTGCATTCATACATGTTTGTGTTTTGCATGCAAATTGCAAATATCTATCGCAGTCATTGCAACAAAAGATCACTTGCCTGCTATTAAGCTGCCAGAAGTTTATAGCAGCACATATGAATGTTTTAGTCCAAATATGCAAGACTGAATATATGACTATACAATTCTGTTTTATACAGACTCCTTCGATTGGTAATCCAATGGCAATCCAATGTAATAAGCACATGCCTTCCAGCCCTTATACCTGAGATCATTTGTTGTTGTTATTTTTTGATGATGATGATGATGATGATGATGATAAAAAAGAAGTTGAACCTGGAACCTTATGCATGCAAACTATGAACTCAGCAAGCATACATAAAACCCATCTAACCCAAAATCCAACATTCCAGATAGATTACCATGTGTAAGATGAAGGTCACTCTGCAAAAAGTAGTGCCTTAACAGAAGTAAAGAATTTAATAGGGCTTGTAATATCCTGTGAATCCCTTTTCCTGAGACAATATTGTCTCTACAAATAGCCCTTGTATGGAGTAATTATTTGGGGATTAGGAAAAGCTAATAAAAACTGTATTGGAAGAGAATTTGAGATAACAAGGTTGTGATGTGCCCAAGGGAGCAGATGCATCTGATAGCAGTTTAATCAAACCTGATTAGGAGAAACATTTACCTATACTTGACCAATATATTTTGATAAAAATCTACATTAGGAAAGCTCAGTTATACATCTACCGAGTCTGGTGGTAAATATTTACTTTAACTTTCTCACTTCATTAGAATGAAAGACAACTTAAATGGCGCTTGTATCTAGAGAGTTTGTGTGAACCCCTAGTATGATGGTGGTCAGGAAAGCAGAAAATTAAACATTCAGGTTCAGAGCTGTGAGCCAGAACCAGTGCCCTCTAACGCTTTACAGCACAGCAGTGGGAGGCTTTATAGTAGAGGGAAAGGCAAAAGTAAAAGGGTGTACCTCATCCCCTTCCCTTGCCTGAAATGTCCCCTGCTCTGAGAGACCTGGACAGGAGCGCTTCTCTTTTAGCAGTGGGACACACTTCAGCACTGTAAACCTCACTTGCAGAATTTAAAGAGGAACCACATTTCTACACAGGAATCCTAGGAGCCAGTTCCTAGGGGCCGAGGGGTCTTTGCCCCCCAATAAAACAAAGCAGAGACATCACCTTGCCAACAGAGGTCTGTATATTAAAGCCATGGTTTTCCCAGTAGTGATGTATGGAAGTGAGAGCTGGACCATCAAGAAGGCTGATCGCCGAAGAATTGACGCTTTTGAATTATGGTGCTGGAGGAGACTCTTGAGAGTCCCATGGACTGTAAGAAGATCAAACGTATCCATTCTTAAGGAAATCAGCCCTGAGTGCTCACTGGAAGGACAGATCGTGAAGCTGAGGCTCCAATACTTTGGCCACCTCATGAGAAGAGAAGACTTCCTGGAAAAGACCCTGATGTTGGGAAAGATTGAGGGCACAAGGAGAAGGGGACGACAGAGGACGAGATGGCTGGACAGTGTTGTCAAAGCTACCAGCATGAGTTTGACCAAACTGTGGGAGGCAGTGGAAGACAGGAGTGCCTGGCGTGCTCTGGTCCATGGGGTCACGAAGAGTCGGACACGACTAAACGACTAAACAACAACAACAACAAAACATTTGAGGGGATGGGGCCCCCGGAAATTGATGGGCATTGCCATTCAAATAGTGTGTGCATGCTGCTTCATGTGATTGATTATGCAGGGCGGGGCTTACCTGTTCCCCCAATATTTTATTCAAGCTGGCACCACTGAGACTTTACACAGGAAAATAGCCAGAGCTTTGAATCATAGCTACAAATCTTTTGGATCATAGCCAATATCTATTTTTGTGTGTGGAGAGCTTAAGGTTATATTAATGAGGGCATGTTTATATTTTGTTGTTGTTTAGTCGTTTAGTCATGTCCGACTCTTCGTGACCCCATGGACCAGAGAACGCCAGGCACTTCTGTCTTCCACTGCCTCCCGCAGTTTCTTTTTCATTGGGATGGTTTTCGTTGCTGCCTCCTGTATAATGTTGCGAGCCTCTGTCCATAGTTCTTCAGGCACTCTGTCCAGCAAATCTAAATCCTTAAACCTGTTCCTCACTTCCACTGTGTATTCATAAGGGATTTGGTTTAGATTGTATCTTATCGGCCCAGTGGTTTTTACTACTTTCTTCAGTTTAAGCTTGAATTTTGCTATAAGAAGCTGATGATCTGAGCCACAGTCAGCTCCAGGTCTTGTTTTTGCTGACTGTATAGAGCTTCTCCATCTTTGGCTGCAGAGAATATATTCAATCTGATTTTGATGCTGCCCATCTGGTGATGTCCATGTGTAGAGTCGTCTCTTGTGTTGTTGGAAAAGCGTGTTTGTGATGACCAGCTTGTTCTCTTGACAGAACTCTATTATTCTTTGCCCTGCTTCGTTTTGATCTCCAAGGCCAAACTTGCCAGTTGTTCCTTTTATCTCTTGATTCCCTACTTTAGCATTCCAATCCCCTATAATGAGAAGAACATCCTTATTTGGTGTCACTTCTATAAGGTCTTGTAAGTCTTCATAGAATTGGTCAATTTCAGTTTCTTCAGCACCAGCAGTTGGTGCATAAACTTGGATTACTGTGATGTTAAAAGGTCTGCCTTGGATTCGTATCGAGATCATTCTATCATTTTTGAGATTGCATCCCAGAACAGCTTTTGCCACTCTTTTGTTGACTATGAGGGCCACTCCATTTCTTTTACGGGTTTCTTGCCCAGAGTAGTAGATATGATAGTCATCCGAACTGAATTCGCCCATTCCCGTCCATTTTAGTTCACTGATGCCCAGGATATCAATATTTATTCTTGCCATCTCATTTTTGACCACATCCAACTTACCCAGGTTCATGGTTCTTACATTCCAGGTTCCTATGCAATATTTTTCTTTACAGCATTGGACTTTCCTTTCGCTTCCAGGCATATCCGCAACTGAGCGTCCTTTCGGCTTTGGCCCAGCTACTTCATCAGCTCTGGATCTACTTGTACTTGTCCTCCGCTCTTCCCCAGTAGCATGGTGGACGCCTTACGACCTGAGGGGCTCATCTTCCAGCGTCATAACATTTATATGCCTGTTGTCTTTGTCCATGGAGTTTTCTTGGCAGGGATACTGGAGTGGCTTGCCAGTTCCTCCTCCAGGTGGATCACGTTTGGTCAAAACTCTCCACTATGACCTGTTCATCTTGGGTGCCCTGCTCGGCATAGTTCATAGCTTCTCTGAGTTATTCAAGCCCCTTCGCCACAGCAAGGCAGTGATCCATGAAGGGGATGTTTATATTAGGAGCACCCAAACCAGAAACTGCAAGTGTTTATACCAGGCCGTTTTGTCTTAAGTTATAACAAGAAATTCTGTTGATAGAAACATTCCAGAAAACAAGGAAGTGAATTAAATAAATGAATTACTGTATATATACCAGTGTTTAAAGCCAATGCTGGTTTTGCCAGAAATAAATTATAAAAGATCTGTGTATTAGAAATGTATTTTGTGCATAAAACAGTGATAGTATGCTACATGCAATGACCATAAACCATAGTAAAGTGAAACAGTAAAAATTAAGTTTTAGCAGTGTATAATTATTATTGACCTACATTCAGGTTACTTCCTTTTATCTTATTTAGGCATTCCATCAGCAAGAGCATTCCACATTAAAAGAAATGTGCAGCTTGTCTTTCTTTTCAACTCCCTCTGATAGAGAATTTGCTTTGCACTTCTCAGGAAGTTATCAGTATTGTGCAGGATCAGGAACTTCATTCTTAACAGAAAAGGAAACCTCTTTAGGGAGTTGATTCTATCCTGTTATCTTCAAAAGTATTAACTTTAAAAGTAGGTGTTTCATTTTGGTTAATATATGCTTCATCTAGAATCATGCAATTTTTTGTAATTGAATTCAGCTATGTGTAATAGCATAAAGCTGCAACCAAGCACAGTTCTGCATTCATAAAATTTACCTCTACACTTTGGATCCAGCATTTCCTAAATTCTTAAGGGCAGTTCAGGGTTGCTGCTGGGGTTCAGCACTTCTAGATCTGCCCATGTGCACTGAAACATAGTGAAGAGTACAGCAATTGCATAGTTTTATCTATTGTGAAGAAAGGGGAATCTCAAATGAGTATTTATGCAGAGAGGCTGAATGACTGTATAATCTGGTAAATGTAGGAAGAAAAGTAAGTGCCTTGAAGGTACACCCTACAAATATCAAATGCAACTAGGAGCTGCATTTTAATAGCAGAAAGCACTTTAATCGGTGAAAACACACTGGATATATTAAAAACAAAACAAAACATCCCACAGAGTGATGATGCAAAGTTTAATATGTGACTTTAAAGCACATGGTTATAAAGAACATACTGGTATTTAAAATGTTTTCCATTTTATCCCCCAACATTAGACAAACCAGCCATTTTTAGCTGTGTCGCCTCCAAAGTAATTTGCTAATGTAAAGTGCTACAGTTGTGCACAATGTAAAGCGTGTTGACACATTTTATTTGATGGTTCGTGTAGCTTAGCTGAAGCATGCTTAAAGAGTAAAACATATCAGTTTGAAGTAATAGCTACTAATAGCCTGATATGATACTGATAAAAAAGAACAAGAAGTCAAATTTTACACCTCAGTGCACTTCATTTTGTCTCCTGTTCAGTGACAGAATTCAATATGGTCTGGCTTAGAGTGACAGCATCATGCAGGAGCTGTCACCTAAGGGAGCTTATACATCTTGAAATTTTTCACAAAAGTGAAACTGAGTGACAGCAAAATAAAATGATGCTTTTAACTCAAGTTGGTAGATCAGAAAAGTCAATGAAAACATTCAGAGTTAGTTTAGGCCCTTTGGTGATGGATCTTTCCAGGAGAACAGCTGCAGTTTCTAAAGTACTGAAATGCTTTAAGCAGGCATCTCGACACATCAAACCAGAGAGCTATATCTCCATTGAGGATTAAATGGTTTGAAAGCAATACAGGCTCTGTTGGCATCATTTAATAAAGCTATATGACACTTTTTTCCTTGGAATTATGTTTCTGACTGTAACAGTGACATCATATATCTACTCTTCCCTCACTTACACATAAATATATGGGCAGGAAGGTATATAATCAACAGAACCTACCAAGAGATGTTCTTGTCTGGGGAAAACTCTTCTAAATTGAATTATTTCTTTTCTTTTTGAGTCAGAAGGTTGTTGGGTATATAGATATATCTGTATATAGATATATATCCCTAAATCTGATTCTAATCTCCTAGTGCCACAGCCTGCAAGTTTCTACACTTTGTCATAGACCAGGAAAAATGCAAACCTCTTTCAAACAAAACATTTTAAAACCATGAAAGCACTGTGCATTGCTCTCGTCTTACTCTCTTTTCTTCCAATGTGGCAAAAACACTTCAGCAAATTACAAATTGAGAAAGAAAAGTAATTATTCACTCTGTCCAAGATGTGTCATCACGTTTTATCAATCCCAGTTGTACCATCAACACCAAGACAATGTCCTTCTGTGCTCGCTCTTTCAATAAATTTCAGATTATTAGGGTTCCCTCCCATTACTGCATGGACTCCTGACAGGGCATTAATAATACTCTCTTTTATGTATGCTTATTTTGCATATATGCAAAATATATTGGCCCTTAATTCTTCTATACCATTTTCTCCTGGACATCTTTTATCACAACCAAAGAGTCTTTAACTATTACTATCTTTTGGTTCCAGGAAGCTTACTCTTGTACAAATGATACTATCCCTCTTCCATTTTTCTGTACCTTGCCCAAGTCATAATTTATATCATGGCTTTCTAGCCTTGTATTTCTTTTCTCTATTCTATCACGAAAGTGAGAACAAGCAGAATATGCAGAATCTATTATCCAACTAAGGCTCAAAATTTATTACATTAGGAGATTCTTTCAACTGAAATGCAACTCTGTGTGTGCCAGGGAGACTGGAACCCTTTCTTGTCTGAATGCCACTTGGCAAATTAGAAAAAACCATTCTAAATAATGGCCATCAGGATATATATTATACCTAGAAATAGTGGTTTTTCAGTAGTTTGGACATTTTCTCGCATGATCCATTAGACAAACTTTATATAAAAGAAAAAGCTGCATTGACTCAAATGTATTTTGGATTTAGAAATGTCTTTCTTCCATTTTTATTATTATTCAGCTTTAACTATCACAAGTGATGGAGAGTCTTCTTAGCATCACTTGTGAAGCCACTCATGAGCTCCTGCCATGAACAGTGTATCCCTAGGCATATTTACTCAGAAGTATGTCTCACTGTGTTCAGTAACTCTTAGGGCACAATCCTATGGTCTCTACAGGCAAAGAGGGAGAGAGGTCCACACACAGAGAAGGAGGGCTACCTTCCCAAGCTCCCTCCCAATTACTGTGGAAGGCACCACTCTCAGTGCCCAACCCAACCCCACTTTCCAAGACTAGAAGGTTTTGGATTTGGACATTCTTCCACCACAGATTCTCTGCCCCGTTCCTTCATGGGATCACACTGCTATTAAGAAATAAATATAACCTATAAAAATATGTGATGTTGCTACCGTATTCTTTTCCCCAAATAAACACTATTAAAAAGCAGCATGAAAAGTGCTCAAGTATGCTAGCACTGAGAGTGAAAACAGCAGCAAAGGTCTTTAGCCTAATGACAGTAAATACTAGAAGCTCAAGCAATTAAAAAAGAGGACCAAGAATAAATAAGACAAAATAATTAACACAGCATTTAAGTCTGTGTAGGTGTAGTTACAAAATCGTAATCTTCTTTAAACAAACAAACTTGTAAGCACTTTGGGTAACAGACCTGTCAAACCTCTTCTTTTTAGAGTTCCATATGCATGAAGGTACTCTCTCTGTGTGTGTGAGGGGGGAGGAAGGGAGCGACAGAGACAGAGAGTGTGTTTACCCAAAGTCAGCTGGGCTAGTTCTACTGCTTTGCAGAGCTTGGCAATTAAAAAAATTTTAATTTCACTCTTGTGGTTTTTAAAAAGAAGGCAAAAGTAATATTGATGCAATCACACTATTACATCAGAATACTTTCCCCCCTCAGTTTTAATTAGTGTAAAAAGAGTCATCGTCATAACACTGAATCCCTGAAGCATGCAGCAAACCGTACACATGTTTCAGTCTAAACAATTTAAAAATGGGAGGATGATGGATCACTGACACGTTGCCACTGGTTCATAAACAAAATCAGGCAATGGGGAGCCCTAAAATTCCTGAAGTAATTCAGAATGGAGAATTTCAGAAACATTTTTACAATTCCTATGGAATGAGAAAAGTATTTAACCATTAATATGACAATAAGTACGGTATACAAGTAGAGATGGAGCAATCCTTCTATTTCAGTTTCTCATTTTTCCATTCCTAAGTTCAGTTTTCCACATTCCACATCTGTCTGCAATATATATATATTTTTTAAAAAGTCATCATCAAAACTGATTTCATCAGCATTTTAGTGTGAATTTCTCTTAATCTACACATTTGTATGCTATGTTGCCTAATAAACACATTGTAGCAAAGCAGTCTCCCTAATGCATTTTGTGATGTAATTTTCATTAATATATGAGTGCTGGGTACTTTTGTATATGGAAATCAACTGGAGAGTACTCTCAAGAGTAGCTTTGGGTGTTATGGGAAGGAGATAGAACTGGATGTGTGAGTGGCCTAGATGCAAGCCAGGCACAATATTAGCATATATGTTCATATAAACATGGATCTGCTTCAATCAAGTGCTTGAACTTGTTCTGGAAAGGGAATACCTATATTCCTCCAATGTGTGCACACACCAGTTCCAAGTATATTGAATATTAAGTGTAAACTGCTTAAAAAAACCCAACAAAGTGAATATTTTCAAATAATTATTCATCTTGAGAAGCATCTGGACATCCTTGAAACACATCAACTACACTTGCAAATAGTTCAGGTGCACACCAGAACTTCCAAAATATCTAGTATGGCCAATTTAAATTCAGAATGTCAACAACTGTTACTCTTGGGAAACCAAGTGGTAAACATGAAATGATTGCCCAGTATCAGCCCAGGTCTCCCCTTTGGCACACACTTAAATCACATAACATTTCTAAATAGAGTCTCAATTTAGGACCTGTACATTTCCCCCCCCCAACTGCAAGATGTGATGAAATGTGAGAAAGCCATTTCCCGTTCCCGGGGGAGATGACGTTGCGGGCTGGGAGCAAGCCCACACGCATGGGGCAGTATAGCCCCTGTGCCAGTGGATGGTCCTTGGCCACACCATCCTTAGGCCGTCCAATCCGGATGGTCCTGGGGTGTGGCGTGGGGTATTTAAACTGCCCACGGCCGAAGACCCGCCCTTGTTGTTTCCCTGCTCGGTCAGTTCTCTCACCCTCCCTCCCTTAGGTTAGGCTCTTTTATTTCTTGACCTTGCTATGGACCTCGGTTGGTCGCCTTGGTTGTCCAAGGGGCCTGGTAGGAATTTTTCCACTTGGCAAATTGGCACTGGCCATTTGGTTTTTCGCCTACCTCGTAGCAAATTCTCACAACTTTGTAAGATTCGGCGGCTAGGCATTGGAGTATTTGGTCGAAGGGGAGGGGAGGTAGTGGCCATTACCTACCCCTCCTAATTCAAGGGTATTCCGTTAAAGGAATCCAGGGGGCATGGTCTCCGTCCGAAGCCCCAGACGGGGGGCTAGGGCCATGGCATGACCCCTAGCAGTGACCCTGGGGGAGTTCCTAGTTGATGTGCATCAGCAGGGCTCCCCCTATTGGTGGTTAACCCTTCCAAGACTTCCTGCAGACGGGCAGGAGTCAGATATAGTCATGTGGTTTCCAATGCCTAAGCCAATACCACTCACAATCAATAAAGCTGTGGCCTTTTTCACCCATTAACCTAAAATACTGTTTCATGTGTCTTTATTCCACTTCCTGGGAGGGTTAGGGACCTTGCCACGCAAGTTGCATTTACAAACTCACAAGAACTGCAACTAGAAATGTGAGTGCATGTGAAACTTGCCACTTCATACGGGGCTGAATGTCTTTTAAAACACCACCCCACAGTAAATGATCTGATCCAGGGCTTTTTTTTCAGCCAGAACTCACCAGAAATGAGTTCTGGCATCTCTCAGGTTGGTGCCATTCCTACTATAAGAGAACAAGGGGTGTATTTGTGGTGATGCACTCCTTCTTCTAGAAAAATAGCACGGAATTCTGATCTAATTATTTTGTGCATCTGTAACTGCAAGCATGCTGCACCGGTAAATCTTGTGACTCAAGAGAATGATGCAGAAAACCAACTGCATGTTTACTTCTATTGCATTCACATAAGAACTGACCTCATTTGGACAAACCGCCATTAATTTATATGCAAAGGCATATAAGGTCTCTAGAACTTTACTGCATGCAGCCCTTATACTCCTATAAGCAGCAGAACAACTGTGGGCTTATTAATAATTGAGTGTGACAATTCAGAGTGTGATTTAACTACATCCAGTCTGACCTGCCATGGTTAGGATATAGCTTATACAAGAAATCTTTACCCTTCTCGCTCTAGCTGCAGAGGTCAAGAGTGAGGATGCTTGTAATTCACTTGGGCTTTACTTAGGGAGTCCCCTTTCCACTCTGCCATCTCACTAAATGTTTGCAATTTGCAGGTTACCCTTTCCACTTAACTAGCAAAACAAATGGAAGCTGTCAAGGACAACTCTCAGAACAATATGTCAATGTGTCCCTTCCCAATGACCTCTGTTATTATATTAGTAACTTTTATTCCTGGGGGTAAGCTGCAATGGTTATTCAAATTACCCACAGCCACATTCTAACTGCTTTCCCACTACTACTGGTAAATCCACAGAGCTACTTTTAAGGATTACTGGAGTATTAAAGAAAGAGGCGGAACTCAATGGCACACAAGAGGTAATACTTGATGTGGAATTGTTTAGTAGTAGGAAGAATCATTATGGAATCACTTATAGGTAAATTCCAGGAATTCAGGAGTGCATCATGTCTGAGCCAAAAACCTCAGTCCCTAGATATGCATAGAATCTTGGTTTTTTCCTTGCTCTTCCAGGGCACAGCTACCATCATGGTCTGCCCAATTACAAAATAATCTACTCTGTAAAAAGAAAGAGAACACTTTGGTACTCCATGAGGAAATGTTCAAGGTTACCAAATATTCATGGCTGAATGGAGATTTGAATCTTGGTAGCCTGGCTCCTAGTCTGGCAATGTCTTCAGTTAGGCTTAATTTATTCCTGGTTGTATTTGGTTACTTTTAATATACTGTTTACAAATTATTATCGATGAGGTATATAATTATTGTTACTTTGTGCTTTTTAATAAACCACCTGATGGAAACAGTTCGTTCTTAAAGGCAGACTAAAAACAAATGACTTTGAATGAAGAATTCACATGCATATGTGCATGTAAAATGTCAACACAGAGAGACTGACCCTACACTATAGTGTGCACTAATTTATACATCTGCACTCATGTGTGTATGTGTGTGTGTTATTTTTAAATGTGCATAAATTGTTCAGAGAAGCAAGGACACTCTGCAGGTTTTCCACTCATACAGAAGTATATAGGGCATAAATGCAGAAAACTCTACAGGAGCAGAATGACTGGTTGTGCACATCCCTATCTGAGCTGTCTTTTCTCCCTCACTTCCTCAATGTTCTTCCTTCCTCTAAATTCGATTAATTGGAAATCTTATATCCAACCCCCTGTGATAATAAGTTGCTAATTTCTATGTTAAATCAAATCTAGAGCACAAAAGTTTACCCAATGCTGACAGATTGGCAGCCCTGGATTCAAGATGAGACTTCCAGCACATGCAGATAAGCAGGTTTCCAGTGTGATTCTGACAATACCACTTACACAGTGAACTTGAGATCAACAGGCATGTAAGGTAGGATCTCATACAACCCAAGGACATTGATTCCTCTCAATCACCTAACCCCTGAAATAAGTATAAAACCAGCAACAGAAAACACTATTGCTCAGAGACTGTTAAAAACTCCAAAACTACAAACAACAACATGGAAAAACAGTGGTCCAGCCAGGTGGTATGAAAGTTCTACTAGGGACATGGGTGACGCTGTGGTCTAAACCACTGAGCCTCTTGGGCTTGCAGATTAGAAGGTTGGTGGTTCGAATCCCCACGACAGTTCGAAAGTAGATAAATATGTACCTCTGCGGTAGGAAGGTAGACGACGTTTCCATGCACTCTGGTTTTCGTCACAGTGTTCCATTGCACCAGAAGTGCTTTAGTTATGCTGGCCACATGACAAATGCCAGCTCCCTTGGCCTGAAAGCGAGATGAGCACTGCAACCCCATAGTCGCCTTTGACTGGACCTGACGGTCCAGGGGTCCTTTTTTTTTACCTTTATCTTTATGAAAGTTCTCAATTTGAGCATAGATGGTTTCGTTTGGTTCACATTTTAAAGTAAACCTATCTAACTTGCACTGAAACACAGATATCCTTTGAAATCTGCACTCCATTCAATTTTGCAATGCAGTTCTCCAAGCCCCCTCCCAAAAAAATATAAGTATTAAAAAACATGTTACACAAATATGTATATTTAGACATAAATGCATACAAATGTGTATATAAATATCTAAGGAGAAATGTGCATGAAACTGTACATTTTCTGGGGGATTTCTGTTTAAAAAATTGCAAATTGATTCAGTAATAGGGCAAACCGCAGCTAAAGTTGGAAAAATGACAAACTGAGAGAAACTGAAATGGATGGATTTATCCATCCATGTTTGAGCCTCCAAAGCCTGTCATATCCTGTATCCAAGTTGAAAACGCTACAAGGAAGAGCATTTGGTTTCACCAACTTCCACAATGAGCATCCAGTAAAATAAGCAGATGTAGTCAATTCACATATTCACAGGGTTATATGCTACCACTAAAAATACAGTGAACACATGGCATGCTAATTTCTTCTCTAATGTAAAAAATGCTGCCAAAGTAGAAACCAATTTCAAAACTTGGTTGCGACATGGAAGAAAGGGTGTGCCCATGTTCCATACAGTCTGAAGCTAAACATGTTGCCACAGTCTGCTTTATAAGATAATTATAGTTCCACTTCATAAAGATAATAGAAGAGCATTCCACCTAATGATCCTGCTTAATTACAATATTACATATCCTTTTAAAAAAAAAGCATGTTAAGTATATAGGTTCAGCTATCATTAAGGTTAAACAAATCTTATTATATGCAACATGATATATATATTTTTTTACTTAGGAAAGTACACAAAGGTTCCTGACACTGTAATTATAAGCATGTGAGACTGATGGACAGAGGCACATTTCAAAATTCAACTAAAATACATACACTCCAGGGAGCTAGAAATGTCAAATGTTTTTCCTGAAGCCTTGTCATAGAAAAGACATGTATTAGATGGGCTAGTGCTTTGATTCTATCATTTATATAGGTTTCACAGAGATATGTTGCTGCTATCTAATTTTTCCCCTTATATCCAATGACATGAAAAGGGAGGGGGGAATCTCATGGGTACAGCAGCTTGATACAGTCAAACAATTATGTGAGATTTTCTCTGCTTTAATGGTGTTCTAAGGCTGAACTTTGCTGAAGCACTGTGAAAAATAAATGCTATGAAACATTTTTTCCCCATCTCAGACTAAAAAATAATAACTATCCTACAAACCCAGTGCTTTTATTATATAATGGAAATATAATACAGCTCTTTAATGTGATGCAACATGATGAATAGTGAGGGGTGGAAAGGGACAGATCTTCCTCTCTCCCTGCATCTCTGATACTAAACAAGTAAAGAGAAGGGGAAATGTGTTTTCAGAGTTGCGGAAGACAGAAAGGTGTGTGTGGTTGGTGGGGGAATATTGACAAATTCTTGACCTTCTTGCATTGTAATTCAAGCCAGAGGCTTGTAAAGCTTGACTCGTGTGAGCCTGCAAAGTTCTCTCTAAGCCCAGCTGACGAACTTCGCTGGCATGCCTAATTGCAGCCTCAGCAGAATATTGTTACATGCCACCTCCAGTCTGCCAAGTGGAGCAAGATTCCAGGGTGGCCCCCAGGGTTGTGTTTTCATTGGGAAATCAAGAAACAGCAGAGACTAGAAGAAATGTGGTTTATTTTACACAGGCACCACAGGCACCTTTTCCTTTGGTGACATCAAACCCACTGTAATCCTTGTCTGATGCTGAATGTCTCACCTTTTGTGAGGGTAACGACTCTGCTAGTCTAACCCGCTGCAATGCAGGAATCTCGGCTAAAGCATCCATGACAGATGGCCATCCAATCTTTGCTTAAAAACCTCCACTACACTGTTGAACAGCTCTTACTATCAGAAAGTTTTTTCTGATGTTTAGTCAGAATCTCCTTTCTTGTCACTTGAGGCCATTGGTTTGGGTCTTACCCTTCAGAGCGGGAGAAAACAAGCTTGCGCCATCTTCCATGTGACAGCCCTTAAGATATTTGAAGGTGACTATCATATAGTCTCCTCTTTTCCAGGCTAATCATACCCAACTCCTTCAACCGTTCCTCATAAGGTTTGGATTCCAGACTCTTGATAATCTCGGTTGCCCTCCTCTGCACATGTTCCAGCTTGTCAACATCCTTCTTTAATTGTGATGCCCAGAATTGGACACAGTATTCCAGATTAACAGAAATTTGGCTTATCCAACACTGATTAAAAGATTTGTCCACATTCGTTTGACAAATTGTTTATATCATGCCATTAAATATATTTAATTCCCTTATAAAGATGTGTGGATTGCAGATACTATTACCTTAAAAGAGTGCTACTGACAATACAGAATTCTTTATGGTCTATTCTATTGAGATCACTGCCACTTAATAGCATCTTTTTTGAAAACAACATCTATTACATATTAAGAATGTATGACGTATGTGATGGAAATTCCTAGCCTCACCTTTCAGAGAGCCTCTTTCTTACAAACCCAGATTTTTAAACCTTTCAGATTGTCAATCTTAAATAATTTTGCAGCAAAGGAGACATTTAAAGGGTTTAGAGTTTAATGCAGGGCAATAACCTTGAATATTTTAAAGCAAGCAAGAAAGAAGCTTAACCGCATTTCTGAGTAGTCTAAAGAGGCATAATTTGAACAGTGCTTACAGCTACTGCCTCTTTATTTTCATATTTCAGGCTTTTAGAACCTATGGTTTAAACCTAAGGGGGAATTTCCCCCCTTTGAACAAAATTACTTGAAATGGAAATTTCATTACTGACCTTGGACAATCTCCCAAAGATAAAATACTTTGAAAATTTCACCCTTTCTTTGAATATAGCTAGCCTTCTAACAGCAAAAGAGACAAAATATGTCCCACAGTAGGAATACAGCAGTTTATAAAAGATTAAAACTATTATATATTTAGTATCATCAAGGGAAAGAAAGTCAAATGGTGGACACCAGGAGCAATCTCAAGATATGTAATCCTGAGGCATCAACTTGCAGGTTTGCTTCACAGTGAGCATACTCATATGAAAATGTTAATGTAATGTTTCTGTGGTCTGCATAAGTACTTCTGGAAGCAGCAAGCCAAGGAAGCTACCCCTAATGTCTTTGCTTATTCCTTCTAAAAATAATTCTAATATATATCTTCTTCTTCTTTGGCGATCACTCGTAGCTGAGTAAGATTGTCTTCCGTAAACACGGTTTTAACAATGTGTCCATAAGTGACTGTGGATGCCAGTTCTGGACCCACATGTCCTTCCACAGCAGGGACATTGGTTTCCCGGCGGGAGTTGATCACGGTGTGGATTTGCCAAGCGTGCCTTCCTCTTAGCACGTTTCTCTCTTGCGTCCTGAGTTCGAGTGTCTTCAAAGCCCATGACACCTTTGGTAAAGGCTGTTCTCCAACTGGAGCATTCGCAGGCCAGTGTTTCCCAGTTGTCAGTGTTTATACATTTTTTTAGATTTGCCTTGAAACAGTCTTTAAACCTCTTTTGTTGACCACCAGCATTATGCTTTCCATTTTAATTTCGGAATAGAGTGGTTGCTTTGGAAGACAGTCATCAGGCATCCGCACAACATGACCAGTCCAACGGAGTTGATGTTGAAGAATCATTGCTTCAACACTGGTGATCTTTGCTTCATATTAGTTTGCCTAATCCAGAGATAACAAGGCACCCAGTGACATTCACTCATAAACCCTTTTCAACCATTCTGAATAGGGCAGAGCAAAATTCCAAGAAGAAGAGTCTGGGATGAGTTCAGATGTGGGGGTTTTTTTCAGGGTTGCCATGCATCCAGAATTTCCCAGACATTCTGGAAACAGTGTCCAAGTGGAAATCCTTTTAAAGTCCTGGAAAATCTGTACATATGGCAAACCATGTAGGAAGCTTAGTTTTTGGCAAGTTCACTTCAAAACAGCTCAAAAACAAACAAAACAAAAAATGGGGGGGGGGAGATCTTGCAAAAAAGACATCAACAACTTTTGTGTCCAGATTTTCACTTTTTGAAATATGGCAACCCTAATTACATGAATTCGACTGTCTATGGTACTAGTGCTATCATTCCTTTTGAATTGCAGTACCTGTTATGGTATGGAACCGTGGCTATTTGATCAATATACTGCCATGGCATGCTAAATTTTAAACTGTGGCAAAGAATTGCATGCTGCACTAGTGTCCCAAATTTCATCATGTTGGGGGGGAGGGATGGTATGCCACGAAAACTGCAGAGGTACTACAACACAAAGCTCCCATGATTTTCCAAGCTTATGGGGTAGAATTTTTTTTTTTCCTGGAAACACAAAAATGAGTATTAATCTTCTGTTAGATTCCACCGTATTTCCAGAAGTGGCTTTATAATGTGTGAATGTCCACAGAAAACATGAAAAGAAACAGGTAAGGAAATGTTCAGAAGATGGAATAAAGTGCTATCTGAATGCATTCTAGGAAGGCAAGTGTGCACTCATTATTAGATAACTGAACTCTTCCTGAAACTCTTTTGTGTGTCCCCCAACCCCACCCACCAAAAACAACAACAGCAAGTTTTCTTCACGTGTGCAATGTATCAGTCTAGGAGCAATGTAGTAGCAGGTGTTATCTTGAAAAATGCACAGTAGAGGCCAAAACAATGTTAAATGACTGTGATCATATCTTTTTGTGTATTTTTATTTGTTTTCTTTCTTTGCAGTCATGGCAGAGAAGGTAATTTGGATTAGAGATGCAGCACTGAAAGAGCAAGGAACTGAACACTTTCCCAGCATTCTATTTTCGTCATTTAAATGCCCCTCCTGAAGTTCCTAATAGTTATTTTTGGGGGGCAGGGGAAGAGACAAATAGAATACAGGTATCCGTCTTTGCTGCATTGGGGGACGATTTAAAACAGTTGATCAATGCATTAGAGATCACTGAAACGTATAACAGTCACTAGAGAAATGGAACCGAAGTCTCCTAATATACATTAAACTGGGGCAATACCTGTAATCATGTAAGAAAATAAATTATTTTGGGAAATTACCACTCTGTTTGCCTGTTTTTAATGATGGTGACCAACTCTTCTTTTGGAAAATCTGAATAACTGAATCGATAGTGGAAGATAGTGAAATGTATAGTTTCTTGAGCCGTTATAAAACTTTTGCATAGTTTCAACATCACTGATATAACATCTCAAAAGAACACATAACGTGGCTCTGTGAGATTTTTTCTGAACACAAAATACTTTTGGAATTAGCAAATATTCTGAAATCGATTTAAGTATGTTAAAAATATGCTGAATTTACTTCATTAGGCAATGGCTCAATGGCTGGAATTAGATGTGACAGGGGACACATGTCTGTGGCTGAAAACAGCAGCTCAGCATCATGTCCTTTCCTCACCACACAGTAACATTAAGTACTATAAACATCTCCTTTTGTTCTCCATCTGTGCTCCACTTGATTGGGTTCTGTTTGTGGAGAACATGTTTTAAAGTACTAGAGCAGGAGTATGGAACCTTTTTTCTCAGTCTGAGGGCCACATTCTATTCTGAGCAACATTCTGAAGACCACTTGTCAGTGGTAAGTGGAGCCAGAGGTAAATGTCAACAGAATAGCAAATGTCAATTTACCACTGTACACACACACACCTCTCTATCCTGCATCCAGACATGCAGGAGGCATTACAGTGGTACATATGCTTCAGGTTACATACGCTTCAGGTTACAGACTCCGCTAACCCAGAAACAGTACCTCAGGTTAAGAACTTTGTTTCAGGATGAGAACAGAAATCGTGCACTGGCGGTATGGCAGCAGCAGGAGGCCCCATTAGCTAAAGTGGTTCAGGTTAAGAACAGTTTCATGTTAAGAACGGGCCTCCAAAACGAATTAAGTACTTAACCCGAGGTACCACTGTATCAGAGTTCAGGAACATATTCTAGTCAGGCAATACTTAATGTGTGAAGCAGGGTCAGGGAGGGGTGGGGAAAAGGTTCCAAAGGTGAGACCGAGAGGCATGGAAGGCTGCATTCTGAGTCTGAGGCTCTCCAATTTTGTACAAGAGTAAGTAACTCTGGGATGCAGCTTTCAACAGCAGCCAGTATGACACATCACGTCCCGTTGCAGCCTTAGATCACATTCTAAGCTTATTTCTTCCCAAGTTACGCTCTTTTCAATGTTGTTTCACTGTAATATCCACATTGTTAAGTGGTTTCCACCACTTACAAAGTATGATGGGAAATCTGATCAACTACAGCTTTATATTTGATCAACAGGTTCCAATCACCTGCTTGTTCCGGGAGGGAACAGGGTGGAACAGGGTGGTTGCTCTTACTGCACCTTTATCCTCCCCCCAAAATTATGTTGAGCCACCTGACTGATCTTATAGGAATTATTTGTCTTTTCCAGCATGTCATCATCACTCTCTTTGTAAAGGCTTTAATATATTACAAAAATAGTAAGAAATCTGCCATAGCTATATTTGGACAACTTCAATCTCTTTGGAGATTTTTAGTCACAATTATTGATGCAAAATATATCTGTTACATTCATAATCCCTTAGCATGTTGACAGTTGATGCACCGAATATCATATGAGGAATTATTTTATTCTGCAATAAATATATGTATTTTTTTCTATGTACAATATGTGTAGGATTTGGCCTGTTCTTATTTGCTGAAGCATCCATGCTCATGAAAGCCACTTTGGGATTATTTGAGGGAGACGTAATGAAATCACCTCTTATTACTGAAGTTTCATTGTTCTCCAGATACCCTTGTGCAGAATAAAAATGACATAAATTCCATTCTTCCGTTCTATAATCCAACATTATAGTGCCGCTGATGGATATTTTCAATTTGCCATAGAATTTGAAGGATACTTTCAATTTGGTGTAGAAAATTGTTTTCGTTTGGAGGCCATGCCTATGCTGTTGTCCATATAAACTATCTTCTAGGGCAGACATGCATCTAAAAGTAACTCAGCAGGAAAGCGCTGGTCAAAATAGGACAGGACCAGATCGCTCGGGATCAGCATCTGGGTGCAAGTGAAAAACGTTTCTCAATAAGACTAGCACTCATCCTGCAGTTATCTTTACAGGTATGCTGACTTCATCTCTCTGATAAATGGAAAGGGCAACTCAAATTTCAGTTAGTCAACAGTGTCGAAACTGTGTGTGCACACACAGGTTGTGTGTGCCATCATCATTGGTAGGCAAGGTGTACACATTATGCTAGTGGAGTCAACCACAAGTCTTTGTTTTCTCCTCTTGCAGAAGTCTGTCTCAGGTCTTGTTTCCCTTACCAACTTCCCTCATGACAAATCTGCAATTCTTAACATTTATTTAATAGAGAGGTGTAGTTGGGACACCTTCCCACATGTTGAAGGAACATGTGACAGGTTTCACAAGCTAGCCACACCACTGCCCCTACTGCCAATGTGCCTACAGTCATGACCCCAATCATGCACACCAATGCGCATGAATAGGGGTCATCCATGCAAGTCAGTTTACTGTCCCAATCATAATCCTTCCTCACATGGAAGATTTCTAAGCGTATTAATTTATTTGTGCAAAATCCGCTTTTCATGTCCACGGAATGCACACATATTTGAGTCATAGCCGTTGAGTGACTTGGTTGTGGAGCACTACCTGCTCACATATATGAAGGAGAATCATCTGGCCCTCCCCCCACTCCAGATTTGCAAAGACTTAAGAACTGGATTTGTCAATGACTTTACATCTTAAAAGTTTAAATATGAAATGGATCAGTTAGGTAACTCCAGCAATTGAAAAAAGAGCTTACTTTTGACTCTATGTGCCTCTGTTGTTTTTAAAGACATTGGCTTTGATCACAGGTTGCCTTTCATTATTATGCAGTTTCTACCTTCCCAGCCACCAAATTCCAAATAAGCCTGATGGGATGCAAACAAGGGCAGGAATCTGCCACACCCTCCATTCTGTCTCTATTCATTCTCACACTAGAACAACTGAATAATCTTTGTAAGGAATCTCTAACTCAAGAAGAACAGTTATCAATTTGCCTTTATTTTGTATACCTTTGCTATACTAATGAAAGTTGAACTAGCATTAGCTCTTTTCTTTTGTAAAACTTCCCACTGGTGCCTCACATTCAGTTTTTAATGTACTATAACTATCACTCTGTAACCTCTCACTAAGTGGTGTTGCCTTCCAAGATTACTCTGTCACATTTCTTGCCAGCAATTTTTTCTTCACCTGAACTCTATTTTACCTCTTGTCCTCTGGCTTTACTTTTGCAATTAATCTCTACTATGGAACCACGAAAAACTGGTACCCAGTGAAAATCAAACCACAGCCATGGTGTTTTTCTTTATCTATTTGGGCAGCAACAGCTTCAAAGAACCACAGACAACTAGTGAAGCATGAGTCTTCCCTTCTAGAACTTGGGCACTAACAACCATTTTATCACTATTTCAGGTATGTGGATAGCAACTCACCTTCATCATCAAGAGTTTAACAGGCACAACTAGGAAGCAAGATGCTTAACAAAATTCTTTCCCTCTGGATTTGGGATTTCAAGTGATCTTTTTTTGTGGAACAGCGCTGATGCATTAGTAAGCTGCCATTCCTAGTTTTGATTCCTGGACTTCAGCTAGGCATGTGCATTATGGCACAGTTTTCAGTCCCCCCTGAACCACGGCTTCTGGTTCGGAAGACACTTGGCAATATCACGCAAACGTGAGATTCCTTCTTGCACTGTGATTTATTCAAAGCAAATGTGCACTGTTGGAAGTTGCAGCAGGGAGAAAAAGAAGAAGCAATTCTGGTGTTGAAATGCAGCTGTGTCGTTGTTCCTTTCCCCCAGCATTTTAACCAATGCACTTGTGTACTTGTGCAATGATAACCTGAGAAACACAGTACTAAATTTGAAAACTTCAGCAAGCTCTGTGTTGCACCAATCATGAAATTAATGTTCAAAATTCTCCAAGTTAAACTGAAAGGCACACCGAGTGGGAAATGGAGCACAACAAATCCATCCATGAAGTAATGGAATGGAACAGGTGACACACAATCATCCCTATATACACAAGTAACAAAATGCCTTTGGCAGGTGGGAAAATACCTGATGGTAGGCCACGGTGGGAAGATTTTATCACAAAGCACACCAGAAAGAAGAGTCAAGACAACCAGATGTGAATACAAAAGAAACAAACTGGGCAGATTCGACCAACATAACCAGATCAAATTAAGTCTGGGAAGGTGTTCATTAATAGATGGGGAAAATTTCTTCTCCCATCACTGTGTGCATACAGCAAGCTTTCCTAAGATTCCTCCGTCCTTGATGTGCTTGAAAAAGCCTGACATGCACACCATGGCCCCATTGGCCAATGTTCACCCCAATGAGTCCATCAGGCCAAAGTGCACCCCCAACACCCCCAGGCCATGCCTAACAACAGGGACTAATGGATGACCATAACCCAACACTGCCTCAGGTAAATCTTGTCGCCTGCACCTACATGCCAATTAGCCAAATTGAAGGAGCAGCATTCCAGCAGACAAACATCACCCAACAACATTAAGCTGACTCAAAATAGAAGACCCAATGCCAATTTGGGTCTCCCAAAAAAGTCCTATCCACCACCTGGAAAACAGATGACTAATCAGGAGGTTCACACTGCGAAAGGGTGACAGGGTGGGTGCCATATAAAGAAGAAGGGGAGCAGAGCAGGCTTAAATAATCGGTCACCACCTCTCCCCATTGGGCACAATAAGCCTCAGGCCATACCTCTCCTCTTTCTCTAGGGGAGGGAGGGTTTGTCAAATTTGCCCCACCACCCATAAAGGGTGGGAATGCCAATGTGAAACACAGTGTTGATCCTCTCTAAATGTCAGGTTTTTAATTCTGTAGCATAAATTGGTTGTATGGTAGTTTCAATGGCTTGAAGATATTGTTGTTGTTACAATGCTAACAGAGAATTCACAGCATGCCAAAGTAAAGGAAGAGTAACCTCAGGACTATCAAATTCAACATATATGTAACTGGGAAATTATCAAGAAAGTCCAACACAGTCACATTTCACTTCAATGAAGGAAATTTATGAAAATGAGGGGACTGGTTAAAATGATGCTTAAAAATAGCTCTAAATTGGATAAATGAGTATTAAAATGGCAATTCCCATTCAACATAAAGAAATGTAAAGTGATGCAAAGCCTTTTATGTACAATATCACTTCATAATGCAGGTGGGGAATTGTATGTTTGAATACTTTTGTAGGGAGAAATGCTCCCTCCAAATAGAAAAATAGTGTGTTGGAGCATGCAAGACTAGCAGCTTTTTTATTAAAAAAAATACATTCCAGCTTTCTGCAGGCAGAGTGTTTCTGATGGGAGGGTGTCTTAAGTGGTACAGTCCTGTGAAATTGCACTACGTTATCTCTACTGACTGTTCATCTATTTGTATTATATATTTAGTTGGGGGAAAGAACAGCCTTTACCTTTCCAAATCAGTTGTTATTTATTATTATTCTCTTTTCCATTCTAAGGCCAACCAGTGGATTTTTATTTATTTATTATGTATTTTGCTCTCCCCTATATTATTCTGTTATTATATCAGTTTTTGTATGTCAGAAAAGCCTTGGCCTGCAATCAATACTAAAGCCTGAAATATTGTTCCCGTATATCTCCATGGAGACAGAAGTAAATTCACTGTTGTTGCAATGTGTTAGGACTACATTTATCAATATGTAGGTCATGCACATAACCCGCAAGGAGATCACTGAAGCTATTTATTTAAAAGGTTAATGTGCTGACTGTCTCCGTATCCATAAGAACTCCAGTAAACCCTCTTAGCCCTGTGTCAATACCCTCTCGAAGTGGTAATAGCTTGACTCAAAATGTGAATTTCATTGTGACATCAAAATAAAACCCAAAGATGAGCCTTATGTCCTCAAGTGCCTCTGCATCCCATTAATCTGTAATAAAAGCTGTTGTCTTCATGTAACAGAGGGGAACTCTGAAATTCAAGGCTATGGATGTCTACAAAAGGAGACAAGCTGCAGCACTTTACCACAACCCTTATACTTCCTCTGTGGAACATCTAAACATTTAGATTCAGGCAACCTTTTATTCAAATTATCCTAGCTCCAAGTTTGGGCTCATGTTAGGAAGGGATTAAAGTTATTGGAAAGCAACCCAACACCTCTAGGTATGTGCACCAATGCTTGGTTATGTAGGAATTACAATTTGTTTATCAATTTTATACTGTTTCCATGCTCTACTGTATATTTATTATATTTTTCTTCTTTGGCGATCACTTGTAGCAGAGTAAGATTGTCTTCCATAAACACGGTTTTAACAATGAGTCCATAAGTGACTGTGGAGGCCAATTCTGGATCCACACATCCTTCCACAGTGGGGACGTTGGTTTCAGGATGGGAGTTGATCATGGTGTGGATTTGCCAAGCGTGCCTTCCTCTTAGCATGTTTCTCCCTTGCGTTCTGAGTTTGAGTGTGTTCAAAGCCCATGACACTTTTCATAAAGGCTGTTCTCCAACTGGAGCGCTCCTAGGCCAGTGTTTCCAAGTTGTCAGTGTTTATACTACATTTTTTAAGATTTGCCTTGAGACAGTCTTTAAACCTCTTTTGTTGACCACCAGCATTATGCTTTCCATTTTTAAGTTGCTTTGGAAGACAATTATCAGGCATCCGCCCAACATGACCAGTCCAACGAAGTTGATGTTGAAGAATCATTGCTTCAACACTGGTGATCTTTGCTTCTTCCAGTACACTGATATAGCTATTTTGTTATATATTTTGTAAAAAAGGAAGGAAGGAAGGAAGGAAGGAAGGAAGGAAGGAAGGAAGGAAGGAAGGAAGGAAGGAAGGAAGGTAAAGGACCCCTGAATGGTTAAGTCCAGTCAAAGGCGACTATGCGGTTGCGGCACTTATTTTGCTTTCAGGCTGAGGGAGCCGGGTCATGTGGCCAGCATGACTAAACCAATTCTGGCACAACGAACACTGTGTGATGGAAACCATAGCACATGGAAACATTGTTTATCTTCCTGCCACAGCATTATCTATTTATCTACTTGCAGTGGCATGCTTTCAAACTGCTAGGTAGGCAGGAGCTAGGACAGAGCAACGGGAGCTCACCCCATCACAGGGATGCAAACCGCTGACCTTATGATCGCCAAGCTCAAGAGGCTCAGTGGTTGAGATGACAGTGCCACCTGTGTCCCTAGATATATTATGTAACCCATTCTGAGATCACATTGTGGTTAGGGTTAGGGAACAAATGAAGTGATGGGTGGGAAATAGTACTAAGTGAATCACAGAGAATTTTGATAGCCAAAATGAAGTGCAAAGTGGGTGTGAAATGCACAGAGGAGAGATCAATAAGTTGTACCTTGAGTTAGAAATTATGAACGAGGCTCACTGATGTTATTAGCGGAGATCAGGAACCCATGCTGGTTGGGGCTGGAGGGAGCTGGGGAGCCACGGGTTTCCCCATCCCTGCTATTTTCTACTCAACTTCTTAGCAAATACAGATTTTTCATAGTAACACTTTTCACTCAACTAAAACAGAGAGAGGAAGAGACTTGATTTATGACTTCATTGTTTGCTGAAGCAGCCAGCAGATTCTAAACAATTGTTGGTGTTGTTGTGCCTATTTATAGTGCTGTCAGGCCCATGAACTACTTGCTCGTCTATTCACTCTTATTGGTTGAGCACTCTAGCTCATTGTTCAACATCTTGGGAGGGCATTCCCAAGTAACCAGCATCAGCAAGTGTGCATGTGTTAGGAAAGGAGACATTTTCTCTTTCCCGAGCCATAGTTTTCTGTCTCTTTCTCTGTGTGAATGAAGTTGTGCATATGTGTGTGATGTAAAAGCAAAACAAAACCCTGTATGCATTTGTTGCTGTCATGGAAGAGAATGATTTCTATACTTACAAGTATGAGTTGGACTGATTTTCTACTCCCCTCATAGACTATTATTTGTTTCCATTTATGTGTGATGGAGTGAAGTGGATAAACTCACTGTAGCTGATGACTACTGTGGGTTCCACAGACAAGGCTGAGACATTTAGCATTTCCTGGTAATAAGCTCACAGTTCAAAAATGTGTAATTTCAAAAGCCTTAAGCCTATAAATGATTGCTTTGAGCAGCTCAGAGGGCATTGCCAAACAACACTGCCTGTTTGGCATCCATTTAGTGCCTGCATGGCCTCTGATTGGGATAGAAGCTCAATCCATCTAGTCCTCCACACAATGAATAGAATCCTAATTTGGGGGTTCTGGACTTTTTGCTCAACGGTATTAGTGTTCCATTGGCTGCATTTGGGGTATTGTTTCTTGCCTCCTTGTTTTGTTTTGTTCTTTCATCCTAAAAGATGCATTACTCCTCCTGCTTTTAAGGTATCATTTTTGTAAACTGAGCCTAACAGCTTGGAGAAACTGTATAAATACCTTGTGATGAGAATTATTGTGCAAAATGGTTCCAGTCATTTGCATGTAACACAAAAGAGCTTTGCGGCAGAGATGCTTCTGAGAGGGCCAAAGTGGGGGCTCCTGTTGAGGCCTAGATGGAGTGGACCCACTTAATCTATTTTTTCTTATCCTTTTATTGAGGTCAGTTGCTATTGGGGAAGGGAACACCTCTAGAACCAAATCTAAGTGTGATAAGAGAAGGCCACCTACATGCGGTCGTCCTCACAGTGTCCTTCCCCCTATTTTTCCTGCCCTTAGAAATTAGTGGAACCATTAGTTCTGATAGAGGTGGGAACCAGCCTTCTCAAGGCACAGACTAGGAAATGTGTTGATAATTCTAACCTTCTGAAATACACACATACTAATTAAATGGTTGTGGGGAGGGTACTTAACCCTTCCCATTCCCATCAATTCTTCCCATCAGATCCTCCTTTCCAGGTAACACCGCACCACCAATGTAGGGTAGTATCAGGAGAGCAGAGGACAACCCTGCCAAAAATTCTCCCTGGCAAGTACCCTCCATGATCCACCTACATACTCCTGTATCTCCCAAACATCTACCCTGTGTCAATATCTACGCTTTAGAATGCAGTGAACTGCCTTCAAGCTCTGTTCCAAGCAAACAGCCCATACAATTCCAAGTCCAATACACAATCCTGGATTTAGAAATCATTGCCTTCAAACCATTAGGCTTTCAGCTCATGTTAGTTTCACAAATTGAGCAAGAGTGTAGCACCCAGACCCAGTAGCTGTTAGAGTTGTTGCAACAGAATTATTCTGTTGCAGAGTAGAAATTAATGCTTTCTACCACAAGAATGAGTTTCAAAACTTTACTGCAAAGTGTCTTAAACTAGTTACAAAATAAACACTGGCAAAAATGCAAAGTAAAACATTGCTCTTTAACAAACTAGCAATGTGGTCTCATCTGCTTTTTAGTTCAGTAACTTTCCTCTCTCTGGTCCCAAATAGAGATCCAGAGCAACTTGACTGTTCATCATCATGGAACTTAGCTTCGACCGCTGCTGCCACTGTTTGGCTGGCTAAAAACCAGTGAGTTATCAGGTTTCACCTTCCTGAGGTGAGAGATCTGCTGCTCATGTTTCCCGGGTGCATTATCAATTAGCCTAAAGACTGAAATGGAAATATCCATTTTTTCTGCCATCTCTCTCTCCCTAATGCAAACTTCTCTACTTTGTAACTGCAAACCTTTACATAAGTTTTTAAACTTCACTGCATACAAACATTACATTTTATGTATATTAAACTCATTTCTGTAACAGTAGGTATTTGACAGACATACCACTCCTACAAAAGGCAGGAATGGGAAAATAAATGGCTTTCTCCATTGTGACTCAGTTGAGAAATGTTTTTGTAGCTTGTGCTACTACTCAAAACATCTCCAATTAATGCTGTCAGTAACTGTTTCACACAAGAGATTTATTTAGAAAACCATTTGAACTCAATTAAGTTTTGCTGCACATGGATCTATGAATGAATTTTTTAAAAAACCATGTTGTTACTGTGGGAAATGCATTAAATATGCCTACTCCACATAAAAAAAAACAGTTCTTTACAGTGATCTCCACCAATTTAACACTAGCAAAAATTATTATTTTGCTACATGTCAGAAAGTGTCGGTCTTGAAACAGAAATGCTACAACTAAAAATTATTATTAAATGAAACGGACTGCATGAAATCTAGATTATATTTTCCCAGAAGGGTCCAACTGTTATATGGATATAATCTCTTGAGCACCCTTCCCAGCCTGTCACTCTTCAGATATTCTGGACTACCATATTTTACTATGAGTTATGCTGGCTAGGGCTGATGGAAATTGTAGTCCAAAACATCTGGAGGGCCCCAGATTAGGAAAGGCGGCACTGGTGTTTAATCATCTTGAGCCCTTCTTCAGATCCCTCTCTCTGAGGAAGGATCAAAGAGTGATGATAAGGAAGAGCACCTTGTGAGTTGTGGCTCCCAAACTGTGCAATGTTCTCCCTACCAAGGTAAACCTGACAGCTTCAGTAACATTTTTTTCAGTGCTGCTTAAAAACTTACCTTTTTTCCCAGGCTTCTGATGGACTGAGTGTATGTTGTTTCATTGTTAGTGTGTTGCCAAAACTTCCAATGGCTGTTGGATAAGTGGGGTGGAGGTGGGAGCGGGCATGTTTTTAATGAATTGTAGGTGTTTCATATGGATTTATTAATGTTTCACATAATTTAGTAATGACATTATCTGTTTGGGTTTATGTTTTTTAATGTGTTGCAAGTCACTTGGAGACCTTTGGGCAGCAAATGGCTAACAAGTCTAACGAATCATCACCATCAATCTTGCTAATTAGCACAATAGATGGTTCTCTCTTTCGTTAGGAAACCACTCATCACTCCTAAAATTGCTCAGGCCAAATAGGTAGGCAAACCCAAGCCAAATCTTTCTCCTCTTCACTGAACATCTTAGCATGCATCTACTGAATGGAAGGAAGTGAAAATAAATGAGTGCACAAATCAACATGCCTGCATGCAAGATGTGCCACAATGTGATTCACTGGAGCTTGAGTCCACAAGCAGGCACCTCTCCAAGAGGTCAAAAACAAGTATTCTTCAGACCTGTAGTGCATGGCAAATGTAAGATGAAAAGTAGACCA
This sequence comes from Podarcis liolepis, assembly GCF_965112155.1. NCBI lineage: Eukaryota > Metazoa > Chordata > Lepidosauria > Squamata > Lacertidae > Podarcis > Podarcis liolepis. Next base: position 58,921,879 of record NC_139559.1, read on the forward strand.
CCAACCAGAAAGGGGGAGAGATGACTAACCTACAGTATATTATCAGAACACATCTTTTCCCAGTATAGTCAAAGTCTCAAAAGAACTTGGGAAATCATTTTAAATTTCAAGAGGCTGAAGTAAATCTTTAATATTTGATTCAGATTCCATAAATATTTACACAAATGGGCCTTCTCTATGTATTACAAGCACACCAGAGGTTACACATTTTTAGAAAGTATGGCTAATAAAACCTTACAATTCCCTGTTCCAAGGCTACTAACAGCCAGCTCCTTATCCACTCTCTCAGTAGACTCATCGCTGTGAATAGACAGGCAGCCAACTCATGAGTAGATTCATTAATAATTTGTCACCCCCTTGTGGTAGGATGCCTAATTTGTGGGGAAATGACCAAAAGTGTATGAGAGAGAAATTAATTAAGTCCCTGAGAACACTCCTTCAAATCCCTCTCTCCGCTTCTGCTAATAATTTTAGGAAAGGGTGGTGTAGGAAGAGACTTACACCAAGTTTCAGGATTACAGGCCATTTGCTATTAGGAACATAAGAAGCTGCCTTCTACTGGACAGGCCAGTGGTCCATCTAGCTCAATACTGTCTACACTGACTTGCAGGAGACCTCCAGACAAGAGACACTCCAAGCCCTACCTGGGAGCTTATGCATGCAAAGCAGATGCTCTATCCCTGAGCTACAGCCCTTAATTAGTGGTGTCAAATATCTCCAGGATGCCAGTTAAAGTTCTAGAGAAGCCTATCAAGGTGTTTGCAACACAGGATTCACTTATAATACAGCTAATGGCTAAGATGAAGGTAGCATCAGACTAAAGCCTCATTATTGAGTTTTCATAGTCAGCTCAAGAAATAAATTCTCACCCTGGCATTTGGGTGATAGTGATGATTTGGTTGAGCCTTCTATATTGATATCTGCTGGACTGATATGGAGAAGTTTTAAACTCATTTTATTTATGTTTTATGGGAGGTATTTTTAATGGGGTGGTGGGTTATTGTCTTGTGAACAACCCTGTGTTTCTAATCAGATGAAGGCAGGGATCCAAAAATGAATCAAAATCAAATCTCTTGGAAGAGACACTGGTTTTGCTCAAAAAAATTATTCCCATCCCAGACAAAATCTCTTTTGAATGTTTTTATTGGTTTGAGCATACACTGTGCCAATTCTACAGGAACAGCTCTGGTTGGTTCTGCCAAGCACTGCAGAGCTTGGGAGTAAATTACACTGCGGGATTCAAAATAAACCTGAAAGATGCCTTTGAATATTCCCTGTGTGCAGTTACAGATGAGTAGCAGCAGAAAGCTAAACTTCAGAAGGGAGAAAATAGGGCAACAGAGTATAGCACAAGAAATTGGGCCCATGTTACTTTAAAAGCTTTATATACACATATTAATAATTCACATAGTACCTCACATGTGCCACTTATTTACAGCCATAAATTTCATTAGGACATTGTAGTGGCTCCATAGGGCAAAGCAGTGAGCACTGCACTGTCTGAACAATGAAAACTGTGCCAGGTGAAAGCCCTCGATAAAGATTTAACCACATACACTCCTCTGAGAGTGGACTTTGCTCACATTTTTTTAATGCTCCTTTGCTCTTACACATCCCTGACCCTTTTTATCTTGGATCACTTTAGGCCAAGTCTTTGTTACAGTCCCTGAATGTTATTACACAGCCGAGTGAGAACAGAAAAATAAGAAATACATTGCACTCCACTTTTCCTTCGTGGCATCACAGTGTTATATCGCATAAACAATGCATATAAAACACTTTTTCTTTCCCAATCTAGCTGAGTCCATGGAGGAGCAGAAAAACTGCAGGTGTAAGTAGCCACATTTTTCCTGGTTGAGCTGGTCATGGGTTCAGAAGCGTGCAAGTGCAGTTCACAACCTGCCAATGTGGCAGAAGGAAAAAGTCCAGTGAAAGGAAGGAAAGCAAAAGCTAGAATTCTGGGAGGAAACTCCACTCAATCTTACGAACCAGCCCCAGGGCTTAAGCAGTTTAAAAACATCAACACAGCAAACAAAGAAGGAAAAGGGCTCTTGTTTCCAGAGTCACCTAGTCATTTCCCCAAACTCTTTCTGTTAAGTACTCAAGGCCAAACAAGACATGGTGCTAGTTACACTAACATAAATTGTGTGTAATCGGACAAGTCCAAATTAATGAACAAATAAATCAATGCAAGAAGTATTCAATATTGTTCAACAAATCACTGGGTATCAAATTACTTTTAAAAAACCCTGAAGGTATCTTTTATCCAGTATCTAACAAGAGAAATAGTGAAAAGCCAATTTATAACTACTGTGGAGCCTTTTAATTAAAACCAGACTTTGTATTGGGCAGCACTGGAAATCACCAGAACCCCCCATTGTAACAGAATGGTTAAGAGAGTTGTCTTACTATCTAAATTTTTAGGGTTAGCCAGAATACACAACTGATACAAGATGACAGATTTATCAAAATATAATTATTTGCCAGTTATTAGAATAAGGCACAATACAAGACATAGCCATCTATTTTTTCCTCTGTTCTTTAATGGACTTAAAAAATTAAACCATTGTTATGATTAATATATTGATATATTTATGGGTAACAAATTAAACCACCTCCATGCTTGGCTTGTTTGTATTTCTACTCTTTTTCTGTGGTGATAGATAATAAGTTGAAACATTCTTATCTTATTTCAGATAGCCTTTTAAAGTAAATCGCAGGCAGAGGGTTGATCCTGACCAGCACTGGGGAAGTGTGTGGATTTTGTTTTCCAGTGCACCAGATATAGGGGGAAGGAATCATATTTTCCTCACAGTAGGAATTTGAAATACAAAGGTTACTATTTCACACTACTTCTTTTAAAACACACTGAAATGGGATGTGCTACAATTCCAATCAATAAATGAGTTAAAGTTCCCAATTATGAGGAACATACATAAACTGTTACTCTCCTGCTCGCGATTAATTTTGCCACGGTTATTTTGAGCTGAATAGGCTCCCTGTCCCATCTACGCAATTTGCTGGAAGAGCCGAAACCTCTTTATCTCTAAATCAAAGGCCTTATTTATTGGGAATAAAAAATTCCATTGAGTAACAAACTAGGTGATCACCAATACAACTTCAGGTGCCTTGCTTGCTAGATCCTATTGATGGCAGTTAATGAACCTGAAAAATAGACATTTTTTTCTAAATGTCAATTGTGTCACACTGCACAAGGCTAGGGTTCTTTTGTTGATGTATACATGATGTGACATAATCCGATGAAAAATAAATGGGGGAGGGGAAGAACCAACTTTTCTTTTTGCTTTTACTGCACAGCATGCTTTGGTATTTTATATATAGCCTGGTGTGTGTTTTTTTAAAAAAACACCTCCTTCTGTAGCCTATACTATCTGAATGAACACGATTCAAGACACTGATACTTGCACTTTCAGTGAGGAACATGATTAATTTGGATGCATCCTACTCCCATATATAGTGGGTGGTGTGCATTTTTCAATTCTATTTTCATGATGGGAAGTGATTGATAGCAGGAGCCAAAGTTTTCCATGAATGGGTGCATGGAGTGTCACAGTATGTACTAGAAAACTCCGAGAGAAAACTGAAGGCTAGAAAAGCATTAATGCTGAGATCTGTTTGTTCTAATAAGAATTGCACAGTATTAAGTTTTTCTGTTTATGGCACACTTCAATTTCCTGTGACATTATTTTATGAAGTTTACTGGAGTAAATATTACAAGAAGTGAATGGAACATTTTACTGCCAATAGAAATAAAGTCTGAAACAGCTTCTCTCTATATGCTTCATTTTATTCTTATTTGCGATTATACACAAATAATACTCAAAAAGAGCAATTGTACACTTCTTAAAGGTAAAGGTAAAGGGACCCCTGACCATTAGGTCCAGTCGTGACCGGCTCTGGGGTTGAGGTGCTCATCTCGCTTTATGGGCCGAGGGAGCTGGCGTACAGCTTCCAGGTCATGTGGCCAGCATGACGAAGCCGCTTCTGGCGAACCAGAGCAGCGCACAGAAACGCCGTTTACCTTCCCACCGGAGTGGTACTTATTTATCTACTTGCACTTTGACGTGCTTTCGAACTGCTAGGTTGGCAGGAGCAGGGACCGACCAACGGGAGCTCACCCCGTCACGGGGATTCGAACCGCCGACCTTCTGATCGGCAAGTCCTAGGCTCTGTGGTTTAACCCACAGTGCCACCCGCGTCCTGCGTACACTTCTTAGCACATGTGATTTTTTTTTCTTTCATGCTGTTTCATTCATGTTTGCATACCAAAGAAAACCCGAAAAGGATGACTACATATAATTTATTTTGCAAAAAACACACCAGGTGCAAATATAAAATATAGTACGGTATGCTGTCTGATTTAATTGACAATCATATAGCAGAACTGGTGCTTGATCCCAGCATCTCTATGGCCACATTCCAATAAGAGCGCAGGTTGATAATGTGTGTCCAAAAAAAGGAAAGCATAACAATAAACAGTAAATATAATTGATATTATTTGGATGGAATAATTTCAAAAGCCTCATTTGTAAATATAATAAGGCAAAGAGTCTCTATGATTTATATGTGTTGCCCCATGCATTCACTGAATATTGATCCTGATAATCAAAGTGCATTTATTTCTTTTCAGTTATGCGGACAAAAGAAGCTGGTCTGCAGGATGTGCTTATCTGCATGTTCTCCCACATTTTCTGGCAGTGTGGTGTAGTGGTTAAGAGCGGTAGACTTGTAATCTGGTGAACCGGGTTCGTATCTCCGCTCCTCCACATGCAGCTGCTGGGTGACCTTGGGCTAGTCACATTTCTCTGAAGACTCTCAGCTCCACTCACCTCACAGAGTGTTTGTTGTGGGGGAGGAAGGGAAAGGAGAATGTTAGCCACTTTGAGACTCCTTCGGGTAGTGATAAAGCGGGATATCAAATCCAAATCTAAACTCTATTTCTTGTGTATTCAGAATTATGGACAGTGACAATCCCCCCCCCCCCAAAAAAAATATCCTGTTAAATTAAGTGGCCTATAGGCCACAGGCAGGCAAGAGCTTTCTGTTACTATATTTGAATGGAAACTTTCTGTCTGCAATTCTTCCCTGTGCATGAGTAGCATTGCACTAATGACTGAGCGGAATCTGGAGCATCCTGCATACAGAGTTCCATATGCAAACTGTAGCTCCTAAATTGCAATCCAAGGTCCTAATGTAGTATGTGAACATAATACATCAAAAACATGTTTCACAAAAACTTTACTAAACCACGTGTATGCCTCATACAAAATTAATGATATTCTTTACCTGTAATAATATGTTGTCAACCACTGCCTCACATTGAAAGGAACACTTTATTAAGTTGAAGCGCTACAGAATTTTTTTTTTTTGGGGGGGGGGATTTTCTCTAATTTCCAGTTACCCAAACAAAACAGAAGAATTGCTACGAAAGCTTGTTTTCCTACAAAGCTGGCAATCCTGCATCTTTAATATGAAGCCATATGGCTGGCCTGGCCATGAGTCCTACATGTAGAAGTGAATATCCAGTGTGGTAGCCAATGCTGTGCTAAGGTAAAGTCATTTAGTGCTTGTTCTGCAGGCAAAATGTTTTGCACTAGCACAATACTGTTGCACAAGAGAATACACAAACAAGTTGCCAATAACTTTGTTGCAGAACAGATTGTCCAATCACAGCCCTTTTTACATGTGGAGACTGTTTACATGATTAAAGCATGAAGGAGGCTTTAGAGACACACACATTCACATTCAAAATATTTGTCCTTTGCCTCTTACTATTATTTTTCCACAGTTTGAATGTTTAAATTTCAAGAAGGCCTGTAAACATATTAAAGGTGAAGCTGAAGGTAGAGTTTGAAGGTAGAGTACAGAATGAGGAGCAATAGATGGAAATGTTATATATGAATTAATAGCAACATGTCAACAAGCATTCCTTAAGTGCACATCAGTAAACAAGAGAGTCTTTAATGTAATCTGAAACATATTGATTCATTCATTCAAGTAGTCTCATGAGTCTGAAATAACCACTCATATGAGTTTGCCATGATTTAAAACAATTGTTCCATGAATTTTAATTACAAACTATAACTATCATTCTATAACCATTCTGGCTTGGATCCTATGCTGCTGCTCTGCTCACTTTAAGGGAAGAGGAGATTTCCACCAACTTCACCCTCCATTTGCAGCTCCCTACATGATATCTCATGGGATGTGGGTGAGGCTGTGGTCTAAACCACAGAGTCTAGGGCTTGCCGATCAGAAGGTCAGCGGTTCAAATCCCTGCGATGGGGTGAGCTCCCTTTGCTCGGTCCCTGCTCCTGCCAACCTAGCAGTTTGAAAGCACGTCAAGTGCAAATAGATAAATAGGTACTGATCCGGTGTGAAGGTAAACGGCGTTTCTGTGTGCTTCTCTGGTTTGCCAGAAGCAGCTTAGTCATGCTGGCCACACGACCTGGAAGCTGTCTGCAGACAAACGCCGGCTCCCTTGGCCAGTAAAGCGAGATGAGCGCCACAACCCCAGAGTCGGCCACGACTGGACCTAATGGTCAAGGGTCCCTTTACATGATATCTCATTCCATTCCCAAAGGTCTCCAATCACACAGGCAGATTGAGGGCATAAAAGCTCCATTCTGCTCTATGAACATGAACTCTGTTCTATTCATAAAAGGGGAGTTAGGATCCAAGTTTCTGTTTATATAATTTAATTTCAGCATTTTGAACCTTTCAGAATTCAGTCTCTTATGCCAACCTAAAGATGTGGAACAAATTGCTGCTGCTTGTTTGTCAGGAACATCCCAATTGGCTTATTGCCACTGCCAAACATCCATTGCTTTTTGAGAAGTCCACTTGACAATAAAAGTTGCTATGTTGTTTTGATACTTTTAAGGATTTTGTGATCAAAAGCATCTCTGGTTCTAAGTCCAGTATGCATCTCTTTACCATCATTACAGTCACAACTTTATTGTGGTAATTCCATCCACCAACTCACTATCAAAACAGCACTCAGCAAGAGTGGGAGTAAGCAAGCATACATTTTCAGTAGAACAGCAGTAGCTCAGAACCTGGGGCAATGTTGTACCAGAAAGGACAGGCAAACCATAGAGGGGATTGAAACACAGCCATCTCCACTGCTACAGCCAAACACCTTGGACTCGTCACAACTTCCAGCATTCTGAGTTAGGGGGACTCCAACCTAAGTCCACAAACCACCAAGAGAAAAAAAAGCATCTCAACAAGCCAGGAAAAAAAATCTCTGCTAGAGTCTGTACTGATGCTATGAAGACAAAAATACAGAATCCCAGATCTGGAAGTCAAAACAATGAGGGGACAACAGCCACAGTCCAGCTATTACATCAATTGGACCCAATAGGTCGACCTGCGATTCTCCTTCCACTCCATTTCCTGCATTTTTCTTAGATGAAGAGCTTAATGCTGCCATCCCAGATACAGGTTTGCCAGCCTCCTGCACTGAATTCAAAGACTGAAACGTGGGAGATGGGTGAGTGCTGAAGCCTTGACAGCTAAAATAGGTGGAGGAGGAGCCAAATGAAAGAAGGTAACAATGAAGACCTAGTACAACCCACAGGAGGCTTGGCCATAAATTCTGGCTCCCATTTTGAGGAAACTTTAGTCAGAACACCAACACATGTACATATGAAGTATTACTTCTAAAATGACACATCTTTCCTTGTCTTCCCCTTATGCAAGAGGCATTTCTCCCATTTTATCCAGAGATTCAGTGTCTATAGATGGGAAAGCTTTTGTTGTCAGCTTCTCTGAGTGACCTTGCAGGCGCAGACACACTGTTCTATTATACGTTTTATACTTTGAAGATCCAAGGTTAACACTGAAAACATAATATCTGACAAACACAGAAGATTTTAGTTAACTGTAATTAACCTAGTTATTTCAACAATAGTTGTGCTTTGTATAATAAAGGAGTATGCATAAAAATACAAATTAAAGGACAAAGTATTTTCCCTGAATGCTTGCATCAGCTGTGAATACTGTGTCCTTTCACCATTTTGTAGAGGAGGGAGATTGGAGCAAAAGTGTTTGTCATTCAGTATAAGGTTATTACTTCCATGGCATCCATATATGCCCAAATCTGTTTACCTACGTGGCAGTCCAACATGAATTTCATAGCAATAGCACTTAGCAGAATCAGATTGGCTACCTGACACTGCAACTTCATCATGTTCATTATATGATTCCTGATTGGCAGGGATCAGTCAGGAAAGAAGAAAGCCAAGGGAAAACGTGAAAAGCTGAATCGGCTAGCAGAGTGGAATTAATTGTTGTGAAGAGCAGTGGGAATGGTTACTTTTAAAGTGCTTTGAGGAAACATGCATTACATTTCTAAAGCATTCATTTCTTCTTAGACAACTTAACACTGGACAACAGAACAAAACAGCAAAGCAACAATATGTGCACCTATCAGGAATATAACTAATTTTCTAAAACCATGAAGAATCTAAGTATAAATAGAACACAATCTTTACCAAACGCCAAAGTATGGGAAGTTCCTACCTTTCTTCTTTGAGTCTTTCTTTGTGCTGGTTTTAACAGCCACTTGAAGTTCTGTCTCAGTTGACATCCTATTATATCCTTAGTCCTCTTCACACAGATCCAGTATCTTGGCCAGGCTCATTTAGAACAACTCTCCAAGAGAATAACTCAGCTCCTCAGATACTAGAATGCAGACAGTTCATTTCATTCACCCTTTTGGAGTGCTGCAAGAAAAAGCAACATAAGGGTGGGTCATCTTCTGTAGAATCAGGTTATCCAAGAAAGTTTAAACCTATGACAAACCATCCGTGGAGGTGTAGTTATTAACACTCAGCTGAAACTGCTTATCCACTTTTGTGTTAATTTCCAAGGGTGCTGAAAAGTAGCTCCTGTATTCTGTGACATTCAGCACTCAAGAACTCCTTTGAAGTTTCAGCACTCCTTTGTCCCCACGATCCTGCTTCTGTTCTGTGCCAGCAGCTATGGTTCACTTCACATTTTGGTTTGAAAAGTGGGAATTAGGTAGGTTTTCATTCTTCTCTATCCCTACCTTGGAATATCAAGCAATGCCTTCACTAGTATCTGTTTTCTTGCTTCACTGACAGTCTCCATCATTCCTGCACTCTAAACCCAAACTTCTCTGGGTAAACTGACTACAGTTTGCTTGACCTCATTTTTATTTCTGTTTCTGATGGCGTCCTCAGTAAGACTCAGTATTGCTAACCAGTTGTGTGTCCCAAAGCCCTATTCCTATTAGGATTCAATACAACTTGCAACTGAATCCTGACAAGACTCCCCACAGTTCTGCTCCTGACAATGATTTAGGAAACCCAGTTCTTTACAATTTAGGAGATTAAAGCTTCTCAACACTAGAGAATGATTTGACAATTTAAATCACTTATTGAAGCTAAGTCTATAAAACCACTTGCCCTTTTCAAATCCAGGCTCTTTCAACATTTTGAAATGCTTCAATAACACTACATGGCTATGCACAATTTGAATTGATTTAATATTCCTTTAGTGTGTCAGGGTTTATGTATGGTTCTTCTTAATGAGCTCTTCAGATCTGTATGTGAATTATGCAACTTTCAAGGACAGATCTTCAAAGTGTGCTCAATTGATTTAAAAGTATAAAGTTTCTGCCTCCTCTCCCAGAAACCCAAATAAATAAATCAAACTTCCAAAATAACACATAAACAACCCAAAATCAAACCGACCAATTTCTAAAATAGTTGGTGCTTCAGATGAGCTGTAAATTACCTTTCTGAATGGAAAATGGAAATTTAATCAATGAAATGAAGGAAGGCTCTAACTGCTATAAAAACCTTTACAATAACAGCATTTCTAATTCGTCAAAACTATTTAGAAGCCATAAAAAAAAGTTTGGTCTGGATAAGATGAAGGCTTAAAACTTTGTCTATATGTATGGAGGAAAGGGTTGAGATGGGGAAGAACATTCCAATCTATGTGGATGAAGCAGGCTGAACAAAAGAAATACCAGCTCGCAGAAAATATTTGGAAGCAAATTTCTGCCAAAACATGTAAGTGGAATATTTAGGGATCATTCTTGAACTAAAGTTCTTACTCCATCACAGCTTTCGCTCCCTGACATGAGCAGCAGAAAATGGAATTACTAGGCAAGAAATAGCATGCTGAAAAGACGACTGTAGAAAAGCTGCAAAAATGGTATGTCAGCAACTAGATCCCTTTCAAGGAATCAGGCCATAACCATGTTATTTATCTAAATAAATATTTTGTGCAGGAAGAGAAACCAAGAAAGATCAAATGTGTAAGCAGCACTTGATATTAGTCTTGATACTTGTTAAGGATGTCACTTGAAATGATAAAACTGACATATTGTCAAACTTTTTCATGACTTTGTACAAGGTCCTGAGTTGGGACAAATCAGAAAAAAACATGTCTGAAGGACAACCATTCGAAATTTAGATGCAAGGTTACAAGAACGAAGTTGGCCAAGAAGTTGTCCTAAATTTGAAGAGTATGCACATGATTACATATAGGGTGCCTGTAACAATAAGTCCTCAGAATCTGGGCAACAAATATTGTTGAGAAGGGAAATGAAAGATAAAGCAAACCGCACTTGCAGATCATGCTGTATAAATTTAAGGGTTGTTGGGTTATTTATTTTTAACAGAACAATGGAGAATTCAGCTTCAGAAAAACAAGATGAGAAAACTCCAATAATAAATTTGGGCAAGGGAAATTTTGGGCACATTCTTAGTTTACCAGAACATAATTCTCAAATGAAATTGAGAAGGTACACCCCAGGAATGTATTGTGAGAAAAAGCTGTTCACATCAGAATGGTTTAAGTCCTTTCACTGCCAAGGATTGTAGGCAACCTTAGGGAACTTGCCTCAAACACTCAGCCCTAAAATGGGTATAATACTAACCAATTCTAATACTAACTCATGCAACTAATATTATGTGTGTGAAAACAATCAGGATTGCAAAAGTGTAATGAAAATTTAGAACACCTACATAAAGTAGTTGTACTAGTGTATTGCTATAAAATTATAAAATTCAGACTTGTTACTGAAAGTAGCATTTTTATTACTGGTTTTCTTAAGGCAAAGTGACATTGACAATCATAGTTTATCTTGAGCTTGGGTGGAGAAGGCCTTTTTCCTTTTGATTAAGTCCTGTCTATGCTTTATTAAGCTGTACAAGAAGATTGACAAGGGGAAGGATGCTTTCAACAACCCTCCCAGCCTGGATCCAGTGCTTTGTCTTTCAAGTTCTTTCAACAGAAGCGGAAGGAAGCTTTTCCCCTTTAATTATCCTGGCATATTATTTCTTTTTAAGGAGCTGTCAGCTACACAGCATTCACTTAATGGGTCTCTCATTCAGATAATGACAATGGAACTGTTTCACAGGAGTAGCTGTTTAAACACAATATAAATAACCTCTATTTCTGGGGGCTGGGGTGGGGGAGAAAGGTTGGTTAAAACAAAAATATACTGATCAGGATTACTTTGTAGAACACATATAGCCCTAGCCTAAAGCAAAAAGAAGTGTTGTCAAAAAGCAGGGAAGGAAAATGACAACTACTGAAACTACTGAAACACCACTGGAGTTCAACATACTTTTAAGGGTTTATATCAAAGACAGCAATACAACTGTGATGCTCTGATATTGTTTACCATTTAGAAAATATGCTTAAGAGATGGTATGGCAAAACATACTTCCACTGGGTTCTTTCAAATAAAAAAATCTTGAAAACAAATATAGACACACTCCAAGAACTTTTGCACTATCTCCATTGAAATATGGTAAATGCTGGCAATGTGAGATCATGTGTCCTCATTTGCATCTATCTGCCATGAAGTTCAGATATATACAGAACCAAAGCTCACAATAACTTGACTCAGAATATGAACTTGTTCATCTTTAAGTGCTTGACTGCACTACAAACTGATCAGCAATCCCTCTGCGCGCACACCCACCCCTGCAAAAATTTCCCTCTTCAGCTCAAAATTTAAAACTTCCCATGATGTTTGGAATGGTACAGTGGGAACACCCCAGCCACCAAGAACTATGACCAATATAGTTTTTCATGCTTCCCTTGTCCTTATTAGATACCCTGGAATCTACATTTCCAAACTATCCTTGCAACTGAGACACTGTGATGAGCATAGATACCAGCATCTTAGGTACAAGTTGCACTGGACGTGGGGTAGGGACGTGGGTGGCGCTGTGGTCTAAACCACTGAGCCTCCTGAGCTTGCCAATCAGGTCATCGGTTCGAATCCCCGCAACAGGGTGAGCTCCCTTTGCTCGGTCCCAGCTCCTGCCAACCTAGCATTTTGAAAGCATGTCAAAGTGCAAGTAGATAAATAGGTACCATTCCAGTGGAAAGGTAAACGGCGTTTCTGTGCGCTGCTTTGCTTTCGGTGTTCTGTTGTGCCAGAAGCAGCTTAGTCATGCTGGGCACATGACCCAGAAAAACTGTCTGCGGACAAACGCCAGCTCCCTCGGCCTGTAAAGCGAGATGAGCGCAGCAACCGCAGAGTCGTCTGCGACTGGACTTAACTGTCAAGGGTCCTTTACCTTTACCAGCACCATATTTAGCATCCAAAGCACTGTACACCAGCAGTGATCAGCAGGGTGGCATTGCACACCTGGTTTTCTGACCTCAAGCCAGGACAAAATAAACATCCAGGCATTTGAGTAATTTTAGACACGCTTCTTGGCAACCCTGATATCAGTGGATGAGAGAGCTTAACTGTAACTGTTTTTACAATTGCTTTTAAATTGTTTCATTGCGGACATGTTTGATAATGGTGGTGATGTTACTACAAACACCACTTAATTAGTAAAAAACAAAGGAGAAGAGGATATGGGGTGTGGTCCAGGGACCAGTGTGGGTACCGTGGGTAATGTTACTATCACCAAAGCAATAAAATCTGAATTTTGAAACTGAGAATTGAGGGGACAAACCTATTCGGAGTGCGTTTGGGGTCCAAAATCAAAAACAAGCCAGGAGTAGCTCATCTTTCACAAACCTCAATGAAACATGCATAGAAGAACTTCCTGTGAACTGGTTTACAAGTCTTATGTACATGCTCCCACACAAATTTATTTAAAAGCCAATGTCACACCCTATTATCCTCTAAACAGTGCATATGAAAGCAAGGTCTTGACATCTGTAAAGCGGGGGTCAGAATAAGGTCATGCAACAATACATTTTTCCTTCCAACTGTAGGTCTTTGCATGGGTCATGATAGAAAAACGCTTACATATTTTCCACATTTCATCTGTTTTGATATCCAAATCAGAATGGCAAGCAGGCTGCTATTCAGAGCCACAGCTTTCATTGTCTCTGCCAATCTAGGTCATTGTTTAATTTCTTTTCCAAAGGGGGGAGGAAGGAGCACGTTTTATCAATGAGATGCCATTTCTGCTCTTCTGTTATTCTCACTGTAGTTTAAGAACCACAATCACATAATTAGTTTTAAAATGTTGTTTCTCCTCCATAACATTTCAGCTCTTGTGTTACACCACACTATTATTTATTACAAAAGTGTCCCCATGACTTAGATTTTCCTGCAGATTATATGCAATCTTTTTATTTTAACAAACATGAGAAGATTTCCATTCTCTTTCTGAGTGCACAAAGGAGCAATGCAAACAATTTCTGAATTAATTGGCTTTTAATTCTAAGAGAAGTACAGAGCTTATACCCTGAATGCATCTTATGATGATATAATACCTAGGAATTAATGAAGTAAACATTCGAAAACCCAATTAAATACAGTTAAAGTACTAGCAGCAGTTGTATTACTATTTGCTCTGCACAACTGATTAAAGGCTTCAAGTTTATTTTTCCACCACATTTCTAGAAATATTTTTATTTTATGAATCAGTTGGCATTTGCACTAAATAAGCATTTTACAGTTTTCATAGCTTGGGCTACAAGGCCCACTTTTGATTTTATTTGAACAAAAGCAGACTAGACAGGAGAAAATAGTTTTGTGGCCTGTAATGTTTTGAGCATTAATGAGCTAACACACAGCTGTCACTTGGGTTAAGAAGAGTTAGTAAACTAGAAATACATTTATACCTCCTTACCCAAAATGCATCAATAGTGACCCCCACCTAAACTCTCCTGGCTAGAAAATAACACAACACAAGGAAAATATTGTATGTCCTATATTACACATGTACAATAGGACTTTTCTATCAACTGGTGCCCCAGATAGAACTGGTGCAAATATAGAAAATTCAGTTTATATGTTTTCTCTGGGAACAAGGATAAAGAAGAAGCACACAAACAATTGAAAAGAAGCCAGTCAAGGAACAAAGTTGTGTTTGGTGAGTCAATTAAATGCTAGAGTTGAAGTGCTCAACGCTCAATGGCAAGAATCAAAACAACTTGCTGCTTTTGACCTGGTGCATCAACAGTTCTAATTAATGTACTGCAGGAAAAATGGGGGGGGGGGGACGGACCTTACAGTTCCTGCAGAAACAGTCTATTTTGGAGAGTTCCACTACTGTACACTTAAAAGTGTGGTTAGTTTAAAGGGGGTAGGGCTGGTTTACACAGCACTTCACCAGCACCACACAAACATGTGAGTTCCTGGGGAATAGTTTACTGTTCCTTTGCCTCTCCCCAGTCTATTTTATTCCTGCACCATACTGAGGTGAGCAAAAATTTGATTTGGATGTTGTTCAAACTCATGCCCATGATGAAAGTCTATCCTCACACATCCCAAGCTGCACCAAATAACAAGGTGAGAGCTCAATCCAGGTTGAGCCCAGGTTGGAACAGCATGCTAAGCCAAACCCTGGCTCAGATCAGCAACACAGTGTCAGTGAAAAGGACATGGAAGGAGCAAAGCAGCCATAAGCTCCTCTCTGGGAGCCCACTGTTTGCACAGTCCCATTAATGCATAGTGCAAATACATTGGTGGATACAATCTGCTGTTCCCAACCAGGGTATTTGTATGGCACCGACCTCTCCCCTCCCCACTACCTCCTGATAAGCAGCAGCAAAGTGACCCACTGGAGGTCAGGGGAGCAGTGGTGTCCCATCATTTCATCCACTACAGATGTACAGTGGTATCTCGGGTTACATACGCTTCAGGTTACATACGCTTCAGGTTACAGACTCTGCTAACCCAGAAATAGTACCTCGGGTTAAGAACTTTGCTTCAGGATGAGAACAAAAATCGTGGTCTGGCGGCGCAGCGGCAGCAGGAGGCCCCATTAGCCAAAGTGGTGCTTCAGGTTAAGAACAGTTTCAGGTTAAGAATGGACCTCTGGAACAAATTAAGTACTTAACCTGAGGTACCACTGTAACTGTAGACATAGATCCTAATAAAGAGATGGCTACATTCAATGAAGTGTTGCAGCACATGATTGCTTACAAACAGATAAAAACTGCATGTACTGGTCCTAGATAAAAAATAAATACTGACTGTCATTCACAGTACAAAATAAATTTACACAAACACGCTCTATCCACAGTATGCAATGCAATGTACGTGCATGCTCAGATGCACACCTCCGTTTGATCTATGTGCATCAGGTGCCTCCTGGCACAGCATTTGACATCCACACAACAGAATGCAGTAGTATGTGATGATTGGAGCCCAACTTCAATGTGTGGACCTCTCTTACTGGACTGGGACAACAGTCAAAATTATGATGGAGCCAGGAAATAGGAGGAGGGAGGCTCTGAAAAGAAGAGCCTGGGTACAAATTCTGGGTCAATCTATTTATTTGTTTATTTGGTTTATATACCACCCTTTATCAAGAGATCCCAGGGCAGTGTACAATATTAAGAACACATTTTACAGAGCATCAGTAATAAAAGCGCATTGAAAGCTCAATTGAAAGCTTAACAACAGACACTGTGATAATAAAATAATCATGATAACATTCCATTGTTGTCGTACCCTACCCCCCCCCCCCCCGCTTTAACAGGCCATAGATTATTGAAGGGCCATAGACCTTAATAAAGAAGAATGGTTTTGCTTGGTGCCTAAAGGCATGACATGATGGTGCCTAGCAAGCCTCTTTGGGGAAAGCGTTCCACTGTTGGGAAGTCACCAGAGAAATGGCCCCTTCTCTTGCTGCCACCCATCGAACCTCTTGAGGAGAGAGGACATAAAGAAGGGCCTCAGATGACAAGCATAGGGTCCAGTTTGGTTTTTATGGGGAGAGGCAGTCCTTAAGGTATTGAGACAGCTTTATAGGTCAATACCAGCACTTTAACTTAGGCCTGGAAACTAATTGGCAGTCAGTGCAGTCAGGCCAGGATTGGCATTATATGCTCAGACAGTCTTGTTCTGGGAAGCAATCTGGCCATTGCTCCATCTGAAGTTTCCAACCCATCTTCAGAGGCAGCCCCACGTATAGCGCATGACAGTAATCCAATCAGTATCTATGTGCTTATAAGTACACAACACTGTCTCATTCGCAACACAGTATATTAAGCAGATAAAGTATGATTATAATACACTTATACATGTCATTGTCCTCATAATCACAGTTTAATTAAACTGAGGTCCTAGTCTTCCAAAATATGTCCTTATTCTTCCCCACCTAATTCCTCTAAAATACATCGATATTATTTCTGTGGGAAAAAATCCTTCACAGATGGGCCATTTTCAGTTTTCCAATGTCACAGTAACTCTCTTAGCAATCAGCAAGCATAAGAAAAAAAATTCACTTCCCATGGCCTCTTGGGATTCTGTGTACTTCAGGCACATCTGCTATGTATTTCTTTCCTTCTATATAGAAAAAAAGTCATCTGACCTAAGCTCTGGGAATATGCATAGTTACTCATTTTTTAAAAAGAAAAACAATTAGATGAAGATGAGAGTACAGTCCACCAAGAGCATCTGACCTATTTATTGTAATTTGTAATATGTGTGATTATCTTAATTCCACACAGATTGTCAGTCATGTAACCTAGATCTGCAGACAGGCTTAACTAGCCATACTATGTGATCAGAGAGAGAAATACCATTAATAATAGCACTTTTCAGTATACATACAAAGTGCTTTCAATTCTTAATTCATTTATCATCACAGCAAGCCTGTGAACAGGTATAGATTTAATCTCTGAATAGGTTAAGTTTGGAGACATCTCACAAGGCCCCTTTCATAACCAAATACATCAAACCCTCAACTGCATTGCATTGGTCCAATGCGGAAAACAATGAAACATTTGGGAACCTGAAGTAAATCGATTTGCTCTATAACTCTAAAATACTGCTATGTGCAAATGTAGTCATAGTTTTATAAACATGAGGAAATAAACTACTTGTAATTTATAAAGGGTGCTGGTGCTGGTACAATTGCTCATTTGTTTTCTTCTTCTTCTTTGGCCAATTCTGTATTTTAACATAGTGAGACCACAACTGACACAAGGGTTATGTTCCCAGATGGTTGCACATAAATGCAAAATTGTGCAAAGTCAGAATGACCCCCCAGAACCACTCCCATCATCTGAGATCTTGCAAGTTCTTGGACAGTCCCACAAGAGCCTCCAGAGCAAGAATATCCTGCTTCCTTTCTATTCATTTATTGGTGATCCACATAAAGCTGTGATCACATAAGCAAAATCAGCATGTTGGGATCCTACTGTATATTCACTTACTATTGTTATATAATTGGAAATGACCAAATTACTTGGATCATTTATCTGTCATGCCTGTTGGATATTAAACATAATATCAGAGGAAGAGAACTTTCCACCATCTTCTTACACTATATTCTTTGACAAACTGCAAAGCAACAGAGCAAGATGCACCAAGTTATATTTTAGCTGAGACATATAATTTATTTATACACACCAGAATTATTCTTCATAGATTTTTGTCATGTATTTGATGATACAATGAAGTCCAGCTGCTACTGTGATTTAAAATCCCCAAATCCTATCTATCTTTTTGAAAGGAGCTTCTTAAAAAAACACACAATTTTTACAGATTTCTACAACAGTAACTTACAAAAGCAAAAACACATCAATAATAACAAAAAACTAAAAATGATTATATTATGATGAAAAACAAAAGTACAGGAAGTCTTCTCTAACTTTGTAGAGTAGAAAACAACAAATCGTGTCCTCCCTAAAAGAGGGCATGTGTTGCGGTGAGACCTGGAGACTGACCCCCTGTGTTGTGGGTGGGTTTTGATTGGTTAGCCACAACATCCAACATCCTTGATGTTGGGTCCAATCTGACCAATGGGGAGCAGTCCAAACAGATCGAGGGACCTATATATACCCATGCAGGTGACCCAGAGCTTCCTCTTTGGCTCATGCATTCGGAACAAGCTAACAGCGTGTCCTCTGTGCAGCTGAGAGACTTACATTTGATGGATCTTTGGGTGCTTTCTTTCTGTTTTTTATTCCCCCTTTTTTGTTATTGCTTTTTATTCTTCCTTTTGAGTTGTCCTCTCCCCCTTTCCTTCCCTTTCCCTTCCTAACGGGGCTTTGCCCCTCTGGTGCTCCAGCCCCCAGACGCTCCCGTTGTGGGGCTTGCCGCTGCTCTCCCCTTTCATTTTGTTGATTGGTTTTTCTGGCTGTGGTAGCAGCCTTGTGCCTAATACACAACTTTGGGCAAGTGCGTTTGTCGCTCCTTTAGCCATGCCATTAAGTCCTTTGATTGGTTTCATAGCAGTGAGAGTTCCCTCTCCCTGCCTTTATTGTGCTCCCTTTCATTTTAGCTCGGTTATGTATTTGTTAAGGGCGGGAAAAACCTCTGTTTTGTTCCGGCCGCCATTTTAGGTTACAGGGTCTGGTTCTTCCTGACTAGTTTTGGCAGGAGCGCCATTTTGCATTGGCGGGAGCGCCATCTTTTTGAGACAGGAGTGCCATTTTAAAGGCCTGGGTCTTTTTGTGTATTTGTAATTAGCATTCCCTACACAAGGCAAAAGGATTGTGATGCCTATTAAAAGGAATCCCAATCCTGCTCTCCCTTCTAAGAGGGCCATTAGGGGTCCCTCTCAGTCATTGCATTCTGTGCCAGCCCATGTGGTTCATCAGCCTATGCTGGATCGCTTAAGTGCAATTATGGCCATTATTGCTCAGACCCTGCTGCCATGACTCGCTTTAATACAGAACTTGAGTCACCGGCTCAGCAGTTTGGGAGGCAGCCTGATGCTCAGCCTGGCCCCTCCACGTCCTCTACTGTTTTTGAGGCTCATGGTCCTTCGGATGTGAGCGAAGGGAGTGAGGTTTACGATCCTTCTGAGGCTTTGCTGTCTCAATTTCAGCCTTCCAGAGTACCAGTCTCAGCTAGTCCTAGGGGTCGTCCTAGGAGCATGGGTGCTATGGTGCAGCAGGCCTTTCGGTCAGGGCTGCCTCGTTCGCAGTCGGCACCCCCAGGTTCGGGGAGTTCAGGGCTTCAGCCTGCACAGCATGTGGGAAGGGGAATTTTCTCCCAGCCAAGCTCCTTGTTTTTAGTTCTGAGCACGTTCAGTCTGTTCCTTCGAGGGAGGCGCTCAGTGTCCAGTCTTTAGAGGAGGATCTCCCGGTGCCTAGAGTCCCTTCAACTGGTGGCAAGTGGCAGAGGAGTCATCGCTCCAAACACAGGGCCAAGAGGTAGAGAGATGGCGATTCCTCTGCTTCTACTGGTACGTCTTCTCAGACCTCTGATGATGATTCAGACACAGTTCTGGGTTGTCCAGTAAAGGATGCCAAGAGATATTTGTCACTTCACCTGCTTGGGAACAGTCCCTTCCTGGTTCACGAGGCTGGGTCCCTGTTAAGGAGGCATCAATTTGCTGCAGTAATGCACAATGCATCTCATTCCTTTCATATTGGTGCAGCTACTACTGCTGCGCACTGGGGTCTGTCCGTCGACAGGATCAAGGATCTGGGCCACTGGAAATCTGAGGTATACAGGGGTTATGTTTGGATTCGGCACTGAGGTGCAGTTATTAATGTTGTTTTGTTCATTCCTAGGTCCGCCTGCCCTGCACGCCTGGAGAGTCGAGCACAGCATTGTCCACTGGGCCAGCAGGAGGGCAGCGGAGTCTGGATTCGGACGCAGGCTCAGACTCCTCGGCCACGTGTGCGTCTCCTGGGTGTCCATACAAGGAATGCGTTGGGAGGAGCTTCTCCCAATGGTTCAGGTGAAGGTGTCTGCGGAAGGCACACCTGCGGCGGTGGTGGTGCAGCTGGGTGACAACAATTTACTGGAAGCTCCCAGCTTGAGCCTGTGGACACGCATGCAGGAGGACTTGGAAGAGTTGAAGGCAGCTCTTCCTGGACTCAAATTATTTTGGTCACAGCTGTTGCAGCGATGTGTGTGGTGTGGTAGCCGATGCCCAGATGCCACTGAGAGGGCCAGGAAGCGCGTGCAGAGAGCAGTGGCCAAGAAGGTTCTGGCCTTGGGTGATCCATCCCCCGGGCATTACCTTCCGTGATGCGTCCCTTTACAGGCTTGATGGGGTTCATCTGTCTGTGATTGGGAATGATTTGTGGCTGACCTCTGTGTCAGCAGGGTTAAGGGATTGGTTGCAGGTGTGAGTGGTTGGCGGCAAGCGCAGTGTTCGTGTGGCGGATAGGCGATAGGGATGGGGGAGCGGTCTCGCCATCCCTATGTGAAGGGTATTCCGTTAAAGGAATCCACGGACTCAACTGGTTTGGTCAACCCCTGAGAGGGGCTTGTGCCCATACCTGAGTCTGGGGGGGGGGGCATTTGGGTGGTCAACAGAGTCTGTACCCGGCTTTTCACCTTCCCAGGTGTTCACCCTTGGCTGACCTATGCTGGTGCCCTGGGTCAGCGCTGCCTGCAAGAGTGCAGGGAACTAGTTGAACTAGAGCCTATGCAACCACTCACCTTCTGTAATCAAGAAAGATGTCGCCTGAATTCTGCCAAAAACCAAAACTAAAATTTGAGTCATGTGTGAATTTATTTAGGGGGGAGGTCTCTGGGTCTGAACACGCAACAACAAATGAGCTCAAAAGAGCTAATTCTGCCTTAAACATTAGATGTAAATACCTAGCCTCTTATATATTGATGATTATTTTCCAGTTATTTAATATCTGCTCTAATTACATGATTCTCAAAATGTAACTTAGACCTTCTTATGAAGACACAAACTATTCACTGGGTGAGGGTACACTTCCAAGGAAGCTTTACAACTGAGCTTTGCTCCTGCTGCCAAATTATCTCTGCATTCCCTGTCTGTCTACCTCTTTGAGGCCGCCCAGATATCATCCTGCAAGGTTGCTTCCAATGTAGCTTGCCAGCTTCTGCTAACTGCACTTACTGTACTACTCACCCTCCAAATGCACCAAGCTAGGCAATTGTCTATATGACAATTTAAAAAGCCTTCTTCATGAGCACATCCACCACAAACCAAACCATGCACCCTATGCCTACACTGCATTATCTACAAACTTGGTTTAGTCCTGAAGTAGCTCTGTGAACTTTAACACGCTTTCAGTAAGATAATTATTAGAATACATAGTCTTTGAAACACTGTCTTAAAGTACTGGTATTATGCTTGGTAAATGAAAACTCCCATTTTCCAACCTCCTGTACACTGAAATAACTAACAAAGGAACGGTAAATTTGTACGTTACCAATGCTACGCTGTTGCGACTTATTGTGACAAGCTGAAGGGATTTTCTCCCCTCTTTCGAAGCTCTGGATTCCGTTTTTACAAAGCGAAATAGAGACTAAGGAATGAGAGGGGGCAAAGTACACAGCTAAGATCAGAGTATGTTGTAATTAAGTCTGTTAAATGTCTACTAAAGTGAAGCTGTGCTGGGGAGAAGTGAAACTTACCCAGTCACAAAGAGTCATCTCCAGAGAGAACCAGGGGAGGTGGAATAAATACCAAGAGGTAGTTTTTTTTACATGTATTTGAACATACTCAAAGTCAGAGCTTTCAAACCCACTGAAGACATAGATGCCAGCTTTCTAAGCTGGTACAGACATTATGTGGAGCTAGTTAGGGTTGCCATATTTCAAGAAGTAAAAATCTGGACCCCCCCAAAGCTTCTTCTTTTTTTATGGAAAACCCCAAAGTTATTACGAGAATGCAAAAAAAGGAAAAAGGGGGAAGAGATTCTGGTTTACTTGCCAAAGATCCAGGACAACTCAGAGACAATGGGGGCGTCTCCACCCCCATCGTTCACAGAGGTCCAGTGCCAAAGGCCTTCTGGTGGTTCCCTCACTGCGAGAAGCAAAGTTACAGGGGACCAGGCAGAGGGCCTTCTCAGTAGTGGCACCCGCCCTGTGGAACACCCTCCCACCAGATGTCAAGGAAATAAACAGCTATCTGACTTTTAGAAGATATCTGAAGGCAGCCCTGTTTAGGGAAGTTTTAATGTTTGATGTTTTATCGTATTTTTAATATTCTGTTGGGAGCTGCCTACAGTGGCTGGGGAGGCCCGGCCAGATGGGGGGGGGGGTATAAGTAATATATTTGTTGTTGTTGTTATTATTATTATTATTATTATTATTATTATTATTATTATTATTATTATTTTCCCCAAGCCTTATAAATATGCAGTGGGCCTGATTTTCCTCAGGGTGCCTACAGACTATGGTTCTGATGACAATCTCCCACCCACCCCACCATATAAGCCAAAATTAAATACTGCAATGAAAGAGCACAGGCCATGACTGCATGCTACACATGCAGTATAAAGTTTAGTTTGGCCTTCAGCTGCTTAAATCAGGAAGTCAATCTTCACAAAATTAATTTCATTCCCAAAGGTTCCACGTGATGTACAGGGCACATTTGAGTCAGCTATTAAAAAAAAAAATGTGCTTGACTTAAAAGTTAACAAATTGAACATCTGTTGAAATTAACTCATCAAAACTTTTGTGAACAGCTTTTAGAAATTAGTATCAGATATTTTGGGATAATTATTCTGAGTAAAGTTATTTTGCAATACCTTTAGTGTGATCACAGAACTGTTATGAACAGAAAATGAAGCACTATTCACAGAGTTTTAAATAATTTTTGAGCACATGAAACATTCAAGCTGCAAATTCATTTACTAACATGACAGCCAGAATGTAAGCCTAGTGCAAAACGCCCCCGCAAAAAACACCTTATCTTTTAAAATGGTAAAAAAAAAACAAATCAAAACTGATTAATATGGAATATGTAGTTCTAAAGTTTAGAATCTAAACCTTGGCATGCTGGAACATATATTACAATCATTATTTTCTTTCTCTGTGTGTGCATGCAATAAGTTTATTGTAGGCTCTGGCCACACAACCCATGCATCCTAACAACAATAACAACTCCCCTTTCTTCCATGGAAGCCCCCTGTCCCAACACAGACAAAAAGAATAGGTGTGCAGTGGTAAATCATCAACAAGATCACCATTGCAGTAGAGATCAAAAACTAGACAGCTCGGGTAGAATGAAGGATGGAGCAGATGGATAACATGCCACAAAAAGGCATACACATTTTCAGGTCACCCAGGTAGTTTACAGTGAGGAGCCATTCACCTTCTCCTGTCATGCTATAGTTTATTTTCTCCTGGAAAGCAATTACAGGACAAATGCCAAGCTACAGTAGGTATTTTTTTTTCCAGTAGCAGCAGCAGCATCTGGTCTCTTGGCAGACTCCATGGGCAATTTTACTGGCAGTTTAAGTATTGCCTTTGGGTCAGTCACAGTGATATTGTTCATGAGCTGTCTGGCAACAGCTTCTTCCTAGATGTCATAATCCTTTTGATTTACTTTCAAGGAATTATAATGTTTTATCTGCTTCAGAAAGTGTTGACCTTAAAGGCCTCTGGAGGACATCTAAGGAAACATGGCGGGGGGGGGGGGAATACAGGCAGCAGCAGCAGCACTCTCAATAACAGTAACCAAATGCAAAACATATTGGTCTGATGTTATTCATTAATCTATTTGGCTATTTCCCATATAGCCAACGATCCACATTCAACCCCTGGACTGAACCAGTATAGCTTCCTGATCAGCTCCTTGAAACATACATAATATATTCCACTGCTCCAAAAATCATAGTAGTAGCACACACTGATGCAAGCTCTTTTACCCAAGTCCTGAACCTGAGCAGAGAAAAATGCAGAATACCAAGCTAGATTAATGGGAATGCTATATGGTTAGATTGAAAGTTAAATGACGGTAGAGAGAAAAATGCTAATGTGAGTCAGAATAGCAGGATATGCATAGTTTAGATAAGCTGCGCACACGTCTAATGCAAACATCACATCCTGGTTCACCTTTGAAGTCTGTCTCGGTTCAAAGGCAAAGTCTGACTTTCTCAACTCTTGAATGTGGGGCATCTCTTTTAATGAACGGACACTACGTTGCCAGTTTGTAAGAGTGAGTGAAGAAAGAAAGAAAGAAAGAAAGAAAGAAAGAAAGAAAGAAAGAAAGAAAGAAAGAAAGAAAGACCCAACCAAAAACCTTGAGTTTATTGACCCAAACTCTCAGGTAGCTCTTGGCTGCATGACTAAGGCAGAACTAACAGCTTAATTTGTTTCCATTTTCAACAATATACAAAAGAAAAAAAATCTTTTTCAAAGAATATACATTAAGTTTGAGGTAACATAAAGAAAAATGGCTTAATTTGTATGTCATGGTAAACCATACTTAATGGTTTATTGTGAATGCTGTTTTCTGGGCAGTCTTCTCACCAGCAAACATTGGTTACAGTTTGTACTTTTCAGGGAGTGAAATAAATCACAATCCCTGCTTCAGACATAAAGCTAAGGCACAGACCACGGATTGTTTCCTCTCACTATGAGTGGGGTGAAGTCAGGTGGTCAACACTGGTGCATTCACAGCAGTCCTCTAACTATGGTTTACTAACATATGCAAGCACATATGCCTAGGAATGCCTAGAGGTTTTTGCTTTGTAACTATGACTTTTGAAACAGATTTTATTGAAGGTGAAGGCCAACCAATTAACAAACAATACAAAAAGAAAATAGGAACTAAGAATTACAGAAGCAGTACGGAGTTTATATTTCTAGCTGAATGGAATGGGTGCCATACAGAGATGCAATCGGATAATCCAATTTCATTCTGCTACTCAGATATGCCTCTTGCTTTTTCCATACTAAAATAGTAACTAATTATCCCTGGTTTGATTATCTCCCCCTAATGCTTTTGCAGAAAATCATCAGCTGTTCTGCTCTTCATCATACTTAGATATAAGAAAACTAATATGAATCAAATTCATTAATTCCAAGATGATCTGCAATATTTCACCTTGTGAAACACATCTCCATTGGA
This sequence comes from Podarcis liolepis, assembly GCF_965112155.1. Lineage (NCBI taxonomy): Eukaryota > Metazoa > Chordata > Lepidosauria > Squamata > Lacertidae > Podarcis > Podarcis liolepis. The sequence continues at coordinate 58,947,123 of NC_139559.1, forward strand.
TTTCATCTTTTGAATCACTTCTATAAAAAATGTAGATGATATAGTTGCTTGAAGACTGCCAAATGTTCTTGATAAAGAAAGGCGCATAGCACAATAAAGTCTAATCAATAAATGAAACCCTAAATAACAGATGGCCATATAGCAGCCTAAAAGAGATCGTGCTCATCATACAAGATACATTTGATTCATTAGTGTGTGTTTTAGAGCTTTATAAAATAGACAGTTTCTGGCTTGAACGAGATTACCAGTGAACAGGGAGGTAGACCAAGGCCTTTCATAGATACCCTGTCCCTTCTTAGTGACAGGCAGAAGCAAAAATAATTATAGAAACCAGGCAAAAAGTGCCTATAAGCAAGATCTGTCTCCTGCTTTTAGTTTTTTGTAATGCGGCCAGATCATTACAGTGGCTCAATAATTAAATAAATAAATTTTGGCTCAGAATTATAATGTCCTTGGCATAAAAAAAATCAGTTGCTAATTTAAGTATCCAGCACCTAATTCACAGTAATGAATAAAATGCCACTGAACTTCATAATAATAATAATAATAATAATAATAATAATAATAATAATAATAATTGAAGCCTAGTAATACAACAAAATGAGGATATGTCTCACACCTTGAATAATTTATTTTGAGTAAAGGAGAAATATAGCATGTCCTCATTACTACCCTTGGTATAGTTTATTGAGATCTAAGTGTAACTGTCATCAAATAGTACTTCTAATTAGAACAATGCTTTGGTAACTGGGGACCTCAGACTTTAAAAATAAATAAATAAATAAAGGTTTCTAAAACTACACATTTCTTCTAAACCATCTAGAATTGTTGGGCACTGGGCCTGGTGGAATTTTGGGGTGTTGACTGGAGCCATATATTTTAAATTCCTCACATGATGGCAGAGAGTACAGACTTGGGCATAAATCTTCCTTGTGCACTGCTGCCCTCCACAAGATGGAGGAATAAATTCTGAAGCAGGGAGCCTGTTCAACACATACAGCCTCCTCTTGGAATATCAGGGTTCTAAATCAAGCAGGGACACTTCACAAGTAGAAATGATTCCTTGCTGCAGAAGTCACCCCTCCAATTTGCAGAGTCTGGGAGGGGTGGGGTGTCAGGGGACAGAACTAGCACACTTGTGATTGTTCTCCTTCATCGAACGAGGCTTTAGAACACTACTGATAAAGCTTCTTGGCAGTCTCAGGAGCTAAAATATACTCTACAGCAAGGCAAGGTCAGGTATGTGAGTACAGAAAGCCAGGTCAGGATGGTGGGTACACATGCTCAACTTAGGGGCACTTCAGATGTTTTCAAGCCTTAAGTCATATCACAAGAAACTGACCATGGAGCAATGCTGACGAGGTAAAAGTGAAATTGTCAAAATGCAACAACACAAGAGTGTAGCCAAGATCACACTCCTGAGCCTAGGTAGCACAGGAATTAAATATCAATCTTATTTATTGATGCAGCAAAGCAGGATCCTGCTCAAAGTCAAGAGCATGGGTAGGCAAACTAAGGCCTGTGGGCTGGATCCAGCCCAATCACCTTCTAAATCTGGCCCGCAGATGGTCCAGTAATCAGAGTGTTTTTACATGAGTAGAATGTGTCCTTTTATTTAAAATGCATCTCTGGGTTATTTGTGGGGTATAGGAATTTGTTCATTTATTTATTATTTCAAAATATAGTCTGGTCACCCACAAGGTCTGTGTTAGTTTACAAGCACCCTCCAGAGAGTTCTTCTAGCAAGTCTGACAAACTTCCTGTACATACGCAAACGGAAGGTTTCAAATTACACTCTTCGCAGAGCTCTAAGAAGCCTGTGAACTTCCGAGGAAATTCTTTCCCACAGTTAGCCGCATCATGTAATGTCAACAAGCTGGCTGTCTGCAGCTGCGATGTTCTCATATACTGACAGTCTGAAGGACATTGGACCAGCCCCATGCTGAAAAAGTTTGCTGACCCCTGGTCAAGAGAGTAGCACCAATAGGAACAGCACTTGGACGAAGCATGGTCGAAAGGGCTGGGACTGGGCTTGGCCGATTCAGAATCCTCCTTATCTAGAAATCCCTATTTCCTACCAACTTGGAGAAAGTATGGGGTCCAATCAGTCTTTGTCTGAGATATAGATGCTCCTGTGCCTAGTCTACCATCCTCTAATATTGCACAGGTTATGCCTACTTCCCTTGCATTTACCAAGTAGGAAGGTCTAGACTTTAAGTGAGCTTATAATGGGACGTGGGTGGCGCTGTGGGTTAAACCACAGAACCTAGGACTTGCCAGTCAGAAGGTCGGCGGTTCGAATCCCTGCAACGGGGTGAGCTCCCGTTGCCTGGTCCCTTCTCCTGCCAAACTAGCAGTTCTAAAGCACGTCAAAGTGCAAGTAGATAAATAGGTACCACTCCGGTGGGAAGGTAAACGGCGTTTCCGTGGGCTTAGTCATGCTGGCCACATGACCCAGAAGATGTACGCCGGCTCCCTCGGCCATAAAGCGAGATGAGCGCTGTAACCCCAGAGTCGGCCACGACTGGACCTAATGGTCAGGGGTCCCTTTACCTTTACCTATGATGGTGGCAAGCCCAATGCAAGAAATAAGATAAGGCTCCCAGAGACCCTATAAATGAACAACATGCTAAGAGTTCAGGTATTTTCTTTTGCAATGCTTTTTATTATTACTGGGAGTGGGTGGGGGAGAGAGAACACATCATCTGGATGCAAGGTTAAAAAAAAGACATTGGGACTTAATGTTCTGCTTAGTTAAGGGATAAGTAAGCAGCAAGCACCAGTGTGCCTCTGGCTGTGCAGTCTGCAGGGACTGAACTTGCAGTTTGTGCTGCTGGAGAGATGATGAAAGGAAACCTTGTTTGCACCCAATAAAGCACTGGAAAGCATTATTATAATATAATTCATCTGAACTCACTATTAACATTGTAAAAATCCTGGAGGAGGAAGAGGGGGAAAGAACTATGATTAAAGAAAAAATGGATTCAGGTGTTTTACAAGATGGCTCACTGATTATGCACAATTCTGGTATGTAGTAAATTTGGCTGCAATATATTCAGAGGTTTCAGGCTACACCGTATTTCTAGGAAAGCTGTAGTCTTCTGCTTGTTTACGCTCCAAATCTTGCCTCCACCATTCCCCCCCAAATCTGGAGCCATTGCAAGAGAAGGAAGTCATGTGCCACTTGCGCTGACTGAGTGACTACTTGATGCGATTGGAATGATCTTTGATAGCCAATTTATTCTTGTTTGGTCTGTGTCACAGCTGGTGTTGCTTCCCCCCACCACACCCCAATTTGGTGAAGCTTTAGATGTCAAAGTTTGGAAACCCTGTCATAAACTCTTATTTACTTCTGAAATGCTTTTCTTTTTAAATCTCCTGACACTTAAAGTGGTCCATCTTAGGGGATGGGATAAGAAAAGGCATTGCAGAAATCATGTGATCAGAGACAAGTTGCCTATAATAACCTAATACTTCTCAGAATGCATGTGTTTGAGCTTAAATTAACAGACACAGATTTACTATTTTACTACCTGTTGGCACCTTCTGGCAGGATGATGCAGACAATTGGCTTACAAATATTATGTCAAAGACAAAAGCCCCAAAATAGCCCCAGAAGCTACCACTTGGTAAATGCTTATCTTAATCTAGTCTGACATATATTGCATTAGGCTGGACCACACTAAAACTGGACAAAATACAAAATCCAGTTCAACTGTTGTACTTTGTTAATTTTGACACAGGAGAGCAATAACAGAGGCAAGCCCCCCAAATGGTACTTAAACAAATCTTCTGACACAGCACAACTGTGAAAGGTAGAGTTCGGTGAATCTGCCATTCTCAGTTTCTTTCAGTTTCTCATCCAGCTGGTCTTAAATTCATTTCTCTGCATTTCCATGTGCATTTTTTTTTTAAAAAAAATTAAGAGTCCTCATGAAAATTCATCAGCATTTCAGTGTTACTTTCTCCTAAAATACACATTTTCTGTGCAACTTTGCTTACTGTTGACATTTTTGCAAGGTAATTTCACATAATATATTTCACAACATTATTCTATGTTATTTTCATTAATATATAGTTCACTCCAGCAAATGCATTTTTGTACACATTGCTAACTATTGCAAAAAATCTGGAGAAGTGTGCATTTTGAAGGATGACTATGTTTCAGTTCCTATATGGTTCTGGAAAGTACAGATCAGGTAGTTTCACACTTACCATAAATGTGAACTGAACTGATTTTCTCTTTCATCCCTAGGAAGGATATATGCCCACTTGTTGAAGTTAGGGAGAATGCGCAGGATAATTATGGCACCTTCAAGTTCATATGGGTTTGTGTGCCTTTTGAGGCCCTCAGAGCTGTGGAGATTGCTACAGTTTGAACCACTTTCAGATTAAGAATAAGGGTCTCAAGGGAAAGCTTCATTTGGTGAGAGAGAGACAGCTATATCACAGCTGAGACAGACAAAAAGCCACCCTGACCACACTGGCAAAATTCACAAATTTGCTTCCACAGATCAGGATTACTGCGCTGCCAAATAGTTTACAGTGGTGTCCTGTTCCCTCCATAGTGCACAATAGTGAACAATAGTGCAGAGTTACAGTACATTTCTTTGGATATTTGTGGATATATATGCATACACAAATATAACTAACCAAGAACATACTGTTATGCGTTTGGCCATCTCAATCATTCTGAATGAGCAGATGATGAATAACAAGGCAGCAATTTGCTAGTGATTTTCCAGACCTATTTTCAAGCATAGCAGGGAGAAGAAAGGTGTAAATATTCAATAAAAGAAATGACTAAAGAATGGGAATGCCTGAACAATGTTTTTAAAAAGTCTAGGAACCAACAACAACATTTTACACAGACTATTTGTAAAATAAGTTGGCTTAGATTTAAAGGTCAGTTTTTTATAGCGCAGAGTGCTTGCATCTCTGTAGTGCCCTTAAACTCACTTGCACACACTTGCAACCTTGGTGTTAGTTTATCAAAGCAATCATTAAGCTTTGGCACTTTGAGGCTGATGAGTATTACCTAAGCCAGCACTCTTTGGAGCTAATCGTGTACAATTTAACATTATCAAAGCACAGACAGTCCTCATTCAAGCCAAGTGTGAAAGTTTTTAAATTAGCTTTCACAGTTTGATTCACAGACAGCAAATGTAAACTGGCACTGGATTAATTTTTTCTCCCTGACGACAATCTGGAACAGAATAGCCCAAAGGCTATTGTAGGCCATTTGCTTTAACTACTACTGAAGATTCACAATACAAGCTGAGTTCCAACTGGGACTGAAGCTCTAGGAGAAAAGGGAAGCTTAATATTATCCTCATTAAGCAAACCACTGTGTGTTTTGAAAATAAGTCCTTTAATTTTGTCACTTTCAAGTAGGTCTAGATCTCTCTTTCAGTTTTGGGTTTCTAAGGACAGGAATGGACATCATTATCAACAAAGAACTTCCATAACTCAAGAACCTGCACATGGGGCAGTTACAGTGATAATAAAGGTGGTCAGGTACTGGAAGCAAGAGGAAGGAGCAAAGTTAACTGGGCAGGAAGACTAGAGGAGAAGTGAGCATTAAGATCACCAACTGGGGATTTCATACCAATACAGGTAGGAATATGTGTATATCAGGATGATAGACTGGATGAAACTTAACATGAAAATGCAATAATCTCCACAGGGAGGCAGATCCTAGGTAAATAAGAGTCAATAAAAAGAAATGAAAGGCCCAGGTAGGGGCAGACAGAAAGGCATGGGAGCAGAATGCCCAGGCAAGGCAGAATGAAGAAAATGTCAACTCTACATATGGCAGCTATAAAGTGATTTCAATGTTTCTTCATCAAAAGGGATCTGGAAAAGGTGCTAGTAAAGGAAAACTAACATGATGAGGGAGATGGAGCAATGCTCCTCTAAGAAAAGGTTACAGAAACAGTGGAGTTTTAGTTTAGGGGGGGGGGAGCAAGCATGGAGAGACAGGACAAAGATGTGTAAGATTTATGCACGATGTGTTCAAGGATGACAGAAATAAGTTTCTCTCTCTAATTCTAGAACCCAAAGTCATCCAGTGAAGCTCATGGGTTGGAGATTCAGGACAGACAAAGGGAAAGACTTCTTCAGACAGTGCATAGTTAAACTATGCAATTCACTACTACAAGATGTGGTGATGGAAGATATGGAAGATATGGCTAGGAATGGTTCATAAGGGCTACATACTATTTCCAAGCTCACAAGCAGCATGCTTCTTAAATGCAGCAGCCGGTGAACAACAGTAGGACAGTCTATTGCATTTATGCCCTGCATTTGGACTTCCCATACATATCTGGTCATCCAGTGTGGGAAAAGTATGCTTGACTAGATAGACCCTTGATGTGATCCAGCAGGGACCAGGTTAAGTTCTTACATAGGATGAGACAACATCGGCCCTAGAGTCTTCAGGAGTAGGAATAAATATTTATGTATTTGGAATTGAGAAAGAAATCTGCATGTGATTGACAGGAAATGTGCCAGGGTGACTGATGTAGTGGAAGTGTGGGTGAGAATATTCACTTGTATAAATGATGGTGGATAAACTGACTTTTGGATGGGTGCAGGGCTGACAGAGGAGAAGTAAAACATCTGCTTCACTAATACAGAGGCACAGATGTCACTGTTGATGTTGTTGCTCTCTAGTTAAGGGGTAGAGCTACTAAGGGTCAGACGGCTTGAGATAGTAAATGTTTTATTTTCATGGTCAACCAGATGCTGGAGGATATGAATTTTATGTTTGCCACAAATATTCCCTCCAGTTCTAAAACAGTCCAATTCCTGCGACACAAATATCTGAGTCCCAGTCCAATGTATAATCTTAGCTCTGTGTGGAAGTCTTCATCAGTGTTTACTGATATATTATGCATGCAGTAATAATTAGGCCCAGTGAGCTGGTTCAAGTATCTTAGAGCTATCTAATTGCTAGATGGTGTTATTTATTTAGCAACAGTGTTCCAGCCACCGTTCTATGCTCACTGGCCTTCAGCAGATACTTGTTGTAATATCTCAGGCTACTGAAACTCATAGGCAAAGTATCAATAACTTTGGCAAAATACCGTACGATCTTAGATTTAAGCCTGGTTTACACATGTTGGAGAAAGAGTTAGGAATAAAATAGTAGAGTTCTGAAGTGGTGAAATAAAGTATCCCATCTGAGAATGCAGTGTTTGCCAGGCATTTCTTGCATGAGGAAGCTTTCAAACTAATACCCCACACCTGCAGTATCAGTGGTACAATGCATTATACTGCCTCAAAACTTCATTCTGCTGCTTCATTCATCATCATCATCATTACTATTATCAGCTTGACACATAAGAAGTTTCAAAGCAACTGACAAAACCATAAAGGTTTGCATAAAATCATGGGGAAAGGTGAACCAGGAGTGGAATATGGCTCAAATAATAAATATGAGGTACATTCTTGTGCATAGTAGTCCATGCTCAACAGCAACCCAAGCACAAACCAGAATTGTTTATATATTTTTATATATAATGTAAGACACAATAGGCTGCACTAAGTTCCTAACAAGTTCAAAGTTATTAGGCACTGGTATTATTTACAACGATGCTCCATAATAAACTTCAAGGCTATTGGCCTACACTTTGTCACATAAGTTTCTTTTTAAAGAAAAAATGTTTACTTAAAGACATGTAAGTTTGAAAAATATGCTATTTATTTATTTAAGCAAATAATTTATATAACCCTTAACTACCTATGACTGTGATCAAGCACAATAGCATTACTTAAATATCCCTGAAGTAAAATACAAAATACAAATTTACTCTTCACATTTGTATTCCCTGTCCACATAGAAGGGCAGCTTGCAACAATAAAACTAAATGCAGGGTACAATATATAACAATTTATTTTTTAAAATGAACAGGACAGATAGAAACAGGTCAACAAACAATGACCAGGCTAGGCTATTTGAGGGCCAAATGTTACATTGTGCTTAATGTGTAGCTATGTCTTTAAGTATTGGTGTCAGGGGTAATGATTGGTATCTAGATTACAGTATATAATCTAGATGCTGGAGGGAAGATTTATCTCTTCCACATTCAGCCATGATCAAAATGACAATATTTCCCAAGGCACAGCTACAAGAATTAGAAAAATGTTCCCACCGGCACCAGTAGGAACTCCCCCCTACCCATTGATACATGGGGAAATAACCAAATTTGCATCCTGATTGTGGCTTTGCTTGAGGTGAGCCCAATAACACGTGAGGACCCTATGCATGTAATTAAAGAAACAGCAGAGATACAGCTGCATGTCATACGTGTAGCATAGGATGTGGTTTGGCCCTCTGAAGGACCTCAGTTGTGTACATATATACTAAGACCATTTTTGATGCAATTCTCTGACACAGCGATTCTGAGTTCATTGCATATCATTTAGAACAGGCTACTGATTCATCATGTATTGCATGCCGGAAAAGCCAAATAAAGGTATATACTTTTTTTTACACTGCACATATCACAGAGAGCTTCCACACCAGTTTGTAAACAACATGCTGCATTTTAATGAGATGAGACCTTTTGTTATTGAAACAAAAAATGCGCACAGATGCACTGGACCTAAAATTCTAGTGTGGGGAGGAAACAAAAGCACATCTTTTGATGGAAATGAGTGGTCAGGCTATTTGTAATGAGATCCAGGACCTTTCACTCTAGGTCACCAATTGCAATCCCTCTAGACTAACAGTCACTCAGAAGCTGTGACCACCTAAGAACTGTTCAATGCCTGTAAAGTGTCAGCAGTCTCATTTCCATTTATAATGTGCCAATGTCCACTTGCATCAAATTAATTCTAGGCCAAGTATTGAACTGGGAAAGGAGGCAGGAAGAGGTCTTATTCCTGGGAGAAGCAACGCGAAATGAAAAGAGCAGAGCACCACAGAGTTAAAGGAGCACAGGCAAACGGTGGGGGGGGGGGAGTTTATAGAAGACAGATCCCTCACAGAATTAACAGCAATATGCCTTATAACAGGGATGGGGAGCCTGTGGCCTAGGGGCCCAATGTTACCCTCCAGGCCTCCCTAATCTGACCCTTGTGACTGTCTCCAAGCTACCTCCTCAGTTCTACTCCACACACTCTTCAAGAGCTTCTGAAGAATGATATTGCCTCTCGTTTGCTGGATGGGGGGGTGGGGAGATCATTTGCAGAAACATCTTGAGTTTTGCAAACTTCTATTTCTGTATTTAATCTCCACTGATAGACTGGTACTTCTCCTGAGTTGTGTGGGGGAGCAGCAAATAAGCTTCTCAACAGTACATGAAGTGGCTGAGGAACCCATAACGCAGGATTCAGGAGGTGGTGCTGGTTGCTACTCTTAGCACCATATACTGAACAAAATCAGAAAACCATTTCCCAGAGACCAAATAGTATTACTTATATCATTTAGTTCTTATAAAGAAGTTACCATTCATACGCACATTGGGATTCAACCCCAATTTATTCAGATTAGAGAGACAGGGGGAAATTTCCATGCCCATGATCTAGCTGATCTAGCAAGGGTCTGTTAGAAATCATCACATCAGTAAAACGTATTTGTTTACAAATCCTCCCCCATAAAGTTTAAGTATTGTTGCTCTTACCAGTAAACTAAGGTTTTGAGGAAACTGGCAGTAAAAGTAGGGCAGCTTATGGCTTAGTGGCATCTATAATGTGTCAAGCAAGTGATAAAATGGTAGTTTAAAAATGGGTCAGGAGAGCAAACAAAAAGATAAATGGAAAACGAAGGCCACAAATCTTGCAAAGATGCTACATAGCTCATATAAAAATAGTAGACAATCTAATGAAGAAGCAAGGGCTTTGGTTAAGAGGGGAAACTCTGGGCTTTTACTCAAGACCTCTTAATGTGTATTAGTTACCCTTTAACCATCTGTTGTACTCATAATCAGGATGCTTAGACTGGATTTTCCTCTACTCTTCTAATGCATGCTTATGGATGAAGCAGGAATTCTAATCTGCTATACAGCTGATTCACATTCACATATGAGAAAGCTCCTACACGGAAAACGCTTCCTTCAAATAAATGAGCTGAAACTTGCACGTAGAGCAGCATGTGATCAATGCACTTTTCATTAACTCATGGTAGCCTTCCAGGTAGGGATTTTGTTATACATAAGGAGACCATTGAGCACTGTAATTATGGAACCAGTACATGACACATACACACCCAAAAAATAAAGATTAAATATTTGAAAGTACAAGGGCATGATCATATGAATGCTGCAACCGAAAAAAGGAAGATCTATTAAAGTGATACACAGCTTCCCATCTTAGTTTCCCAAGATATTGTTACAGATGAGTTTACACATGCATATTACATGATAACAGTGTTAGTGTGGCTTCCATGGTTAAGATAATGCCAAATGAGATAAAATGTATAATTTGTAAGAACAGAATGCTATAATCACAGTTTTGTATGTTGCAGCTAGCAGCGCTGACTGCACACACTCTTCTTACTCAAGCAAACAATTAGCACATGAGTGTGTTGTGGCTATATTGAACAGTAAGCACTAAAAAAGAAAATAGGATCAAATTTACCTTTGGCTGTATGTGTTTCTTTTTCCTCCCCACCCCCATGGGCCTGCTTCCTATACTGCACCTACTAAAAACATGATTACAACATGTACCCACCTCTTGTGGGCTGAGGCAAAGACATGCAATTTCTCGCCACTAGCTCATTCACAACCAGCTGCCTCATGTATACAAGCCCAGTTGAATACAGGAAGCTCTGACTTTTCTGAAATGCATTCCAGTCTCTTCTCATCTTTTCAAAAGAATTGCTAAACATCTTTGGGAGCAAACAAGAGAGAGAAGAAAGGGGACTGGGCTGAGTTTGACACCGCCTCAAATGTTGTTCCTGCAGCTAGATGCTTTACTTCGCTTTTATGGCTCTATTATCACTTCACAATGAACCTTTTTAGAAGACAGGAGCAGGTGAGACATGTGCTCTTTCTGCCTTTGGCAAAAGCTCTAAATTAAGTGGAATATCTCTTGCTATGTCTTCTGCAGTGGCAAGAAAACTCATGGTGATGGCTATCTCTATGGGCATCTGGAGTAAGGCTAGTCAACCTAGGGTAGACAACCCAGCAGATGAATCTGTGGACCCCTTCATTTTATCCTTAAAGACACCACATTTATGTTGTCCATACAGAAACACAAGAACATATTAATGTTAGTGACTGCATCTGGGTAAACAACCTAAATTTCTATTCTGGATTGCTACTGCTTGTGTTCCAGAACAATGCTAGTATTTTCTATATAACCAATTAAAATCCCACAATAATGCAAATCAAAGAGGGGAAATTCTTACTACCTTTTAGAGCTTTTTATTATTGCAAGTTACAGCAAAGTTGCAGCAGGGATATCTGTTTCTAGGATTTCACTCAACGCTCTTTAAAGTACTTTGTAGAAAGAAAATACAGCCTCAATATAACTTGTTTTCTATAACAGCATGTTGCCCCATCTTCTTTTTAAAAAACTTCTGTTAATACTTTTTTTCTTATTGTATTTTAAGGCTGCCTTCCAGAAACCATAGTATAAACTTTAGATGATGTTACTTCAAACCACTGTCAACTCAGCAGTGCAAATTCATTTATTACAAGGCACTGTAGTACAGCACAGCTCTGATGTCTTTGAACATGCCTGTTTTTACTTTTGTTTTGATTCAGCATTTGAAAATTGTTCCTATTGATCTACCTTCTCAGCCAAAATGCATTTGCTTTTGTCACCAAGACAAATAAAAAAACCCAAGCAAATAAAAAAAAGCAACCTGTGAATGTAGTAAGGTGGTTCTCATCTCACAGTCAAAGGGTGCAAAGAAAATCTCCACGGAGATCAAAACCAATTAACCCACAGTCCTTTCGGTTCTTATGACTGCTCTGAAAGTCAAAAGGATTGAATGTACCGCATGCAGTTTGAGGAGGAATTCTTCAACGGTTTGGATTTTTGAAAGGACATCACCTTCTTAATACATTTGCTAAGGGTAGTTTGCACTGATTTTGATCAATGTTTTATTCTGCACTGGTAGCTGATGAGGGAAGAACAGGCCATATACTTACATTCCCCACAATGCATCATTTTTGCTGCGTCTCAAAACTGGCAGCAAGCGGGCACATCCAATAGTGTATTACTTCCTTCTCTCATTCATGACGGTGTCACACACAGGCTCTGCGATTCTGAAAAAAGAAGCATTTCCCAGGTTCTGAGGACAGAGGTTTCCCAACCAATCCATCATGCTTTGTGTGCTAATGATAGATTCATGCATAAGAGACACCATAAGCAGTGCAAGGCAGCAGGCATGAAAAGGAGTGAATCAACTGTCAACGGTTGCGATCTGAGGGACTGCAAGGCTGTGATTAGAATTTTCAATCACAGCTTCCACAATTCATCATGTTATTCAGGAAAGGATGAAGGGCTCTCCTCTCACCCCCCCCCCCTTTTTAAAAAAAGCACACACCAGAAATATTCCTTCATAGTTTCTCTCACCCAACCCCCAACCTCAGTATTAGCATAATAAGTTTCTAGGACACGGGATTGGGGGGTGGGGTGGAGAATACAAAACTTGCTGGTTTACATGAGCTTGAGAACGTATTGGCTACTTGTTGTTTGCAGGAATAAAAACCGCTGTAATAATCTCTTTAGGCACGCTGATGAATTTTGGCAGAAATCAAGAAGCAAGAATCTCCCACTCCTCTCCCTTGAGCTTCAGGTCATGTACCACATACATGCAAAATTCCAGCCCAATGACCCTGGGAGGGTAGCATGAGGCATAAAGAAACATATCCTCAGAATTTGCTTACAGTCCTCCCACAGATAATTTTGTTTTACGGTCTTTAAACAAAGTTACACATTATTTTTGACATCTGACCTAATTTATAAGGAGGTATTTAATTTATCAGGCATACTGCAGATAACACAGAATGAGCATATACTCTGCAGTTACATTAACCAGGACTGTATACATTGTATGATTCTGCTGCTCAGCAATGGAAATTGATTTGGGGCACATGTCACAATGCAGTGACATCCACAACCTTTGCAAATTGGGCAAGCAATAGCATACCGAAATCCTTGTGCCATCAGAGTCTAAAGAGCCAGAACCAGTTTCACGGGTGAGTGGTATTGTAGCAATAGGAAGAACTTTCTGCCAGTAAGAGCTGTTTCACAGTAGAACAGACTCTCTCCGAAGGTGGGGATGGGGAAGTGAGTTGGACTGGACAGCCTACAAGGTTCCATCCAACTCAATTATTCTACCTGCTCTTTGGGCACGAAGCCTGGAAGTTACATCCACCTACTAGTTGGCTTTTGCCTCAGTGCCTGCTCTCTCTCTTGAAGAAATAGAATCTGCCCAATCTAAGGAACCTAAATTATACTCCTAATTTAAAAGCAATATAGAAAATACACAATTAGTGTATATATGTGAATGTACACAGACAGTGACTAAGGGAAGGATGCTATCAGTTGTGTCAGCAGATCACAGTAAAGACATGACTCCTAGACAGACAAAACCTGAGGTCTCGCTCAAGGCAATATTTTTTGACAAATCCCCAGGCTGGATTTCATGACATTCCTGTGGAGTACAAAACACCATGATGCATGGCACACATGTTAAGATTTTTGAAATAACTATTCTTGAGGTAAGCTGACATTATTGTGCAATTCATAAGCTGCTAAAACTTTGGAGGCATATTACAGAACATGGTTGAGAATTACTTCAACCTGTATTCTTCCTGCAAATCTCATAACTAATCTCTGCTTTAGTGCCCAAACAAATGTAAAAATAGCCTAAAAATGGAATATCTATTTCTGTTCCCTAGAAAATATCACTTGCAGGAAAAGCATACTACAGATACACAAATCCTCTCCTTTCAAATAATCCTTCAGTCTAATCTTCCAGGGACCTATTTTGATCTTTCCCTTGGCAAGCAACATCCCTCAGCATTTGCTAACTGTTCCAGATCTTTTGAGCAAGAGGTCAGCTGTAATTCTGACAGCTAGCAAGCAAAACATGTGTGGATAACTACAAAGGGGGTTGGATATTAACATATTTTAACCCAGATTGACAGTTGAGTTGGTGAGATTATCATTTCGCTGCTCTGCTATGGGCCCTGATATTTAGTGAACCATTTCAACACTCTGTCAGGGGTGAAAAAGCCATTGTATTTGGCAGCAAACCTCTCTTGTTATTGGGAGGAAAGAGGGGGGAGAGTTCTCACATAGGGCTATTGTAATCAACAGAAATAGAAAACTAATGTAAAGCATGGAAGAAAAAACAGAATTAGAAATCTTAACCAGTATAAACAATTGCTAATTAAAAAAGGAAGGAAGGAAGGAAGGAAGGAAGGAAGGAAGGAAGGAAGGAAGGAAGGAAGGAAGTCACAAACAATTGTTCCTGTTTGGACCCTTTCCACAGATTTGTGGAGTAGGTTGGGCAGGTTGGGCTTTACTTTCATACCTGCCCAGGCACTTACTGAATATTTTTGCTCAGGCAAGTCAAAACATATTAACAAAGTCAACTGCAGGGGACCATGTATGGACTGGCACCTACTGCTGAAAGAAGATACTAAAGCTAATAATAATAATAATAATAATAATAATAATAATAATAATAATAATAATAATAATAATTTATTTATACCCCGCCCATCTGGCTGGGTTTCCACAGCCACTCTGGGCGGCTTCCAACAAAATATTAAAATACAATACAAAGCAAAATCTGGCAAAATTCCAAAAAGTGCTCTGAGATTGAGGCAGAAAAATGGAAGCTTCTTCCAGAAGTGAAGAGAAGCATTTGAGAAATTGGATAATTTATTTCAGCACAGCAGTAATCCAGCTCTACAGTAGCCACGCCAGACTCTCGGAAAAAGCACAAGGTTTCCAATCTGCTCCTCAAAGAAACCTGACAGTTATTGATTATGCATGGAAAAATAGTAATGCTGGCAATGTACACCAGCTCCATGGGGCACACAGTTGGGGTTGCTCAACAAACTTCTTCTGATGGGAATAAATTTTAAAACCTCTTGGTCATCCTTACATTACATATCATCACCACATTAGAAAATAGGTCTTCTGTTGGTTTTAGCAGTTATGATGAAGGTTATAATCCTAAATGTTCTCACGTGCAAGGCCAAACTACACATGGCATTAAAAATGTCTTTGCAATGTATGGTTTTGTTAAACATTTTACATCAGCTTTAATCATTGCAGTTGGCATAGAAGTGGAATTTAACCCTTTTCTTCCATGCTGTAGTCCTGAGGAAAATCCTTCTTCTGCAGCTGGTATTTGCTTTGAGGAAAAATCCTCTGTTGAGGCCAAAAAGCAGCACAGGAAGCTACCTTAGACAAGGCATCCCCAAACTCGGCCCTCCAGATGTTTTGGGACTACAACTCCCATCATCCCTAGCTAACAGGACCAGTGGTCAGGGATGATGGGAACTGTAGTCCCAAAACAGCTGGAGGGCCGAGTTTGGGGATGCCTGCCTTAGACTAAGTCAGATTTTGGCCGACCTAGCTCAGCATTTCCTACACTGATTGGCAGCTGCTCTCCACGGTTTCAAGAAGGAGTCTCACACTTTGAATAAGTCAGTGGTTGAACCTGAGGCCATGTGAATGCAAAGCATGTGCTGGTGAGGAAGGTTCAAATTTCACCTCCGCACCAGTTGCAATCTTCATAAACTAATCCCTTTTTCCCTCTCAAGTAATGCTATTTTTATTTTTAAAACATTGAGGATTGCATACGAAAATTCATTTGACATCATGTCTCGTTTGGCCAACAAACTCACTGCCTGAATCAGCTGCTTTGATTCTTCGGGGAAGGAGGGGGCATTCAATTTAGCTGGACTCTAGCAGCCCAGTTTAATCAGAAAAAACCTGTAAAAGTGGGTTGGTTGGTAAAAATACAATTTCGAGCCAAATTACAAGTCAAATCCTATCCTGTTGTGCTCCCATGAGAGCGTGATAGAGTCTGAACTCTCAATTCCATCCCACTGTGTCATCTAAGTCCTACTACTTCCTTCCACATTTTTGAAGCATCTACTGGAAACTGTCTTGTGGGTAAGGAAAGCTTATTATGATTCACTGATTTTATCTATTCACTGATGTTATCTACTGTAGTAGCAGTAGCTGTAGCTGTAGTATTTTCCCAACAAGTATGCATTTCTTAATGATACTAAGATATTAGTAATATTTTTTAAAAAAAACAACCTGAGCTTAACCTCTTCTGATCTTGCACCTGATAGAGAGAATAGGTTGAAATAATGGTTACAGCAGTAACAGAAGACAGTGGGCAAGACAGGATCTTCAGAGATACAACGAATCACAAATGACTGAATGCTTTCCTAGTCCTGTTGGCTGATTCACAGGAAACAGAATATATAGCTTTTGATTCACCATTTTGTTACTGAAAATGCTGTTCCTCTGTCCACAAAGAGGAGAGTGTCTTAAATATATATTTGGCTAGATTGGCATGGCTTTTTGCCAGGTCTGACTAACTGGGCACATTTAATTGACTCTGGCTGATTGGCTTTGATGCATAACTCTTCAGGTTTTTGAATACAGGGTGGAATCCTATTGGTGTCCTCTACTAACAGAAGCCATCTGTCAGCAGAACAGGGAGGAAAGCATATTTTGGAAAATCCCTGCACTACCAGGTGGTGCAAAGGGATGCAGCTGGAGGAGGAGAGTATGCTACCAGTGGGATGGAACCAAAGAGAGCAACACTCTGCTGCTCAAGAGTTCACAGACATCTGCAAATGGCTTTGTAGACAAAGTGAAATTTAAATACCCCAAACTATTTTTTCTCCAAGTATTACATTTAAAACCAAACAAAATGGTATCCAATGGTAGTTATCAGTTCTTACTCAAGTCTTCCAAGAATCATTTCCCCTCTCAAGTAACTGACAGCTTGGATGAGGCCAGAGATACTCGCCTGGTTCACATGCCAAAGCACACTATAGTGCAAAAGTGTAACTGTGTGGGCTCTGAGGGAGGAGATTTGGGACTCAGCTACATTAATTTAAAAAACCAGCAGTTTGAATGTGTTATAAGCATGCAACACCAGATGGCGCTGTAAAGCACAAAATGTTTCTATGCAGTTTTATATAGCGGTGTTTTTTATATATAATTTATGACTTATTTATGGTGAGGTTTTTTTTCTCTGTGTATATCCACCCCATGTCTGCTTCACTATTCCTGCTTATTTTGCAGCTGTGGTGCACTGAGCAAAGCCATGGCTTGATAGTGTACCATAATGAGCCATGACTTGATTTAATATGAACCAGGGTTCAGGGTTTGTGTCTCCTGAACATGAGCTGCAAATCAAAAAACAAACACACACACAAATTGGTTACAGATTGTGCAGAGCTAAACCACAAATCCAGTAAGCCAAGTCAAGCGATGACTTAGCTCAGCACAGTGCAGTAGCAAAATGAATGGGGCAGAGCAAACAGTCACAATCTTCTCCCCAGGACCCACCCTCCACACACACACACACACACACACACACACACACACTAAGCCATGGTTTCACTTGGCATAATGCGTGAACCAGGCTAATGTTAAGCAGTACACACATCCCTCTATAAACTAGGTACAAGCCTACACACATAGATGGAAAATAGGCTAGAAAGGCAGACATATTAATCAACCCTGTTGGATTTACAAACATAGCAAAACATGACTTTTAATAGGGGAGACAATAAGGACCTTTGTCTTTATTCTTGGTCAAAGAGGGGGGTCACATCCCTGACCATGAGGTCATTCCCCCCCTTATGTCATACAGTTACCAACAACCACTGACACAACCAGGCAAGTCCTGCACAGCCCACTTGTGAATCCTGATCCAACCTATTAAAAAAAAGAGTGCTTGCTGCATTTTGTTGCATTTCTTGTGGGGAAAACCCCCATCATCAAAGTGTGGAAAGAGTTCGCCTTGCCTATGTGTCTTGGTAAACGGCTGTAAGACAGTTCATACTGCCAGTTCAATTGATAGTCTACAGTGTGTAAAAATGGGACAATTTAGACTGTTGTTATTATGCACGATTATTGTGATGTACAGCTCTGACCTTTCTGGATAATATCTTGACTGTTCCCTGCAGCTTACCTGCAAGAAAACAGCCAAACTCATTTTCCCTCAGGTCCCTCCTTAAACAAATAAATCAGTGTGCTCACTGATTGAAATATTTCACTACCCATCAAGTTTGCTCTCTCCTTCCATTCTCTCAGACCAGCCTCCCTGACCTCAGTGTCACAGAGCAGTGATTAAATTTTAATGACATATAGCATCCAGCGGTAAGTCTAAGTGAGTAGTTATGCACAAATAATGCAGTTCTGTATAAAATTCAACTAAATGGCTGATATGACTTTGTGTATATTTTTATCACAGCCAGTCAAAGTACTGGCAGTCACCCTGTCCCCAACTCCTTTAACCTTTTTCTTTTTGCAACCCTCCCAACCTAATTGCAAGACACTAATGTCAGACATTGATGTCAGAAGACACCGGGTAGAAATTTGGATCCGAAAAAGAAGAGTAAAAACCTTAAAAATCAGAAAAATACTGTCTTTTTTGCTCTATAAGACTCACTTTTTCCCTCCTAAAAAGTAAGGGGAAATGTGTGTGCGTCCTATGGAGTGAATGCAGGCTGCACAGCTATCCCAGAAGCCAGAACAGAAGAGAGATTGCTGCTTTCACTGCGCAGCAATCCCTCTTGCTGTTCTGGCTTCTGAGATTCAGAATATTTTTTTTCTTGTTTTCCTCCTCCAAAAACTAGGTGTGTCTTGTGGTCTGGTGCGTCTTATAGAGCGAAAAATACGATACATGTTTATCTTCCTTGTGATTTATGTAGATAGTGCATCATAGAATATTTTTAATTTTTCTTTCTTCAAATTAGATCACAGAATCATAGTAGAGTTGTAAGGTACCCAGAAGGGTCATCTAGTCCAACCCCCTGCAATGCAGGAAATCTCAGCTAAAGCATCCATGACAGATATCCAACCTGTATGCATTTCTTCAAATGAAATAAAAATGCAATGCATCAGTGTAATAGGCAAGTCTAATGCAGCAACGAGGCACAGATATTTCAAAAGCATAAGGCTTAGATGCATATAAAACTACATAAATGCTTGTGAAGGCATATGAATTAATATAGAGACAGAGCAATTTTAATGTAAAGATTACAGGTAGGTTTTCTTAGCATTCTAGATTTTGCTTCAGACATACCCTAAGAGACACAGGCTATGTGGGCTTAAGGTAAAGGTAAAGGTACCTCTGACCATTAGGTCCAGTCATGGACGACTCTGGGGTTGTGGTGCTCATCTTGCTCTATAGGCTGAGGGAGCCAACGTTTGTCCAAAGACAGCTTCCGGGTCATGTGGCCAGCATGACTAAGCCGCTTCTGGCGAACCAGAGCAGTGCACAGAAACACTGTTTACCTTCTTACCTATTTATCTACTTGCACTTTGACGTGCTTTCCAACTGCTAGGTTGGCAGGAGCAGGGACCGAACAACGGGAACTTACCTCGTCACGGGGATTCGAACCGCCAACCTTCTGATCGGCAAGTCCTAGGCTCTGTGGTTTAGACCATAGCGCCATCCGCGTCCCTTATGTGGGCTTATATATAATGAAAACAAAACACTGTATGTAATACTCAGCCATCTCCATGTCTTCAGTTAAATCTGCCCACTTCTTGCCTACGTGAGTAGCTGTGTTTCATAGGGAAAGTTACACACTCCAAACCAAAATTCTTTGGGCAAGGAGCGGAAAGTCTGGTTTCACATGGAAACTAAACACGTCAAACTTATCATCCCCACAGAACTCTTAAACTACTTGGAAGTATATGCTGGAACGATATGTTTAAGCATGAGGGCTGTCAATCAATATCTGCTATAGAAACCTGCATTTCAGCAGCAGGACCTACATAACCATGTGCAAGACTGAAGCCTGTATGGTCAGAATGTGTCCTTTCCTGCAACTCTGAATTGTCTGTGATTATTAGATGAGCCACATAGTCCCTTCCAACCTGGGTAAGTGTGATATTCTTCCTACCTTCCCTTCACTTTGAGGATTAAGCAGACCCATTAACATAGCTCTTATTCCTACTGCAATTTCATTAATAATACACAACTGATTACAAAATCTGTTTTACAAACCATAGTTGAAAAATGTATTACACACTGCAGAAGCAATGTTTTAAAACAACAACAACAATGCAATGTGACATTTTTGTTTCCCTTAACAGACATCAGGTACACAAACACAAACGGGACATGTCTCTGAAACTCTCCATAACATATAAAAAAAACCTGATACATATTTAGCTATGGTTTGGGATATTTGCTGGGAGGTTAACATGGGATGGTGGAGATAACCATATATGCCACCTTGAACTCCTTTCAGGAAATACAGGATATAAATTTAATTATAATATATATAAAAGTAAGGAGAGAAAACAAAACAATAAGTGTGTAATATATTCTTTGTTTCCAACTTTTATAAACAATTTTCTTTTTCCTTAAGAGTGTTTTGGGGGGAAGGGTGGAATTACTACATACTGATTAAATTTTGATACAGTATTGGAGTTAAATAGAACAGCAGGCCACCAGTTGGCCATTATTATTATGATTATTTTTCATAATAATAATAATAAAATGTAAAGCAGCAAAAATCTTTCAGAAGAGAATTAAACCACTAGTAAGCACTTTAGGAAATCCTACTGCTAGTGTTTTAAAGGGTTTATCCAGCTGAGTTAGTCGATTAGCAGACTGTTAAATCATTGTGGAGATGTGTTTGGAATTATAAACATCCTTGTGTATACTCAGGAAATCTTGGAAGAACACACATAACCTCACTTATCTGTAAGGCCTGCATAATATCAAAATTTTTAGAAAATCAGCTGTTTAATAAACAGAAATTATTTGTAAATCACACACACACATACAGGGTTATACGGGCACACAATGTGGATTTAAATAGCCATGGTTTATGGATACCAGAAGTTTAATCAAAGGCTATTTCACTGCAATGAAAAAACAAAACATAATAATATGATGATATCCTACTACACCCATGGTGAATATAATTTTACACTTGTCATTTTCCTGATACTGTAGGCTGCTTTTCTTCTTTCTAGATTTTCTGTGCTGTGCTTTTTGAAATGTGCTGTGACATATAGGGAAAAAATGGTAAGAAATGGAAAGACGAAATAGGCTCCATTTACTCTAAGTGGGTAATTTTCTCTTGTGCAAATTTTCCAGGATGCCAACATGAAAATATTTATTTGCAAATACTGCTTATGAGGCGATGAAACCATACAGTGGTTCCTCACACACTTTCTCCAGTGACTCTACGCAAAATCCAATTTATTTATTTATTTATTTAAATTTAAACACTATAAAACTAGAGAAAAGCATATTTGGGTGGAAGAGGTAGATTTTTACAGGCTTATTTTTACACCATTCAGTTGGAAACGGTAAGTCATGATGCCAGCAAGAATGAAGCTTTGTCCCATACTGAAATTAAACCTCAATTCAAATCTATCATCATTACAGTTAATGATTACAATTTGCAAATCACTAGCTAAAAAGCCAGGTCCATGGGGAATTTTAACTTTATGTCTTGTAGCAAAGTGTGATAATGTTAAGAGACCCATGTAAATCTTGAGATTCTGGGAAGATTAGCTTGCATTCATAACAACCCTTGGGCAAGAGGTGGTGAAGCAGATGTATGTCTGCAATATTTTGATATTCAGCTTTAGCATCAAGGTCTTAAGCCTTAAGATGCCCCCAAAATAGCAGGTATGAAGAGAACTCAGAACCAAAACAGCACATTGCATAGTGAAAACCATGCCAGACACCCGTCTAAACAATTAACCCACTAATCCATACATTAACCCAATAAATATCAGGGATCACAATGAGCTAAATACCAGATACAACCTGGCTTGCAAGGATAGCTCAGTCAGTAGAGTGGTAGACTGGGTCTGAGCCCCACGTTGGGCAAAAAAATTATTGTATTGCAGGAGGTTGGACTAGATGACCCTCATGGTCCTTTACAACCCAACAATTCTACGATATGTAGTGCTGAACGAGAGATGGAACTCTCGTAGGCACAGGTTTTGAAGAATTAATTGTATGGAAAACGAACAACATGAATGGACACAACCCAAATTTCTTGAGATTCAAGGTTCTTCCTCCCTCCCTGCCCCCCCAAAAGTTTCTTAATTACATTACAAAAGCGAAGAACAAGACGCAAGACTTCATAGGGCACACCTGTTCCACCGGCTTTGGCTTATTGACCTTCCTTTCCTGCCTAATACGAAACTGTAAGCCTGCAGACAAAGCCAGTACTATTTTTCATTTCTTCACAGCAATGTTAGGTGCTTTATAAATAAACACCGTATTTATTCTAGAGTAGCCAATCTACTACAGGGCATCTATTGAAAATGCCAGGACCTCAAGCATCAGCAGATGACAGAACCAAAGGAAAATTGTTAGCAGGCCTCCTTCAATAAAGAGGCTTCAAAGTTGTGGATGTGATAAATAGCCGCATGCTTACTTTCTCTGCTTCAAACTTGGATTACACCAGGTATCCTTTGTAACTGGCTGCTGTACCGTAAACTTACAAGACGTTGAACTTTTGAACCGTGGCACAATGGCTTGCTCTCAAATGGTTTGCTATCAAAGATTGCATTAGGGTAAAATGCTCCTTTTCTTCAAAAACTGTCAAACAAACTCACTATATATAATTGCTTCACATTCCTCATGGCATGAATAGCAGGGGTCTCACTAGACGGTAATGTTCTATCAGCATTATTATTACACAATCATTCAAACCCTGGAACTCAGCAATTAGGACTTACCATTAGGATTCAATTGGAAACATACACCAAAAAAATAAACTCTAGATTTTAGGGGACCCTACAAACACTGAAGTAAATAATATTGGAGATTTAGACAGCAATTCTCCACACAACTGCATAGGCATAAGTCTCACTTGAATTCAGGGGGGTTTACTTCTGAGAAGACTGAAAGGAGATATGATAGTCATCTTCAAATACCTAAGGGCTGTCTCATGGAAGATGAAGGAAGCTTGTTTTCTCCTGCTCCAGAGGGTAGCACTCAAACCGATGTATCCAAGTTACAAGAAAGGAGATTCCAATTAAACACAAGGAAGAACTTTCTTAAAGTAAGAGCCGTTCGACAGTGGAATGGACTCCCTTGAGAGATTGCGGACTTTACTCCCTTGGAGGTTTCAAAGCAGAGGTTGGATGGCCATCTGAAATGGATGCTTTAGTTGAGATTCCTGCATTGCAGGGGTTGGACTAGATGACCCCCAGGGTCCCTTCCAGCTCTATGATTCTATGATTCTATATACGTCTATCATTGTGCACACGTATTGGTAGATTTTTTTGTCCCCAACCTGCCTTCCTTTACAATCAGCTGCCATGATTGTATTGCAGTGGACTCACTCCATGCCTGGGAAAGCTTAAGGCCAATTGTGGTTTTATGGTCTTCCTAATCACCATCTTAGTTTTCCAAAAATGCAAAAGCTCCATCACTGAGGGACGCTGTGGGTAATAATAATAAAAAAGCAAAAAACAAACAAACCCTAAACCAACAATTATGGTAGCTTCCCCAATAACACTGGAACTGCTTTAAAAAACAAAAACAAAAAACAAAAACAATTTAATGGAAAGGTAGGATTTCCAGGGCATTGCATTTTGGAGAAACTAAGATGACTGTTGGCAGCCAGAACAGCTGCCTCAGTAGCCATTACAGTGGGCAGGGGGCTGTGACCACTCTTGAAAGACCTGTTTTACTGGTGTGGTGCTGATTATGTAGCTTGGGAAAATACAAGCTAATTTTACATCACAACATGTCACACTGATGTAAGGAGCACCCAGCTCACAACTCTCTCCACATCTACAGTTTCACCACCAACACACTCTTGGGAGCTGGAAAACAAGGAAAATAAAAAGTGAAGAAATACAGTTGTTAGTGCCAAACCCTAAGTCATTGCCTAATTTCCAGTTTAGCACAAAGCCATGAGAGTTATTGCCAGGGGAAACTAATATTTTAAAAAATGTGCACCTGAAATAAGGATTCACATTTGGATTTTGAATACATTTGCATGAAGTTTTCTTTCACCTTAGTGTGAAATACAGTGGTACCTCGGGTTACAGACGCTTCAGGTTACAGACCCCACTAATCCAGAAATAGTACCTCGGATTAAGAACTTTACTTCAGGATTACTACAGAAATTGCATGGTGGCGGTGCGGCGGCAGTGGGAGGCCCCATTAGCTAAAGTGGTACCTCAGGTCAAGAACAGTTTCAGATTAAGAACAGACCTCCAAAATGAATTAAGTTCTTAACCTGAAGTACCACTGTACATGTTTTTCTCACTGCATGTATCAATAATTTTCATATCACAAATATGTGGCAATTTGGCACTCAAAAATATGTTTATGACATTAATGTTTCATTTACAATCATTCCAGAACTGCCTCAAACTTTATATCTTGAATGTTCTATCCTTAATAAAGCTATCATTGGAGATGTAATTTATCATTCGTGAAGACTAAGATTAATCAATGAACTGGGGGTTAACCTATCAGACAACATCAACCCAACATACTGAAATGAATATCGCTACTCAAAAGGAAGCTCCTCATGTAATTCAGTTCATTTGATTTTCAGGTGATAATATCTTGCTAGGAAGAAAGAGATCAGAAAAATAAGACTTTTCTGCAGCATGTTAAAATTTGTGCTTTGTAATTTACCAAAAGGAAGAAAATGAATCATGTGGAAACATTCCATACTTATTATAGAACTAGCACTAAAGAGAACATTTTCTTTCGAAACTGTCTCACCTATAAAGCAAATATCACTAAACACATTCATCTACCTGATTTATAGGGTTGTGCACTAGCCTCAACCAAATCCTGAACCAAAATGGGTCAATTTGGGTCAACCCAAGATTTTTTGACAGCTTTCTTTGTAGCCCCCCTTGATTTCTTGAGGCCATCCCTTTTGCACATAGAATTTCCTAGTTTTTTGAAAATGTTAACTTGGAGTCTAAGGCTATACATCTTTACATGATTCTGACTTGAACTGTTTGCAAGCACAGGAGCGAAGCTATGCATGTCTGCTCAGAAATAAGCCTCATTGACTTTAATGACACCTACTCCTACCTAAGTGTTCACTGGATTGCAGCCTCAATGCATTCGAAAGCAATTTGTTTTCAACTTAAAAACCAAGGATGCAGGCTTGCAACAACAAACATGGAAAGACCAAGAGGAAAGAACACAAGGAGCTGGAAATGTGTGCAGCATTTTTATACAGGCACAAGATACATTAGGTCTCCATTTGTTTAGAATGTTTGAGATTCGAAGATATAAGAATATGTACAGTGAGGGGGGGAAGTATTTGATCCCCTGCTAAATTTGCCCTCTGAGGAAGAAATGACCAGTCCATAATTTTAATGGTAGGTTTATTGTAGCTGTGAGAGACAGAATAACAACAGGGAAAACCCCAGAAACCCAGAAGACAAAAGTCAGAGATTGATGTGCATTATAACGAGTGAAATAAATGTTTGATCCCTTCGCAAAAGATGACTTAGTACTTGGTGGCAAAACCCTTGTTGGCAATTACAGAGGTCAGACGTTTCTTGTAGGTGGCTACCAGGCTTGCACACATCTCAGGAGGTATTTTGTCCCACTCCTCTTCGCAGATCCTCTCCAAGTCAGTAAGATTTCAAGGCTGATGTGTAGCTACTTGAACCTTCAGCTCCCTCCACATATTTTCGATGGGATTAAGGTCTGGAGACTTGGCTAGGCCACTCCAGGACCTTAATGTGCTTCTTTTTGAGCCACTCCTTTGTTGCCTTGGCCGTTGGGTCATTGTCATGCTGGAATACCCATCCTTGACCCATCTTCTGGGTTTCTGGGGGTTTTCCTGTTGTTATTGTGTCTCTCACAGCTACAATAAACCTACCATTAAAATTATGGACTGGTCATTTCTTCATCAGAGGGCAAACGGGCAAATTTAGCAGGGGATAAAATTCTTTTCTCCCACATTGTATGTGTGAAAAAATCATACCATATTTCATTGACTCATTACACTCCTTATATGAGTGCAAAATATTTGTCAAAAATCAAAGACCTAACAGATGTTTAACCTAACCCATGCACTGAAATGGAGAAAGGATATTGGTTTTGCGTGTGTTGTGTCTGTCACCACATCGGGCTGCCTTTGACTTCCTTTTTGGCTCTCTTGTTTTGTGGCAGGTTGTACTTTATGAAGAAAATAAACCTTGCACTGTTGCTGTAAGTAATACAACGATCCCTTTAAAATATTACAGTATGTAATCCTCTGCAAGTTAACTACATGCCGAGTGAAAAAGAATCGCTTTTGATCGTTCCAAATTTATCTGGCACTAATTAGAGCTTAATAAAAAGGGGGGAAAATACAGGCAGCAATTAATTCCCAGGTGCACTAACAAGGTACAGGAAAGTAGGATTCTTGCATGACATTGCCAGTGTCATTGTAAAACAGGAAATGACTAGCTGAGAATCCACCAGCAAATGAGGGTGACACTCTCACTGAAGAAAAGTCATCCATGCTACATTTTCCACAACGAAAAGGGAGGAAAATAGATTCTGGAAAGGTCCCTAATTTCATGGTTTGGCAGATGCATAGTTAGGACACAATATGAAGTCATGCCTATCAGGTGAATCTCATTCTGCAGTGAAGTATTAATCTGCTGCTAATACACTTTCTACCTCATAGTTTGAAGGAGAATAATGGCATACATGGAAGATGTCAGGATTCAGCCACAGCTGCACACTGGAGCAAGGACAGGAAGAAAGGATATAATTTAACTGCATATTTTATTTTGTAAAAGTGAACTGAAAATTGAAATATTAATAAAATATTTGCCACAATGGCTGTTGATGAACTAAACAGCAGTTCGCTTTTATGAAGACAAGATGGCTCACATTAAAGTTTAAAAGGAAGTGTGAGTTTTTCATTAATTACCCTGATGCTAGATTGCATTAAAGGCACAGCTGAAAGCTTAAAGGGGGGGAAACACAAGGTACTAACTTGCCCCAAATCATACCTAAATATTATTATTATTATTATTATTATACCTTTCGATTGGCTGGAAATAAAATCATTTGTCCATTACAAGTGATCTGCTTCTAATTGGTACATAAGCCAATTCCAATTACTTCATAGTAGCTCTATTAATATATGGGACTACTTGGAATCAAGAAGGCTGTGGTTTTGATTTTTACTGAAATCTGAGTAATGGCAACTGGCATTTAGATTGGTCTTCAAGGTACGTTCTTTTGACTGTCATTTATCCCAAGTAGAACTTGAAGGACATTTTGCATATGACATTGAATAGCCTTATTATCTTGCTAAGTACCATAAGTAAAGCCACAAATCATCATCTTTAAATGTGTATTAACACTTCTGCTGCTGGCTTTGCTTTCCATGTGTGATCATATTTCTCAAATAATGTTTATTTTGTCACAGACATTTCTAAAACCATAATTGACTGATGGTATATATTCATATTTAATCTTAGAAGTAAACTAGAAAGGCTTCCTACAGGTCTTCAAAACCGTAGCTTACTGCAGAAAAGAGGAAACGTCTAGCATTGCTATTTAATTACTTGCTGAAATAACATGCAACCTCTTGCTGTTTTTAATGTGATGTGCTTTTCTTCAACTGTATTTAACAATATATTGAATAACCCTTATTACCCTAAGCAAATGATATTTTTTTTCATACAAACCTGTACTGCAGAAAATGAAAAAAAGTTTAATTGTCTATGTTCACCTTTTAAGGAAATTCCATAACTGTGTGGCAGTTTTCTACAACTTTAAAAAAAAACACCCATGGTTTATCATGGTTTCAAAATTACTATGTCCCTAAAGTACAGCAGGCACTTAAAAAGAAATACCACTGGTTTCCATCGATAATGCTCATCAAATTTCAGTTTAAATGTGACACTGACATGTTGAAAACACTTATGTGGGTAGGTGTTTTACAGAATTTCTCTGTCATTTAGCTGCTATCCAACATGAGCTTCCTTGGTTTGCCAGCTTTCAACCTCCCTCCCAATGAAGCCCTTCTGTTTCTTCTTTCTGCAACAGCATATATATAGCCCGTCCTGTATGGAAGACTTATAGCAAGGCTTTATCCCATTCCTTCTATCCACTAGTGACTTCCTAATTCCCTGCCTCTGCTAAGCTTCTATTCTTCATGTTGTGCCTCATCCACATAACCTACCCATAGCCCTGTTTCTAAGCCAATGGCATGACCTCACTTTAGCCACTCTGCCTCTGGGGTCTCCATTCTCTAGCTTTCTTACCTTATGGGTTCTCTTCCATTCAGCCTCCAACAACTACACACTTCTGTTCCCTAACCTCATGTAAAGAGCCAAATAAATGATAATAATAATAATTTTATTATTTATATGCCTCCCATCTGACTGGGTTGCCACAGCCACTTCTACTTCCATCACAGAAGAGGCACTGTCTTTCCACATTATATTGAACCATTCACAAAAAATAATCACTGTGTGGTACAACTCCACAGGACAAGCCCTATGTGAGATCAGCTCCCTAGTTTTTGCCCAGTTGCAACCACACCACCAACAACGTACTTCCACATGGATTGTAGAGATCTCAGAGGCCCTGCTGTAAGTGTGCACAGAGGAAAAATTAATTTTCTGCAGAGTTGCATTGGGTCCTGTTTCAACATGTGACTCAAATGTTGACAGGCTTTCAACATCTGGTTAGTTTTGCTTCAGTGTGGCTTGTTCTACTTGCTTATTATATATCGCATTTGAATTGTTTGCTGTTAACGAGATTGATTCATTCAAATTGTATTTTAGGACTGTATCTATGTTTACTCCATTGTGAGCCTCTGAGCATTACTGTAGAAGAGCAGGATGCAAATGATAAAGTCAACCCCTCTTACAACAGTGTGCCTAAAATTTCACCAGCTATATGAAGAGCCACTCAATAAGATAGTTTGCCACCTGCAGCTGTGCCACACAGACAAGAAGTCTTTATAGAAAACAACCTTTCTGTGGAGTAGTTTGAAGCATAAGAACGGCTGGCATACAAACAATTTCCAAATATGAGGTGGGTCCATACAAATAAGATTATATAGTATGAAGTTGTTGTTGTGTTGTTGTTGTTTTTTTAAGAAAACTTCTTGCACAAACTTTCTATTTGAAGGGAAAAGAAAGCTACCGGTATTATTTTCCAGCGAGACAGAGAAGGCAAGCAGCATGACACTGTGGTTATAGAAAGGTGCTGAGGTTGGGACTGCTCTAACACTGGAGGGAACGGGGAGGGGAAAGGGAAGGCAGACAGCCAGCGGATGCCAAATCTCATCATCTTCTTGCCACCTCCAGCAAGCGCTGCGCTGCTCCTCAATACATGTAGAAGTGATGACACACAAACATTGTGATTCACGATACATTGCCAGGTCAAATATTATGAAATCGCTATCACAATGTGGCCTTCGAACTATTTTTGGATGGTGTACCAATTCATTGCCCATCCCTACCCCATGATGCTTAACCATCTTCTACATGAAGCCACTAGTAGGTTTGGGCTGCAGTACCATCAGTGTGCCGACAAGACTCAGCTCTATCTATCCTTTCCTTTCTATCCTCAGATCCCAGGGAACCTGCTGCAATCCTAAACAGGTGCCTAGAAGCATTTTCAGGATGGATGCTATCAAGCAAGCTGATGTTGAATCCAAGTTGTGGGTGGAGAGATTCCCAGCTCTGGAAAGACCAAGTATGCAGTCAGGAGCACAGTGGGTTCAGCACTGAAGAAGAGTGCTTTCTACTAGCTTTGGCTGCTTCATCAAATGCACCCCTATCTGGACAGGGCTG
This sequence comes from Podarcis liolepis, assembly GCF_965112155.1. Classification (NCBI taxonomy): domain Eukaryota; kingdom Metazoa; phylum Chordata; class Lepidosauria; order Squamata; family Lacertidae; genus Podarcis; species Podarcis liolepis. The sequence continues at coordinate 58,977,087 of NC_139559.1, forward strand.
ACCTTGCCACAGTGATCCATGCTCTGGTTCTGTCAATACTGTAATTTGATCTATGGGAGACTGCCTTTAAAATGGTTCAGAAACTTCAGCTGGTCAAAGTCCTATTGAGGGTGAGGCAGTCACATCTGTGACACCTTTACCATTTCAACTGTGCTGGTTACTGGTGTGGTTCCAAGCCCAATTTAAAGTGTTGCTTTTTATATTTAAAGCCCTGGCTGTTTTGGACCCATTTATTAGACCACCTGCCCTCAAAACATTCTGTATGTGCTTTAATATCTGCTTTGGAGGCTTACCTGGTGTGTCCACCCACTTAAGTTGGTAAGAGTTGTGGTCATAAAGGAGAGATGCTTCTCTGCTGCAGGCCCATAATTATGGCATTCCTTTCCTTTGGACCTGCATCAAACTTATACATTGCACAATTTTTGAAAGGCCCTGAAGACGCCGCCTGCAAATTGGCCTTCCAGCCAAGATGTTTTAATAGCTGGGTGATTGCCTGATAGTTGTTGTTTTCTGACTCTGTGGCTACATTTTCTTATGTGGAGTGTTGCCAAGTTGTAGTTTTAAGTTCTGAAATTTTGTATTATTGTTCTTTTCTCTTTCTATTGTTTTTATTGTGAGCCACTTTGGATAAGCATCTGGTCAGCAAAGTGGCCTAAACATATTTAAAAGTTAATAAACAAACAAACAAATGTAATCAGAGCAGTATTATTTCTTTGAACTGTGGCTACATAATTTATTTAACTTTTTTCTATAGCAGTTTCAATTATTACTTGAAAGGGTATATGTTTTGCTATGTTGGCTGCTGGAGTATTGTTGTTTTATTATCCCCTTATAAATATATTGGAATATTTGTGCTGTAAGGGTTTATTGATTTAATGGTTATAAATCCTGTATTACTTATTAATTGAAGTGCATGTGGGACAGCCTTCTTATATGTTTAGTAGAAATTTATTGATAATTATTGTAGAATTTTTATTGTTAGATATTTTTTCATGTGGTTTGACCGCTCGTGGCTGAAAAGTGTGAGAAACGTACTTGTGCTCTTCATATTCCTTAGTCCATTTGAGTAAAGCCAGCACTTTCAAATGCACATATTTAAAATCTTCATGAAAGAGTTGAAGATTCTCTTCTCTTAGTTTGCTGGTAAAATCTTTGCTGGGCTATATTTTTAGATTGGCATATACTGTGCAAAAATAGACAACTATCATGAGATCTGTCTTCCTACAGAAAAAAAGATGAGAGGGCAATTCTAGAACCACTTACAAAATTATAATCCCATTCATTTCTGAGGGACTGCAGCAGAATACTGTGAAGTGGCACTTGGATCGCTCTTGAGGTATTACTGCCAGCATTACTATATGAATGACCGTCTGAGACAAAACAAAGGAAACACAGATTTAAGCAATAAAAGATTTCTTCATACCCAGCAAATAGCAAAATTGAAAAATCAATAGCAATTTGGCAACATTTGTGCATGTGAAGACTGATCAGGTTTAAACAATCCTGCACAGTCAGGATTACTCTTCTGTCTGTGAGAAGGAACTGCATAGGACCTTCAGAAATAAACTCAGCAAATGCCATGCCTTCCTCAGTAGATATGTGACTGCTATTTCTTGCCTCTATAATTCCCCTTCACACCACTATGAAACAAGAGAGTGATTACTCTCAAGTCATAACGGATCTCGAAGAGACACTGCCACTCAGAGCAGACAGCATTGGCCTACATGGAACCATGATCACACCTGCACACGTTAGTGTCATAGGTTGATGTGATTATCCACAAACCAAATTCCTTTTCATTTATCACTTTTTTCTCTACAAACTACACATAGTGGAGTTCCTTTAGTCCAACATAAATTAGGCAAATGATACCCTTCTTAAATAAATTTATGAAATAGCAGCAAAAGTTAAAGAGTTCCTGATGTGGAACGCCTTCAATTCACCAAACTTGAACTTTTCACACAAGACCTCCCTGGAAGATCTTCCCCAAGATAGTAGACAAAGCATTTTGCTTCTCCAATCTATTGTTTTTGAGCCATCTGGCAACACAAAAACATGAAACTGAGAAGTCACATAGGTATTCCTATACTCATTATTTTTATCATAATTTAAAACAAAAGGTTTTGATCTATGAAAACTTTGATAACTTTGCCACTCCACTGCAAAAGCAAAAGCCATTCAGTCTTACACAGCCAAGACAAAGGAAGAGCAACTTTTTATTTTATTTTACCAGAAGCACACCAAGTCTGGAGAGCAAAAGCACAGAGGCAGGGATTGTTGGTTGCTTCATTTTAAAACTCCCTGTCCCTGGAGTGCATCCTGTTCTAGTCCAACACCCCTTCCAAAAGTACTCATATAGAACAATCCTAAACACTGCTTTTCACTCCAGCCAGCACAGAAGATGGGGTGTGAGGTTTCTTCTTCTTTTTGCTGTGCCAGCTCCAGGGCACCTGTGCAATGGATCCAAAGACAATGGTGCCAAACCATTGCCACACCCTGTTTCAAGTCTTTTACACAGGCTACTTTTACACAGTAGCTTCCTAGTCCCTGGATGCAACAGGGGACTCTGACCCAGCAGCACAGGCCAACAGAACCCAGCAGATGGTCCTTTCTGTCTTATCCTATGCCCTCCAGTGGGACGGATAAGGGATTAGGATTTCCCTGCAATGCTTTGTTGTTTGGGGGTTGCCTTTAATAGGTTACACATGTATGTGGCAATGTTAAACAGTCGCAGAAAAAGAAATAACACTATTTTTATTTAACCTGTTATTATCTATTTATCTTCAGCACTAGGGAAAAAGCAATATATTTAGTTTTGTATCTGGTTTGTGTGTATGTTAACATGCATAATAAACATGTTAACGTGCATAATAAAGTAACCTTTTATTTTCCAGGAACATATATGAACTTAGAAGCAGAGGTTTTCGTGAGAAGCAGCCTTCATCCTAATTGACCCTGGCTTTTTTCACTTAGTTCTACATGCTGATAGCTATGGCTTGCAAATGCATTCAAGCCTGCTTACTGCCTCAACAAAGTCTGCTTATGTTGTGGCGCTTTCTCTTGATGCCCTACAGCTTCTATCTCAAGATGATAATCTCCACTTTTGGTGTCACTTCATCATATGGGGCCACCGGTCAAAGGGCACCCACTGGATCTTTCACCAGCTGAGATAAAAAGAAAAATCAATTTCAATCATCATAAGATGAAGCCACTGGTATGTGCACTCACAGAAGACAGATCCCACTGAGAAGCATGAGAGCCAATGTCCTCCTCCCTTGCTGTCCTGAAATGGTCTTAAATCATCGCACAAGCGCACAGAAACGCAGGCCACAGATACCGCCCTTTCTCAGCATTATAAGCAATCCACCCTGAGCTCAAGCAATATAGGAAAACATGCAGAAAGGCATCCACATTCATTTTCCTTCTAAGTGTAAGGAACACATTGCATGTAATTAAACAAACTGGGAAGTGTGTGAGAATTAGGCCGGGGGCGGGGGTTATATTCAGTTTGCCTTCAAAAATCTATAGATATCCCAGTTAGCTACATTTAAAATATTAATAGAGGAGAAATATTTGTTTCCAGCACAATTCATAGAATCATAGAGTTGCAAAGGATCCTGAGAGTCATCTAGTCCTGCAATAATAATAATAATAATAATAATAATAATAATAATAATAATAATAATTTATTTATACCCTGCCCATCTGGCTGGGTTTCCCCAGCACTCTGGGTGGCTTTCAACAGAATATTAAAATACAATAGTCTATTAAACATTGAAAGCTTCCCTAAACATGGCTGCCTTCAGATGTCTTCTAAAAGTCTGGCAGTTGTTTTTCAGGAATCTCAAGCATGAATCTCAAGCAAAGCATCTATGTCAGAGGACCATCCAATGAAGAAGTCCACCACCTCCCGAGGGAGTCCATTCCACTGCCCTACTGTATGCAAATCTACTCAGAGGTTAAGCCCCATGGAGTTCAAAGAGGCTTATTCCCAGGTAAGTATAGTAGAATTGCAGCCTCAATTTAAAACATTTCTCCAAAACTACTGTATATATTAAAGGCAGGTGTTAAAATATCATATACTGCAGGTAGAAGTCCAAGATATTGATCAAAACATTTAGCAATAACTTCCTGTTATTATTTTTCTTTAAATAAACACAGCAGCAAGGAGCAGATTGATATTGGGGGAGGGGAGTTAAAAAAAGATTTGATATATTCTCTGCAGTTTCCACAGTTCTGCATCCAGCTATAGAAACATACTGTGCAACAGCTTGAGAGATGAGCTTCATCAACAATAAGTAATTTTTATTCTGTTTGAATGGCCGAAAACAATGAAGGTGATTAAGTACTGCAGATATAGAGTCAGAATTTAGGAAACTGGCAAAATAATTATAGTAATAGAAATAGTTCCCTGTGAAATAAAGATTTAGTTTGGGAACTATTTTGTGTGAAAGAAACTGTTTGCTAATTTTTACTGATAGGTCAGGAAATGATAAACACTCTAACAGGCTTTTGGAGTTTGTTGTGTAAGTTTACTATTAATCTTCCTTTCTTCTCTCCCTGAAATCTTTTCCATTCAGCCAGCCACTGACATGACTAACACATGTTGTCCCTGAACACATGACCTTCATTTTTGCAAGGCACAGTCCATGAGTTTGGAGTCTACTCATGGAGGTCTCTGCGCAAAAGTTACAATCAATACTTGGATATCAGAGAGAGGACTGGCAGGTGTGATCCAAATCCCTTGTCACTCACATACATTTCTGCACTTTGACACTCTGCATGGGGCTACAATGTACGCTGCAGTTATTTCAGAAATATTCATTCCCTTCAATGTGAAGACTGCCTCAAAGAGTGGTCTATTCTTAAAACAGAAATATAATAACCTTTACAGCCCCTCTCTCTTTAATGAAGCTATATGTCAATCCGTCAAAAATACACCACTGGTGGTCAGCACCTGGGTTGGGGAAGCTCTAGCCCACAGGTTTATCTTGGCCTGTTAGGGGGTCCAGTTTGGCTCACATGATCATTTCCCACAAAACAATGTCCGCCTGTCAATCAGCTGATATCCTTGGTTGGCATCAGCTGATAGGGGTGGGGTTCAGTCCTGCTGGGTGGTGTTTTGCCAAAACACTCCCTGAAGGGAACATGCTGGCAAAGCAGACCACTGCAGACCAGGACTGAACTCTCCACCTATCAGTTGATCATGAGTACGGAATGCTCATCATCACAGAACTGTAGAGTTGGAAGGGGGGTCATCTAGGGGTCATCTAGTACAACCCCCTGAAATGCACAAATCTTGTAATGCAGGAATCTTTTGCCCAGCGTGGGGTTCAAACCTTTGACCCCTGAGATGAAGAGCCTCATGCTCTACTTACTGAGCTATCAGGAAACACGCTGGCATAGCAGACCCATCTCCTTCCCCCCACGGACTAATTTTGACAAGTGAATGCCACTACACACCTATCAGTCACCTGCTGTTACGTTTTAATCACAGTGAATTATTTTCCACAGCCACTACTGTATCAGAAACGAAGGGGGATGTTGAAATACACTCAGTTGTTTTTCCTATGGACCATCAATCGCCTCCAAGTTTTAGCCATGAGAGCAAGGTGTAAGTGGCAAAGTTAAGACTATAGGGGTGGCCTGCTTCTTTCCCAAGCAAAGTTTTCTCTAATAAACAATTAAAAACAGTAGTGCTCTCTCTCTCTCTCTCTCTCTCTCTCTCTCTCTCTCTCTCTAACACACACACACACACACACACACACACACCCTCCTTCCTTCACAGAGAAAGACAGTGTGGCAAGACAAACTTTTTTCCAGTTGTTGTTTTTTTATAACTAAGGTAAAATCACTAGCTCAATAGCCCCTGGAAGCATCTGTCTGAACTTCTTCAGGCTTCTTACTCAGGAGTACTTCCTTTATGTCCCAATTTTCAAAATGATTTCCTCTAGAAAACTAGGGGTGGTCATGGGATTTCTTTTTCCCCACCCCAAAATGGCCAAGTCTGCTCTTGTAGGAGAACTGCTGCACTCATCTTTCCTAAATTTGGCAGGCTTCATCACCTCACAAATGACAAACCTGCCTGCAAGTTGCGTTCAACTGTGGCAATATATTAAACAATTAAATTTTATATTTATTTATTTTTTAAAAAAATTAAGATTCCCTGCATGAAAAAGCCAGAATGTATCTACCTGTAATTTTGTAGACTTAGTACACACTGGAGGGGCTCCTCTGTCTGCAAATGTCACCCACTTATGTGAAAAGAGTTATCACCCATTTTAGATTTCCCATTATAATCAATGGAGCAAAGCAGACTTTGGATTTAAAAGATCAGATTGGCCTCAAATAACGAATTGAACCTGAGACACAGTAGATCCAAAAAGAGAGTGGGCTGCTTCCAAACTCTACAGATACAGTACTTGGAGAATCTTGTGATAGCAGAACACCTCTGTCAACAACAACAGCAACAACAAATCTCTATTTGTATCCCGCTCTCCGTGGCCAAAGCTGGGCTCAGAGTGGCTTACAACAAATACCATCATATTTACACGCAAATGCTGCTACAGTGTTGAAATGTTTTTCATAAAATCATACCCGACACAATTTCCATCAACAAAATCATCTGGAGTTGTTTCAAAGCCTGCTGAGAAACTAGGATTCCCAGACTACATCCAGATAAGGGGCCTAGTTCCTCCACAGCCACCATTGTGAAGGGATGCCTTTTTACACATGAGAAGGTCTAAGAGTCTATTCCCCACCCCCACCTTCAAGCTCTTTGCCTATACAGAGACATCTAGAGGTCTGCACAGATAAACTCTCAAATACCCTCAGTGATGATATTTGTACCTTTGCGTTTCATTAGATGTGTTCCGAACAAGTGAAAGTTTTAAATGGGGCGAAGCATGCTCTGTCATCTCCTCAGTAAGCGTTCTTTCCACCCAATAATTACTCTGGTAACACGAGGATGCATACAACATGTACATCTCTACAATGACTATGAAGCTTGTGTCCTAAAGTAGCAGACATCCTTCTCTGACTTGCTACATTGTATCTCTGGTTATAACAGTTTTTTGTGTTCCTTTCACAAGGGAGGGGGAAGAAGCTGAACTCCTAATATATCATATAAAAGAAGAACCCCGACAAACACACGAATGAGTAGTGCTTTTAAAAATATGAGACTCTAATAATACACCTTTTTTAAATGGACAGTAGAGAGCAGTACAATGATGTTCAGGAGATGCATTATGAAAATGACAGATTGCAAACCAAAGATCATCCCTAAGTATATATCGGTTTAGGCTCAGAGCTGAGCAGAGTTGCAAACAATAAAGGCTTTGTGTTTTTTCCCCCTGATTTGGACTTAGAATTCCTTCTGCGTACTATTGAAATCAGAAAAATTGCTTGACTATCTGATGTGCAATTACCTTATGAACAGCCCCAGGGAACTACCAAAGCATCTGCAACATTGCTGTGCATAATAGTAAACACAGAAGAAGAAACATATTTTTGTGGGCTGTCACAATAACATGACATTGTGTATAGCTATAATGGAACGATGGGAACTATTACTCAGTCACAAAACAAACTCCATTTCCATCACACATGCAGCTTTCCACCAGGAACGCTGTATCCTGGTTGCTATTATTTTTTAAGCACACAATCATATATTCTCCCCCCACCTCTCTCCTGTGCTTTTTATTGGGGAGCAGAAGTAATTATAAGGACAAGGCTGATCTTCATAGGGGTTTATAAGCAAGAGCACAGGAAAAAGAAGCCTGTCTTATAAAAGAATGCAAACTGTCTAATAAAGAATGCATGTCAGAAAGCTGGAAGGAAGCTTTTCCACTGTTGGGTTTAAAGAGATGAGCAGCGAAACTTCCTTCTTTTATGTATCAGGAGGGAGTATGGAGAACGCAAGACAAGTTGGAGATGAGTGCGGGATGAATGCCGCTGTCAATGCCTGGAGAATCTGTGCCTTGTAACGAAGTGGGAAAATAATGAGGAGCTTGAAGCATTTTCCTCACCAGAGCAATTACAGGGGACCCTTCCCCCCACCCCCATCATGCCTACACGGAGGAGCCAGCAGTCCAAGGAGGCAGAAATAGAGCATCCACCGCCTCCTCTCTCTCCACAACTCCCAGTTGCTACCTCCTGACAGACAAGGGCGGCGGGGGGGGGGGGACTATTATTCCTGCACGGTTCTTTGCCAATTTGTAGGATGGGTGCCCTGCAGAAAACTTGCTTCTCCACTCCGCAGGGCTGCACGTGGGGGCCACCCGCCGCCTTGAGGCAAAGCAGGAATAGGAAAGGGGAGGCACCTTTCGCGTTTGAGAGGAGGTGAGGAACCCACCAGCATTCAGCGAATGGAGCAAACCCAAATTCCATATCATTGGGGGCGGGGGGGGGGAGAGAGAAGAGGTTCCTTCGCTCTAACATTGCCTCCCCGCGCGCGCACCATGGAGCCCCCACGCGCGCACGTGTCCCACTTTGTTTTCATCTGGAAAGAGGACGGCACCTGTTCTCGGGACGCACGGAGCCCGGCTGGGGAGAGAACACGCGCTCCGCGGAAGCTGCGCGCGGAAGGGGGAGCGGGGCTCTCGACTTCGACGAGGCGCCCCCTGAGGCGCGCGCAAGGGAAGCCCGGGCGCCTCCGAGGGCGCTGCTCCCCACGCCAAGGCGCACGCGCAGCCTTCGCCCCCGGCTGCCCCACCCCCTTTGGCGCCCGCCGCCTCGCACCCGACTCACCTCGCCGGGCCGAGCCCTCCCGCCCGCGCATGGTCGGAGACTGAGGCGGCTGCTGCCCGCCGCCCGTCCGCTCGCTTGCCGCTCGCCTCTCTCTTTCTCTCCCGCGCTCTCCGTCCCCAGCTCAGCCCGCGCGCGGCTCCGCCAGCTCCTCCATCCCCCTCCGCTGCTCGCTGGGTGCATCCGCCCCCTGCCGCCTTTGCCCTCTCAGGCCCCCGACGACGCGGTTAAGCTGAGGCCAGCCGGAGAGAGCGAGCGAGGGAGGGGGAGGCCAAGGAGGAGAGGAAGGGTCGCTGGCTGCCGCCGCCGCCGTCGCTGCTGCTGCTGCTGTTAACGCCGCCTCCTCCCCCTCGGAGAGACGCGAGGGAGACGCGGAGTGGGGGGTGGGGAGAGGATTTAGCGCCTGGATGATGATGGTGATGATGATGAGGAGGATGCTTTCTGAAGCGGCGTGAGGGTGTCCTCGGCGTGTAAGAAAAACAAGATGTGGGCGGGGAGAGAGAAAGCCACGCTGGGTTCTCCTCACGCGACTCGCGGGCTCCCTGGTCCAGGGAAGGAGGCATGCCTGGCACGGCGAGAAACGAGGCTCCCCTCACGCGCCCCTCTTTTCGCTCCACGCCCCTCCATCTCCACGCGCCAGCCGGGAGACTTCGCGCGCTCGGGGAGGAAAGCACCTATCGAAGTGGGAGAGAAATTTTGCGAGGACGAGGCTCTCCCGTTACCATGTTACCCCCCCCCCACGCGCGCACTTTCCCATAGGAACAGGGCGCGAGGGGTGAAAGAAAGAAAGGGGGGGGGGTCCTGAGGAAAGCCTGGAGACCCAATTCAGACTTTTCGCCAATATACCCGGGCATCTGCTTACAGCCAAATACTGTCACATCCCTCCTCACGAACGTTTGCACTTCTGTATCTTTTTTCTTTTTTTAACTGATTGCAGGAGGAGAGCTGTTATAATTACACCGGGGGGGACACCCCCACTTTAATTTGCCAATTTCATTAAATGATGGTGTTCAAGAGAGATGCGGGGAAATTATATATAGTTACAGGCATTCTGCGCCTCAGAAAGAACCAGCCGTGTACTGTAAATCCAGAGTTTCCTTGCAATTGGATTATTCAAATGCACGCATACACGCAGGGAGAGCGCGTGCCTGCAACTAACTGCTTCCTCTCTCGCAAAGGCTCGCTCTGACAGGGTCTGGAATAGAAACCTCCCTCAAGAAATCTGGTTGGACCCTGAAGTTCTGGCATCCCGTTTTAGGGCACCAAGTCCCCAACCAGAGATACACAGGGTTGTTGTTTTTTCACACTTCGTTCCATCCATTTCATGCCCCTGCACCTTTTGCATGCTCCTTAATAGCATGTCAGCTATTTTTCATTAATAAGTCATTGTGAGGAAGGATAAATCTCGAGTGGAATGGTGCACTGTCTAAAACCTACGGAAAACAGGTCGTTTCTTTGGAAGTGAGTTTTTTTTGCTCCTGCTCATGTTCAGGTCCCTGGCTTCTCTCTCTCTCTCTCTCTCTCTCTCTCTCTCTCTCTTCCCTCCTTCCCTAGAAAACACCATCATAATAACAAATAATGTGATGGGGCGGTTGCTGGTGTGCCCCCCCTTCTTCCTCGTGGCTTCTCTCAGTCACCCATGAAAATTTAATGAGGCATTTAGGGCTGCTACCTCCAGAGTCAATGAGCTGAGCATATGTAGTCTAATGCACTTGCTGCTGAGGCAATAGGTCTACTGCAAGCAGCTCAGGAGTCATCCAGACGCTATCTTCTCGACACAAAATTCACGAACCATTAAACCTACTCTGTGATAGCAGCTTCTCTCCACAAATATCACCCTGTCCGTAATAGAGACGGAGGCATTCCACACAGCTTCCTGATGAAAGAGCCTGTATTAAAACCAAAGAAAGCATAGTTGTAGAAGAAGAGGCTGTTTCACAGAGAAGCTTGCCTCTGGAGATGTTATGGGAAGTTTGTTTATTGGACTTCTTCACGTGCTGTTCTTCTTCCTTGCAAGAGGCAGGTTAGGGTGCAGTCCAAAGTAAATCTCTGATGCACTGCACTGGGAATCTTCCCCTTGAGTGAACGCTAGCAGAGCTCCTCATTCTGCCTGCTAAAGTGTGGGAAGCCAGATTTACTATCCGTGGACTTCCTGGTAGTGGCAGTCTGTGAATGTCCCACCCACTCATGAGGCAGACAGTGGCTGAGTTAGCCCCACTGACATCATCTGATGGTACCAGGCCTGATTTGAGCCCAGTCTCTACATCAGCTCCAGGCTAGTAGGTTTCTGTCTGCCCCATCTCCTGCCTTCCACCCCAGCAAGTATGAGCAACTGTGGCTCCACCATTTCTTCACATCCCAGATGCCGCTACCTGGCTGGGATACAAATTGCTCTGCCGTCCGGGAAAGAATGACATAGCCTAAGCACCAAGTGAGTTTCATGGCTCTAACCACTACCATCCCTCCCTGATCTAGCCATTGTGATTCATGTGATGGTCACCTCCAGGCTTGATTATTGTAACTCGCTCTATGCAGGGCTGCCCATGAAGCTGACCCATAAAATCCAGCAGGTGCAGAATGCTGTGGCGAGACTACTTACAGGGTCCTCACTGCAGGACCGCATCCATCCAGTGCTACACCAGCTGCGCTGGCTCCCGGTGGAGTACAGGGTCAGGTTTAACGTGCTGGTTTTAACCTTTAAAGCCATATACGACCTGGAACCCTTGTGCTTACGGGACCGCCTCTCCTGGTACACCCTGCAGAGGATCTTATGGTCCGCAAACAATAACATCTTGGAGTTTCTCAGCCTCAAGGAGGTTAGACTGGCCTTTTCGGCCCTGGCCCCAGTCTGGTGGAACGCTCTGTCACAAGAGACCAGGGCCCTGAGGGACTTGACATCTTTCTGCAGGGCCTGCAAGACTGAACTGTTCCACCAGGCCTTTGGTCAGGGCCCAGTCTGACCCCCCTCCTCTTACAAGACCCTGCATATAAGTGGCCTCTCTAACTCTTCTCACTGGCTCATACAAATAGTCGAGCCTGGTGAGTACTTAGGGTTTCCAATCCCTATAGTTATAATTTGTGGGTAGCCATCTGATCTTAACTTTGATTTTAATCCGATTTTAAGCTGTATTTCAGTCGATTGCTGAACTTTATGTTTTAGTGTATTATATATTTTGATGTTAGCCACCCTGAGCCTGGCTCTGGCCGGGAGGGGGCCAGATAACAATAACAATAACAATAATAAATTATTAATCATCATCATCACAATAGCTTTTTCTTAAGCCTATTCATTTTAATTGGATTGTGTTGGGTTGTGAGCATGAACTGTGAGCCTTAAGTTTTAACGAAGGTTTTGAACAGCCTTCCAAGTTTGCACCCCAAGTTATGTCTTCTGCATAGGTAACAGCCTCATGCAATCCTGTGGATACACAATGAAGATTTATGAAATTTATAAAATTCAAATTTATGAAAGGGTTTTAAAAAAACCACACAAAACTTTGAATGAGAAGTGTCAATTTGATATTCAGTGCTGGAATTTATTGATTCAAGTCACACTTCTAAAATATTTTTAAAAAAGTATAAAAGAGCAAAATTGCTCACAAGGCTTCAATATGAATGCAAATGAATATGCTGTAATTATACTGTGCAATTTTCTATTAAAAAAGTAAAAAAATTGAACAGACCTGAAAAGTAATTTGAATTGCAATTCTTCATTGTACCCTTTCATTATGCAAGAGTTACCATAAGCAATCTGTTCCAATTTAATGCAAAATATTTTTAGTTCATAACTTTACGTTGAAGGTAATTGAATGAGGACATTTATATGCTCATGGATCTTTCTCTAGCAAGTAGAATAAAGGCACTACTCTTGTGCAAACCCTATGAATCTGACAGTGCAATATATGAATGTCTATTCAGAAGCCTGTCATATTTCATCCAAATGATGTACTTTCAAGTAAACTGAACAGCCACAGTGTACCTTTGGTAGGAGAACCACATGGTGGATTGTGAGGTAAGTGATTGATATTTACCAAAGTGACAGAATAACAGAACTCTAAAGCTGGAAGGGACCCCAAGGGTCATCTAGTTCAAACCCTGCAATGAAGAAATCTCAACTAACAGCCATCCAAACTCTGCTAGAAATCCTCCATGGAAGGAGAGTCCACAATCTTCTGAGGGAGACTGTTCCATGGGCGTTGCCGGGGGAGGGGGCAGCTGCTCCCCTAAATTGATAAAAATCAATTCACATCTGAGTTTCTACCCCCCACCCCACCCCAACAAAAGCCTGCCCACCCCCAACAAAAATCCTGGCTACACTCATGGACTGTTCCCCTGCCAAACAGCTCTTACTGTCAGAAAGTTCTTCCTGGTGGTTGGTTAGAATCACCTTTCTTGTAACTTGAAGCCATTGGTTCAAGTCCTATCCTCCAGGGCAGGAGAACAAAAGCTTGCTCCATATGAAAACCCTTAGATATTTGAAGATAGATATCATATCTCCTCAGTCTCCTCTTTTACAGGCTAAACATACCCAACTCCTTTAATTGTTGCTTATAAGGCTTTGTTTCCAGACCCTTTATCATCTTGGTTCCCCTCCTCTGCACACGTTTCAGCTTGTCAACATCCTTCTTCAATTGTGGTGCCCAGAACTGGACACATTACTCCAGGTGCAGTCTGACCAAGGCAGATTACAGTGGGACTATTACATTCCTTGATTGGGACACTATACTTCTGTTGATGTAGCCTAGAATAGAATTAGCATTTTTTGTTGCTGCATCACACTGTAGCTTGTGCTCTACTAAGACCCCTAGATCCTTTTGCGTGTCAAGAGCCCGAGGCCACCCCCCCCCCATTGATGAATAAGACACAGGGACACAGATATTAGGTTAATAGTTAGTGGGGAAATTTAGGCCATAACTTTATTGGTTACAGAATGTGAGCGGTATTGGCTTAGGCATTGGAATTGACCCGACTATATCTGCCTCCAGCCCGCCATGCAGGGAGTCTTGTAAGGGTCAACCAACAGTAGGAGGAGCACTGTCAATGCAAATCAACTCACACTCACCCCAGGGTTCCCGATAGTGTTGTGGCATGGCCCTAGCCTCTCCACAGGCTTCAGACAAGAGCCACACCCCCAGATTCCTTTAACAGAATACCCTTAATATTGGAGGGGCAGGTGATGGCCACACCTCCCCTCCCCCAACATAAGTTCAACTAATGCCTAACCACAAAACCTTACAATGTTGTGACAATTGCTACGAGGTAGGCAAAAACCAAATGGCCCAAGCCAATTTGCCAAGTGGAAAAATTCCTACCAGGCCCCTCAGTGGCGACAACTGAGGTCCATAGCAAGGCCAGTGTCAGTACCTGAAAATAGGGAGGTCAGGGTGGGAGATCGGCAAACCGAGCCAGAAGGGAGCTCCCTGGCTTGCGGTGAGGTTTAAATGGTCCCAGCCATGCCCCCTGAACAGCTGGATTGGCTGTTGGAGCTATGACATGGCTGGGACCACCAAATGATGCGGGACGCAGTCCCACCAACCCCAGAAAGGAGTGGGTGGCCGCGTAGACCGACCACAACTCCTCCCCACCCGGAAGTACTCACACGTATTACTGGCAAGCCAGGTGTCCCCCATCTATCATATATTTTTTTTGCATCTGGTTATTCCTGAATAAGTGCAGAACTTTATACTTGTCCCTATTGAAATTCATTTTGTTAGTTTTGGCCCAGTTCTCCATTTGATTAAGGTAATCTTTTACAGTGGTACCTTGGAAATCAAACAGAATCCATTCTGGAAGTCCATTTGACTTCCAAAACGTTTGGAAGCAACATAAGCTGCATTGGATGTCGGGTTCCAAAGAACGTTCACAAACTGGAACACTCACTTCTGGGTTTTCGGCATTTGGGAGCCAAAACTGACTCACAAGGCATTCGTCAACCAAGGTATGACTGTATTATTATTATTATTATTATTATTATTATTATTATTATTATTATTATTATATTTCATATACCACCCTATACCCACAGGTCTGTCTTCTGTGGCATTAGTTATCCCACTCAGTTTGGTGTCATCAGCCACTAACATCTACACACTAAAGATTCTTCATTTCCTCTGACGTTGTGTGAACAGCAACAGAGTTATTTCACAGAGCACTCCTACTTGCAATAAGTACCTCACTTGGTTACTTTGATTTGCCAGTGTCACAACTTGCACACAGCAATGGGCAACTAAGGTGCATAGAGAACTTTTACTGTTTACATTGAGAAAAGAAACAGTTAAGAATCTATTCTGTCCCTTTGCCTCTGACTCTGCTTAGCAAACATCAACTGAGGTATATAAATGTGTTTGTGAGCATGGAAGGGAAAGGTTCTTAGGATCAGGTCAGGGCAGTTGGATATGCTTTGGGTGGCTGGTTTTGGTCCCTCCACGCTTAGTCTATCCCTTCCGTCTATAGAGACATTTTTATTTCAGCAAGCGGTTGATTTATTGGTCCCTTAATCTTTATATATTGTTCTTATATTGTGTTTTTATTAATGACTGTTTTGGTGGCTTTCTGACAGCATTTTATTTGATGTATTTTGATGGCTTCCAGTGCTTTAAGTCATTGTGATTTTAATCTTCAAGGAAGAATAGAACTGTATTAAATATTTAAACCAACAAAAATGCACCGGATGCACCGGGGGGAAAGTGGTGATATAGACTGGCTAGGTAAAGAGCATCCTTTGATGCTTGAAACTACTCTACTGTGTTACACACACACACACACACACACACACACACACACACACACACTTAGAAAAGTGCAATAGAGCTATTAGCAGCTTCACGATTCCATATCTTGTCTTTCATTCCCAAACTCCCAATTTATCTCCACTCAGAAAGGAGCCTAGCATTTTTCTCAGGCTTTGTGTCAACTACGCTCAACTGTCGCAGATTCACTGAGGTGTAAATGAAAACTTAAGATTTCCCCAGTGGTGGTGGTAAGCCAGGTAGTGCTGTGTTTTAAAGCTGCAATCCTAAACACACATCCTTCAAGATGCGTTCAGGTGACATTAAGTATGTAGATCTTAACTGCAGGTGTATGGTGCGCAACAGTGTGGACATTTGATGGGTGCAATAGTCTTGCACTTCCAGAATTAAAACCAAACTTTAGAATGGTGGCCAATGTGAGTCAAAGTAGATTCATTGGGATTAATGGTCATAGTAGAATCATAGAACTGTGGAATTGCAAGGGACCACAAGGGTCAACTAGTCAAACCCCCTGCAATGCAGGAACCTTTTGCTCCACATGGGTCTTGAACCCACAAACCTGAGATTAAGAGTCTCATGATTTACCAACTGAGCTATCCATGACTAACATAGGTGCAGTGATTTCAATGGGTCTACTCTTGAGTGCCACTTAGTTGGCTGCAACCCTTAGAATTCATAATTGATTGAGCTAGCACTTCATCAGGACTTTTTAACATGAAGCTTTAAATATCTGAATCATCAGTGGAACTCTGGGCTGAGTGGTAACTGATCACAAATTCCCTGTTCAGGGTTTTCAACAATCTTGAAAACTGCCTAGAAATGTGCAAATGATTGAGTATCTCATGCCCCACTCCAGGGCACTTTGAAGTCAACTTAAATAAGTAATCATTTGTAAAGATTTCATTGTGGAAGCAGTTAAACTGCAAGTGTATTCCCACTTCCAATATTTAAGGTATGACATACTAGTGGCTGGTGGTTCAGCTTCCCATGTTGTGAGCTTACTGTGACCTTGGAAAACCCAACCATAGTCAAAGTTGATGCATTCCTAGTGACACAAAAACTTAACACTCACTCTGGGGTGCTGCTATTGTAAGATCACTTTGGAGAAAGTTATTTGAAGAATGAGGCTTTTTCTTTCAGTATTATATAATGCAACATTTTTGCAAAGATGTCTGGCATCACAATCCTATTGGTTTTTTTTACTACATTCTATCTTAAGCCCTTATAAATAAGCAGAACAATCATTGCAGGGCTGGATTGGCAGCCTGGCTGAAGGCAAGGGTCAAGAAAAGCTTTAACATGTTTCTTTCCTGTCGACAAATTTAATATATGTTCATTTTCTTTTCAATTTTTGTGGCTTTGTCTATTTAACTGTAGCTATTTTTTGAGCTGGATCTCTCTAAGATTTAAGGTTTCTGCAGTGGCTGGCACAAGAAGCCTACTCTGAATCTGGGCTGTCCATAACACAAAGACTAAACAATCCAAGCTGCAGTGGTAGCATTTTTCAAATTATTCCAGAGCATTAACTCTGGCTTTCTTTACCTTTTACCTTACCCAAACACTATATATGGAGCATTTCATATCAAAATTGTGAGTTATAGGTAAGGTAAAGGATCCCTGGATGGTTAAGTCCAGTTGAATTCCACTATGGGGTGCAGCACTCATCTCTGCTTTCAGGCCAAGGGAGCCAGCATTTATCCACAGACTGCTTTCCAGATCATGTGGCCGGCATGACTAAACCACTTCTGGTGCACAGAATACCATGATGAGTGCCAGAGTACACAGAAACACTGTTTACCTTCCCACCGCAGCAGTACCTATTTATCTACTTTCTTTGGTATGCTTTTGAATTGCTAGGTTGGCAGCAGCTGGGACAAAGCAATGGGAACTCACCGAGTCATACGGATTTGAACCGCTTACCTTATGATTGACAAGCCCAAGAGGCTTCAGCTGCACTTTATTATTTGTTAGCTATTTATTTATTATGGATTCAATCCTAAGTAGGCTTCTGCTAAATTGATATTTATAGATAGGACAAAGATCCAAATGAGGATTCCACTGACTAAAGGTACGCAACCCCCTAGAACAGATTTTGGGGGGAGGAGGGCACAAGGGGTTGTGGGAAGTAGAGGGAATAGGTGAGAATCCCCTTGTCCCTTTTTGGCTGGTGAGAACTTCAAGCTAAGCTTTAATCCTGGCAAGACAGTGGCACTGTGCTGAGTAGTTCCTGTGTCTGAGAAACCCCCTGGCCATGTTGACTGGGGCTCATTGGGGATTACAGTCATTCAACATCTGGGGGGGATTAGGTTGGGGAAGTTATGCTGTCTGATGGCCTTATTTATTTAATGGATGCCCCATCAAAGCATTTGAGGCATCTTACAAAAAAAAAGACTAAAAACATAGCAATAAAAGTATACTACAATGAAACTACAATAAATTTTAGACACAACCAGTAGAACTTTTTCTTAAGGAAAAGACTGCTATGGCAGGACTTGAGGCATGACATCCCGGCCACTATCCCTACTGGGATGTCAACCCTACTCTGAGGTTAAAATACCACCTACTGAATAACCAAGAAAACTTCTTGAGCTTTTCAGTGCTCCTCTGAGATCTCCCATCCAATTACTGACCAGATCCAAACATGGTTAGGTTATCAGATCTGACAAGAGCAGAGCCCAGGGTAGAATGGCTACTTAAACATTTATTTGTGTCAATGACAGATTTAAAACCCGCTACTCTGTCTAAATATTTTAAAGCAAAATATGAAGAGGGAAAATTGCATATGACACAAGTGGAAGCAGAAGCCAATCTATTGCTAAAGGAGAACATTTTTTCTGTTTGAATGATTGTGTCTTTCATGGGCACAAAACGAGAGGGCTGCTATTCTTCATAAGACTTGTGTCATTATGCACCTTGTTTTTGTTTTAGAAAGCTTTGCCCAGGGCATTTTACTTGCATCATTACAACCACCATTATTTTAGATCTCTCTAACTCCCAGTCCCAAAGGTTTAGAGGGAGATCCATCCATCCATCCATCCATCCATCTTCACAATACATATAAGTTAATAACATTGGTTGGATCCAGACTATGTAAATTGTTGTTGTTTAGTCGTTTAGTCATGTTCGACTCTTCGTGACCCCATGGACCAGAGCACGCCAGGCACTCCTGTCTTCCACTGCCTCCCGCAGTTTGGTCAGACTCATGTTTGTAGCTTTGAGAACACTGTCCAACTATGTAAATTAGTTTCCACTAAAATCAATGGGGCAAGTTAGTAATTGCTATTTCTGCTTGCCTGGTGGAATGATCTCTCCTCTCCTCCACCATGTGCTGTTCTGGTGGCCCTCCTAATCCCAGCCCAAGACAATTTGGAGGGAGGGAGTGGAGGGAGAAAGGGGGTGAAGCCCCATTGCACTAGTGGAAGTCCTTGCATGAGCTTCTGCTAGCAGGGCCAGTTATATTTTAAGCATTGTATAAGTAAAAAAAAGGATTCTGAGGTGTCACTCAGCTTACAGTACTTCTTCTGCCAGGACAATGAGGAGACCATAAATCTTTGGAGAATCCTGCTCTCCCCACCACACACAACTCCCTTACACTTCCCTAAATCTGCTCCAGAGGAGAAGGAGAATCACCAAAGATTACTTCCCTCTCTGCTTGCTGACAGATCCTTTACAGTCAGCTGAGTGACACTGTTGGAAACACACACACCCTCTTTACACATGATTGCAGAGCGCAGTTACAGTTATTTATTAAAAATATTCTGCAGCATCCCTTATAGGTTTATAATGAAAAATGCATGCATGTAAGAGAACAGCTTTCATATAAATGCATCCTGTCTTTTTCAAATTGTCTGCTCTGTAAGGATGCACATAACTACAAAGATTTTTTCTTTGCAGTGTTTATGACCCTTGCATGTGACTGACACACATGCCCCTCTTCCAGAAATAAATGTCAAATGTTTCATAACCCTACTTTGTTCTTCTCTCGAGTTTGATAGGGGAAGGAAATGGACCTAGCAAGTCACTGACATTGTCTCTTCTTATATTAATCTGGGATTATTTTTGAGAGCTTGTGTTAGTGTGTTTGCTGAGCCCTAAGATGATGATCAAACAAAGGGATGAGCATTTGATCAATATATTTCAGCTCTCAAGCATCATAATTTAATTGTATTGCATATTTTACTGTTTCATACTTTGAATTATATTCTTAGGCTTAATACTGTCTTCCTGCTCAGATCAGAGAAAACATTATGATGATGGACATTAGCTGGAACATTTAATCAACTTCCTAGCTAATACTATCATAAATAGGCAAGGATCTATTGCAGAGTTTTATAACCCAGTGCCCTCCAGATATTACTGCACTACAACTTCCATCACCACTGACCCTTGGCCATGCTGACTGGGAGGTGGTGGGAGTTACAGTCTAAAACACTGAGGGGGATAAAAGGCTGGGAAAGACAACATGCATCTTTTATACCTCTGCAATTTACATTCATGTGATTGAAGGCACATCTTTATTGTGCTTAACTTTGCATTTTCTTTCCAGATTTATTAACTGCCAAATTACAACTGAATGCCAAAGTAGACACAATGTCATTCATGCATTTGGAAATTACATGAATAGCTTTTTCTTAAAAGCAAAATGCAGCCATGGGGACTCAGTTCCACATTGTTTTAGGTGTCTTTAATCCTCCCCCCCCCCCGCTAACTGCTGCCCTGATCTGGATGGGGCACCCTATGCTACTACTTCCATTTTGCCAAAAGATCCAGTTGCAGGTGGGGGGTGGGGCTGATCTAAGTTGGGCCCATAGTGGGAAGAGAGCAAAAAGTTCTCTACCTCAACAACAGGTTCAAACCTGGATCAACCTGGAAGACTGCAATTTACCTTTCAAAGGCCATTTGTGAAACTGCCAATTGTGTGAATGGCACCTCAGCCTAACCTAACCTAATCCGCCACCACCACCCCAGTGACTTAACTACATTCACAATTAAATTTAGCTGGATGGCTAAATCTGCTACCATTTCATTGCAGAATTCATGACAAGGAACAGATCTAGGATTTTCAGAAATGAAATAAATACAAATCAGTATTTGTCAGAAGCCCATAGAGCTCTGTCACTTAAACAGAACTTTCTTTAAAAAGCAGAAATGTAAATGCAACTTGGGAGTGACTGGCGTAGGTACCAAACCATGCAGCTCGACATAAGAGTCTCAGTGTCAGGCATTTGCTTGCCAAACTCTCATTGGAATCCTATTAGCTTAGCCAGAATGGTAGCTGTCAATGCACTGCCGTAAAAACAGCCAGTTCTGTGGGCCTTTTGGGGGCTACAATTTATTTTGTGAGATGGATGAAGTAGTCTCTGAAATCAGTAGTCATGTGTGTACGTGTGTGTTTCTACCTACCTACCTACCTACCTACCTACATGTCATGAACATAGGTACAAAAGGGAGGAAACAACATTTACATAATGGATATGAAAGAAAAATAAAGCACAAGAATAAGCAGAGATATGTTACTATTCTACCCAGACCACAAGTTGATTTATGAAATTCCATTTACTGGAACGGATTTACATCCCTCACTAACACGTTTTTCTGCCACCAACACCCTTGTTCGCTTTTGCATGGGTAGTGCAAACAAGTGAAGTGTGCACAATGAAGAGTTGACATGTATTCCTCAAGTGCAACTGTGTAACTTTCCCTATATATACCACTTACTGCTTACACCTCCAGTTTAGACTTAAAGAGTAGAAATCCCGCCCTCCCATCACAAATACAAATATTAGCACTGTACTGTACTTGATTTATAAGTCTGGCTTTTGCAAGGGTTATCAAGGCCATGTGTGTGCAATGACCTTCATGACTAAATGTTTTGTTCTTTTGCTAAGGGACTGTTGAGGTTTTGATGCATCTGCTCCTCCTAATTTGGCTTGCTTTGGTAACAGCGCTCCCAGTGATCATCTAAACCTCATTTGGAGCACCTGTGAACAATTCGTTATATTAATATAACAGCAGGGGAGGAGTACAGCAACTAATAAATAGGTTGTTGAGCAAGTTTGCCTGCCAAGGTTGCTTTGTGTGGGTAGTGTGATGTACCTTCCACCCCCAAAACTGTACTCACTGGGGAGCTGCTCAGGGAACTGTTGTAGAGGAACCTGTCAGTGCTCACATCTGGCACGAGATAAGCACATAAATTAATTGTCCCTTCCAAGCAGTCATTTGGATTTGTGCTCAGTACATCTGAGAGACTCAAGCACGATTTGAAACAATTTGTTCTTGGTTAAAATAGAATGAATGTGTTTCTGTTAGAGATGGCTTTGAAAGGCATTTCACAACCATTTGTACCAGCTGGGCCTCTCATTATTCAAACTAGATTTGTATAAATCAGCACATGAAAATAAAGCAATTGGTCAATGCCTTTTATTGTGGTCGTACATGGTGTAGTTAAAGCAACCAGAGTTATATTGGAACGCTCCACTTTTTCTTGCTCTGCATTTCAAGAAAATATGGGTTTTGTTTCTAGCGGGCGGGGAACAATGCTGAAAGTTATTTCTGAAGCATCTTGCTTTAAAATGAATTTTAATCAGGTGTATGTTGCAAATGTCAATGGGAATCAGAGGTCAATTAGTTAAAAGTGGCACTTAGCTGATCAAAGCAGTTATGCAACATAATTTTCTGCAAGTGTCAGTGCACCCCACATAGCAAACATGCATTCTCATGCATGAAGTATGTAGTACCTAGGATATTAGTGACATGTATTGATTTTGCCACATAATGTTCCTAAGTTCTTAAGAATCAGCTGTATCACGCATTGGAAAAGATGGCTGAGATGCTGTGCAGAGGTCCTGCTCCTTTCAACAAAACTTCAGTGCAATAAGTAATGCAGGACTGCAGTAAACATGCTACAAAAAGTTATCATAGTATTTAAAACCATCATTCAGAGGCTCTGTCCTCCCAGTTCAGGTTGTTTCATCAAAACTACAGCAAACAAATTCTGTGCAAAAGGGATGGCATAGGTCATGTCCATTGCTTGGGCTCCCCTCCGTTTAAGCAGTAAGGAGTTCCATGCAGCCTTTACATGTGTTTTAAGATACAAAGTGATGAGAATTGTTATGTCTGAGAGAAGATCCAGTGCTAGCACTTGTCAATGCCAGTGGTTCTGGTGTATGAAGATCTTTCTCCCAACAAATTATCTAACCCTTTAAAAGGTATTGCGAGAAGCCGATTCTTGTAGCATAGCTCCTTCCACTGATGTAGAAATAGGGAGTGACAAGGAGGCAATTGGTCTAACTCAGGCTTCCTCAACTTTGGCCCTCCAGATGTTTTGAGACTACAATTCCCATCATCCCTGACCACTGGTCCTGCTAGCTAGGGATCATGGGAGTTGTAGGCCAAAAACATCTGGAGGGCCAAGGTTGAGGAAGCCTGGTCTAACTACAAAGGTTCTTACATTGCCATGCCAGCGCCAATGGTGACGGGGCCTGCCCAGCCATAGAGTCATCAAGACTAGGCACCTGTTTGAGCAGCCAGCATTCTGCCAGCTGAACCTCAGTGACATTGTAAGAATCCCAGGCATAACTAGGGATAGGTGAATGTGTCAATGCTGCTTTCTTTGAGTTACTCATTTTCTGTCTTTCCCCTCTAAAATTTTATTAAAGCTTTTTCATATTACAATAAAGTAAAATAAACTAATCTAAATAGAAAGAGAAAGAGAAAATGCAGCGTCCTCTCTCAAAGGGAGCTCTTAACCCTTGTCTCACACAGAAAGAGGTGGACCTTCCCAGCTCTCACCAGGGAGATCTTCCCTTCCCTGCCTCACACTCACCTTTAAACAGAGTGGGAAAACTATGGCCCTCCATATGTCGTTGGACTACAACTCCCATCACCATTGACGACTGACCATGTTGTCTGATAGTGATTGTGAATTCGAACCCAACGATATCTGGTAAGTCACCTTTAACATGTTACTTCTTGTGCGTATTCTACCTACAAATTAGTCACCCAAATTATTATTTTGTATGACACAGTTTGACAGTATTTTATGCCACGGGAGAGATAAGACATAATTCTGTCCATGTTATAGTAGCAGCAAGCTGATAATGCACTTTAAGAGCATGCTTATTGTAATTTCAACACATGGGTTCATGAATGACACAGTAAAGACTCCATTTGCTAAAATATTAATAGAAATTATCTAGGCACAAGAGGAGGAATCGTTAGGTGGTTTCATCTTTTCTGACATAGGAACAAAGTCATTTCTTTATTTTCCCCACCCCCCAAAAAATATTTTAGCTTTTTGGTAGGCATTGTAGGTTATCCACAAGGAATTCACAGTTCACATGAAAGTGCAATGATAAAAAATGCAGGTGATGTGAAACATTTATAAGGCAAAAGTCCAAGGAAATATGTAGTCCAGAATCTGAAATGACATTTTGGTATAGAACAGATCTCCCACAGGGCAGTTTTGAAACCTCTAGAAATTCTTAAAATGACATCTTTCAAAATGAACAATCATCAAATATGCCCAAGTCATTACCTTAAAGTGCTTTGTTGATAAGACAGATGGAGAACATGCTAAAAATAAGTTACCTCGTTGTGAAGGTTTGCAGGCCAAATTCTGCAATCTTTATTCACACAAACATATCTTCAATTTATCTAATTAGTCATATCACCACACACAAGCCTAGTCTTATGTGTAAAGACTAATAACAATGATGTAATGGCAAAAGAAGTCACATAAAAGGTGTGCAAATTTGCATACGCTAAATATCAACAGTTGTCAGATGTGGTAAAGTGATAGGTTAATTTCTGCAACTTTATTTGCTTAATTGTGAAATTTTTAATTTGCATTTTTTTAATGCCCAGATGTCAGTCTAAAACAACCTTTAAAGTCTTAACTTTAAAGGTGGGTTTGCATGAGCGTGGGCAAAGCTAGATATACCCTGACCAAATGGTTTAGAGCTTTAGTTAGTTAGTAAGTTAGTTAGTTAGTTATCCCACACTTCCTCCCAAAGTGGACCAGTAGGGATGCAGACCCAACTTGTCCAAACTGCAAATTATGAATTGAATCATCAGGCAAATTTGTTCCAGATTGGGTTGAACAGAGCAAAACTCAAAGCAGTCTTTGAAAAGGGCAGACATATTACAGTATCTTCAAACTGTAACCTTCAGAAGTTACTATGTCTCCAAATTTCATTTACTTTGTGGGGGAAAACCCAACATACTGGATACATTTTGGTTTCACAATGCAAGTCAACGAGATTCCTATAGAATTGGGCCACACTGGGTCTGGATCATTCTGGGCCTACTCAGAGCCAGTCTGAATTGCCAAACTGGGCCCTGAATTGGATGTGTGTGTACACACTTAATATCCAACTCTTTAAACTGGGTGTAGAACCTGAGAATCTAGTGGTGCTGAATCTCCATGAACCCTGCATCAGTCAACTGCATGACATCAATCAGCTGGTTCTGAACCAGTTGTGATTTCCAGACACTATTCAAGTCAGTCCCACACAGTGCATTACAACAGTCCAGTCTGAATGTAAGCAAGGCATGAATCACTGTGGTTAGGTCTTCCCTGTTCAGGAAAGTGTAAAGCTGGCAAGTTAGCTAATGTACTCTTGGCTACTATCACCCTCAAAGCACGAGATCTAGGAACGGCAGGTATGAGTTTTCAGAATGAATCAAGATTCCTATCCTTGAATTGGACACACACTGAATAAGGAGCACTTACATTTTGTCTGGATAAAACCTTCAGGGTTTTTTTTCAACTCTTCTCCTGACCATCAATGGCTCCAGGCACTGGTTCATTTCTCCAGATGCCTTCTTAGGAATTTGCTTCCATGCGACAGTTCTGATTCTAAACCAGAGCTGTGCAAACTTGCAATATAATACTTGATTTATATAGAAAAACTAACCCGGGTAGACCAAAAATAAGCACACTGCTATAATAGGTCCTGGTTCACAATGAGGAAGTGAGAAATGAAATGAGTGACTTATTTCCCAAGCTTGAATTTCCCAAGATGTGACACATTAAAGTTCAAAGGGGACAAGAGGTTTAGATACCACGAAATGGAAACAATCCATCACTGCTACATTGTCTGTTCAATCCACTGTGACACAGTTTGAAAATGAGAGTGAGTTGCACCCAATAATCACACACAACGTGCCTCCCATGTTCAAAACATCCTAAGTCGTGTGCATCTTAGCATACCTCATTCCTAAGTAAGGCAACAAATAAGTTCAGTGTTACCCTCTGCATTTGCATAATGAGATATGTAATCTTCCACTTTGCGATATATTTAATGAGATACATAATCTTTTCCCAACATCAGTAGTCATGATGAAGCAATGCACCGTAAGCAAAATGTGCATTGATGCTGCAGTGGCAGGTTATGTTCATTAATTATATTTTTGAACTGACCTAATGCCACTGGCTTTCTTGGACCTCTTCTAGCAAAGAAATCCTCTGGAATTTCAAAAATCCTTGTTGCACCCATAGCCTAACTTTTGGTACAAAAGCAAATACCACAGGTATAGCTATTCGGAAATATTTACTGAGATCTCACCAATACCTGCTGCTGACACCGCTGAATCATTGGTACCACTTTGCAAACCAGGTAATAGAAGCTTTGGCAGGGCAGCAGTTCAGGGTGATACCTCAAGTGGTGAAGCGGGATGTCCTGCTCCTTCTGAGCAGTGGTGATGAATGACAGTGACAGTGACAGAGCTGCCACCACATCCACAGTCATGCTGCTCATGTTGCCAAAGTAGGAAGGCAGGGGCAGGCAAATTGCTGCATCAGCCTGGAGCTGTCTCAACAACTGAACATGAATTAAGCCCAATGCCATTAAGGAATAGCAGTGGAGTCAACCTAGGAGCCAGAAAATCTCTGGCCAGATCAGCACCCCCTTGCCCTTCGAATACCACATTTTGCAGCTTTCAATGGGCCACTGTTGTTAGGGACCCCACCATTGGTACTTTCATCTTCCCACAGGTTGGGTGGGTGAAATGGGGAGCTCAGCACTGATGGAATGACACTGGCATCACTCTATACCCTCAGGTGGCCAGAGGCAGACAGCACTGACTTGGAGGGACACCTCTGCCCAACTGACTCCCCATACAAGCCAGGCACATAGGGGGCTTGGACTGCAGCTAGGAATTTCCTCAAGGAAAGGGGGAAAATGTACCTACAACACCATGAAAGCCTGATAAGCCTGATGTATTTGTATCTAGGAATGATTTTTTTTTAAGTCCTGTGACAGTGTTATGCTTATCTACTCAGAATTAAGTCCTACTGAGTTCAATTGGGTGCAAGCAGGTATAGGATTGGAACAAACATCACATGAACACTTAATACTAGGCATTTCAGCTAGAAAAAACAAACGCCTCTTTGTTTCACCTCATGGACACTGGATGTCATAGAAACACATCCAAGTCTTAGAGCTGTTCTTCAGTTAAAACTGAAAGATCTTTGAAATGCCCTCTCTCAGTGATGAAAAGTTGGTTACTTGTTTTTCTGCTCTTCATAGAACTATAAACTCTGGGTTGTATCCAAACGTTCCTTTCACCAAACGGAAGAAATCTTCCTCCTAGGGAAAAAAAGTCTTCTTCTGACAGAAGGGTTCCTTCCACTGACAGAAGACTCCTTCTGTTGCAAGAAGCTCCTTGTATCAGGCAAAGGGACACATTTGGATCCAGCCCCAAACCATCACTTTGATTAAATGCATTTCTGAATTGATATAAGATCCTGCTAGTATTAGACTGTGAATATGCTTGTTCCTGCCTGGTTACTTTTGCCTCTAGTTCCACTGCAGAAATTCTGCTTGGTGTGAGGTAAACAATGCTAGGCCATGTGGGCTAACACCTCTTCTAATTCCACTCTATTTATAGGTCAACTATTTTATTTTGGGGCACAAGAGATTTTCTAGGGAAATTCATTATTGCTGCTCGCGCTCATTTTCTTTCTTAACATAATTAAGCTGTGCTAATTGTCTATCATGATTAAAATCATGCCAATAACAACCTTGTTTCCTCTTCTGGCTGGCCTCCAAACTCTTAATAGCTTGTTGTTTGAGGGAAGTCCATGCTGGATGTTATATTAAATGAAATCTCTTGTATCGTGGAAGAAAGAATTCACAAAAAAGCAGTCCTCACAGCTACAATGTGGGCACATTTTAAAACAGAATTTTGTTATTAGTTGAGACCTACACATATATTGATTCCAGGCTGTCACCTCAAAACGAAACACTTTCATCCTATAGCCTACATTGTCCTTCCCTGAATTATTGGAGGGTCCTATAGTCTTACGTTTCTTGAAAAATATCAAGTAATTAAGATTTTGCAAAGATTAAGCTGCTCACCATATCCTGGTGGTTATAAAACAAGAAAACCAGTTGAGGCACTACATTATGAGCAGGAAAAATATATGAGCAAAGAAGGAAGGGGGTGGTCAAAGGAGGTAACAAGAACACAACAGGAAGGGCTCTCTATATACACCCATAGCAATGCCCTATTTGATTTCTTTTTCACACACAGTGTTGTCATACAGAACAGTACTGATATACAGTGGAAAAATCTGCTTCTGCTGCTTTTTCAAGACCCTGGCAGTGAACTGCTTCTCAACAGAGACTCCCTATTTAGAGCACAATCTTAACACTGGACACTGGGCAACAGGACTGAATGGAGCCATGGGAGAACCACTGAACTTAGGGCCCAGCAGCACATGGCTGCTGGGGTGGAACGTGAGGGAGACACATTGCTGCTGTAGCCTGGAGCACTCAACTGACAGCCGTGGCACTGGATCAGGATCCAGCAGACACTGAGCTGGCACAGCTCCACCTTGCCCCTGGAACACCCCATTAGAGGACTTTCCACTGGCAGCCACCAGCACTTCTGCCTGCTTCCATGTTCACAGGGCAAAAGGCATGAGGCTTGCGCTGATGGAGTGATGCTTGCAGCACTGCAGCATTGACTTTTGCATTCTGTTGAGTTCAGACTGCAACACAACTCATGGAAAGGTACATGTTGCCTGTGAGGAATTAACCTTTCTCCTAACCATGCTGACAAAAATGCGAAACGCATCCAGCAAAATTGCCAGGAAACAGTCAAGGTGTAGAATTGTCATAAACTCTAGAATACACTAAAGAGTTATTGTGTGAATGCATTCTGCTTGAGCATCGCTTGTTTGCTTTTGACATCTTGTGTGAGGAAGTGAAGAGTGGACATTTAAGTGTTCAGTTCTCCAACGAGCTATAACTCTCATGGAAGTTTTTAAAAGGAAGTCTCTTCCAATCTAAAAGTGAGAATGTTTGCTGTCTCTTTTCATGTATGTTAGAAAATGAATTGAAATCTTGTAGATTTACACCCCCCACACATACACACCCACACCCACACCCACACCCACCTCACTGCACTCTATGACTTACATTTCATGTTATTGTTAGAATTTCATTTCTTCATCTTTCCTTAAAGGTATAAAGCATAAGTGAGCTGCAATGACATTTTAAGACGACAAAGAAATGTTTTCAGACAGAAACAAAGCAGATCATATTTTCAAAGGACAGTGGTGATCCCGACTCCTTCCTAACATCAGCTGACAGCAATGCCAACGTGGAACAGAATGTGCTGAAGTATAGCAATGTTTTACCTATTCTTGAAACAAAAAGGGAGATGCTTTATATGTCTGTTTTGGAGTACAAAATAGTAGCTTCCTTTCTCTCATATCCCTCAAAGATAACTATTCCACAAAGCTTTCAACATAAAATCTCTCGCCCACCCTTCTCTTTCCCCGTTCTTCCCTATACACGCATCCCTGCATATAGCCCATTGCAATAGATTAAATATTGATACCCATGTGGTGCAGTAATGCTTAGCATGTCTGTGTCGATAAATCTATATGGATAAGTGATACAACATGCATTCTTCCTTTCAAAGCCTTGAAAGACTGGGCTATTCCTATTTCTTTCTAACTTTCCCCCACTCAGTGGAATCATTTTTATTTATTTATTTGGCTTGTCTTTTGTAAGGGAAACTGCAATTAAAGACACATGTATAGTTTGGTTTAGTCTAGAGTTTGTTTCAGAAAGTGTGTGAAATGTATATTTGCCTTTAAAAGTGAATTGAACTGTATAGCTTCCTCCTCTATCTCTTCTTCATAATTGTCAGAGTCATTGCATGGATTGCTTTATGCCTTCTCAATTCTTTCTTTGTGACTCATCTGTCACACACAAGCAACAATACCATTGTTTTTCCTGTTTCAATAATTTGTGAAACATTCACCTTTCCAATTTGCTGCCTTTCCTCCTATGACATTTTTATTTGTGATACGGATGACATTGTGCCAATCATATTCCCCCGCCCTATGGGCTATTCACATACAGTGGTACCTCGGATTACAGACACCTCGGGTTACAGACACTTCAGGTTACAGACTCCGCTAACCTGGAAGTAGTACCTCAGGTTAAGAACTTTACCTCAGGATGAGAACAGAAATTGTGCGGCGGCGGCAGCGGAAGGCCCCATTAGCTAAAGTGGTACCTCAGGTTAAGAACAGTTTCAGGTTAAGAATGGATCTCCGCAATGAATTAAGTTCTTAACCAGAGGTACCACTGTATTGCAAAGCAAGCAACAAATCTAGAATCACCAACATTCAACCGGGACTCTCTTTCCAGGTTATTTTTTTTGTAAAAAAAGAAAGGACCCATGTTAGGGGGCAGGGGGTGGAGGACACAACATCATGGTGGCAGGATCTACACATTCATGTCTTGGCACCAATGGGGCCTTTTTTCTACTGCTAATTGTCATGCAGTGGTGCAGTGGCAGCATGACAGCATTGCAGCTGCAGAGGGAAGCCTTAAACATGCACATGCTGCAGTCCCAATGAAAATCAGCCCCCTTATTATGCCTGGTGTTTATTTATTTATTTATTTTGTTGCTAATTATGCTACAAAAGATGCATATGGTTTGGTTTTTCTCAGATTCTGATGGATGTCTTGTGGCTTCAACTTAGAGCTTTCCGCATTTGTGATTTCTAACACATAACGATGAATGTATCCAAGTGTAAACTGGTTGCACATTTGTGCTAATACTGGGATGAAATATATTTAGTCCCCCTTCAGGAATTATTAGCTCCCATGTTGTTGTGCATAGCAAAAGTGGGTGGGGCCTCCAACCAATGGCCCCATCCATGACATCACTTGCTCCACTTAGCCCTTTCCCCTCTGTCTGCAGGTACAACACAAACATCTGCAGGGAGATGGCCTTCACCCGTACAGCTGTACACCCAAAAGCTTCTAGGGAATCTTTAACCCTAAATGATAAGGGACAGGCTAATCAGTGCAAATCTGTTAATCACTTCTGTGTACAGGACAGCTAATACCTGAGAGGGCCTTAAAATTCTCATTGTAGATAAGTAACAGTCTTGAATGCTTCCAAGGTAAGGGAACAGTCAGTTGTTGCAAGATATGAGCCAAACCAATCCCTTCCTTGGTTGATGTTGGTTGACCCTGTATTTGTGCTACACAGTAGCAGAAGCAGGATATCAAGGTTGCCAACTCTAGCAGCTGGGAAAAACAGAGAGTGTATTAACTCTGTCCATTAGGGCAAAGCTCCTAGCAGGCCATTATTTTCTTTTCTTATTCTGTGGCCAAAATCAAGTGGATTTTTAATTATGGGATTCATTGGTGGAAGCCAAGACAATTACTGAAGTTTTCAGAGAGGTTACAGAACACATTCTTTATTTCTTTTGCTTTAATTGATTTATCTGTACACATATTGCCTCACGGCAGCATTTAAAATTAAAGTCAGAGCAATATATCTGAAATAAAAAGCACAGATAACCCAAAGTTCAAGTTGCAATCCAGATCCAATTTAAGTCTAGCTATTAAATTAGGGGTGTGCAACAGCACAAGATTCAGTTGGGCTCCCAGTTCAATGCTTTGTCATGCAGCCTGATTTGAATAAAACTAGTCTGAGGGATTCTCAGTTTGGCTTTGGGCTCAATCTCCACTTTATTTGCCCCATCCCTTCACTATTTGAATTAATTTTGTTGTTGTTGTTACAATAACTTCTTTTTCGGTTGACTGGATGAAATTTGCATGCAAAGTAGCCCTTCCAAAGTGAATAATGCCTATCAAAATAGTGACTATAGTATTTTTCATTTTGGGCAGAACTGAATGAAATTTGCAGGCAATATTGTCTCTTCTGGCAGCGTGAAACATGTCAAATTTCAGAAGGATAGCTGAAGTGGCTTTCCTGCAGTGGCAGCTGTTATAGTTTTAGTGTGAGTGAAAAAGGAATCAATATCCCCTAATGTTTTGTGGGCAACTGGTCTGAAAATTGCTAACATCAGAGAGGCATTCCTAAGTAAGAAAGCTCCCTAATGTCAGAAAAATAGGCCCAGGGGCTCAGCAACTTGGAAGTTGATTTTGGGGCAGGAAGAACCAAAGGATTCATTTCAACAAATCTGTTGAAACTGATTACAAGCTGGACCTGCCAGCCATGAAGAATCTTTCTTCACCACCACCCCCAGCCTTCTTCCTTGTGTTTTAAGACAAAAGTTTCACTCTTGCACAGGTGCTCTGTCTCCAAAAGCACTGGGATTGGAAAGTGCCTGCAATATATATATATATATATATATATATATATATATATATATATATGCAGGTTTTGGTGTCTTCGGGTGTCTTCCCGTGTAAGAGTTGGGGTGTCTAGGCGACGTTTCGACGAGGTCTCACTCGTCATCTTCAGGCTGGTGCTTTCGGCTTCTTGTTACATCTCGCCGCCTTCTGCTGCGTCTCCGCCTTCAGCTTGAGGAGTTCCTCAAGCTGAAGGCGGAGACGCAGCAGAAGGCGGCGAGATGTAACAAGAAGCCGAAAGCACCAGCCTGAAGATGACGAGTGAGACCTCGTCGAAACGTCGCCTAGACACCCCAACTCTTACACGGGAAGACACCCGAAGACACCAAAACCTGCATTCCTGTACCCGTGAAAATCTACGAAAGCAAATATATATATATATATATATATATATATATATATATATATATATATGCAAACTAATTTGATTAGAAGCTAAACCAATCACAGTGAAACTCTTCCTTCATGTTGTGTCTCCACCCTGGTGTTTGGTTTTCCTTCCTCCATCAACCTGACCTGGTGCTCTGCCCAAGTTGTTTAGGGCAGCTCTTTCCAATGCTGCACCAAGTGGGGTAGCTCCCCAGGGTACTGTGGCTCCAGTCAGCATCCCCCTGTGGGTAGTTTTTAATTTTTAACAAAAATACAATAAGATTGCTAATCACATTGTTAATGCAGCATAGACCCTCAACCTGGGACCTTCAGCATAAAATGCATATGCATAGCTACTGGTCTACAATCCCTTGCCCCCAACTCCATGCTAGGAAATAGTTTATACACCTGCCTTTCATGTAGCTGATAAAGATGCAGGGAAATATTAGAGGGGGAAATCACTGTAAGCAACCCTTTGCAGTTTACAGATGGGCAAAATCAGAAGGATGCTTCTAGCTGAACACAGCGGTTGCAAAAAGACATAGGAATAAGGTAACTATATGAGGACACTTCCAGATGGCTGCTTTCTCCAGTGATACTAATGCCTTTGCTCACTAACATCCTTTCAAATTTTCTTCATTATGAGGAATGCCCCAGTTTTGACTGAGTCTCATCTGTTTCCAGAATCTCAACAGAGCAAGGAATATTATTAGCTAGGACTGTGCCAATCATGAAAGACAAAACAGTGTTTTCGTGAAAAGGCCTGGCTTGTTGATTTGCAGAAATTGTTCTTTGGCCCTAGGTTCATTTCCCCAGATACACCCAGGGAAATCTCACTTACTCCCTCCTTTCAGGAAAAAGGAGATTGGGCACCTTAATGAGAGAGCAAATGTGCTGCATGCAGAAGATTCCATGTCCAGTCCTTAGCAATGTCATGTAAAGGGTTTTTCCTAGCAGGGCAGGGAAAGGCTCCTGCTCTAGAATGTGGAAAGCTGCTGCCATTTACAATGGGCTAGGTGGACTGATAGACTGATTTAGTGTAAGCAGCAGCAGCTGTGCTGCTCATCTCCATCTGATTGAGTTGCTACAACATACTAGAATGGAGAGGAAGACAGGTACAGTGGTAAGGTGCAAATGCACAACCAGAAGTGCTGAATTGACCCTGCTCATGTGTTTGCACTGCGCTGACTTCACTGACACTGCACCCTTATCCCTCTCTGTCTCAGCTGGATGGAGGTCAGGTGAGCATTCCAGGTGAGTGGTACTCACCGCTGCTGAGCATCAGGCAAATCCTTATGCATTGCACTGTTTCTTGCAGCAAGGGAAACTAAAACATATAGGCTCCAGTTATGGTTGGGAATGTGCTTGCTTTCCAAGTTTACTCATACCTGTGCCCCACTATTCATGATTCCTGTATTTCTGTGCAAGTAGCTCTTCATTCAAATTATTGATTATTCACTTCTGTTGAATGCTCTCCCAGGACATTCAGAATAATTCTAGCTGTGCTCTGCATGCTTTCCTTGGCAAAGATACCCAAAATGCAAGACACAAAAGCTCCATAGAATATATAACCTACACATCTGGAAATACAAAAGTAGCATGCATATGATTTGATAAGAAAAATGTTGGACAGGAGTTAAATGAGCAAAATGTATGTATTTGAATGCACTCCATTCATTCAAATGTTCTTCCCAAATAAAGAGGGCAAGAGGAATTGGAGAACGATTAGCAAGATGTTACTGTGTCATACGTATGAAGGAACAAATATGCGTTAAGCTTCTGGTACAATGAGGGGGAAAGAATCTGAATTTTATATATTCTCTTGATACTCATACCTGAGATAAACAATTTGTCAACACCAAGTCCTGAACTAGTTTTTTATCAGATGCAAGAATAGTTAACTGGCTACACTGTAACCTTGGGGGGAAATATCAGCTGTTATTCTATCTTTTCTTCTTAACACAATTGATATTTAGCTGCCATGAATATAAGCAAATCAGCAACATACTAGAATACAGAGGCTTATTATTTACCCCCTGTATCCCTTAATTTCCATACTTCTCACTCTTTGAGCCCCCCAAGAGCATCACAGAGACTTTACATCATTGTCCTTTTGGGAACAGTGTACACAGAAGAGGGTGCTACTCCCTACAAGCCTGCACACATAAAGCCAGTACCAGATAAGATGTGTGTTGGAGTCATTAGTTAATTTACATCATGTGTGCTGGTGGACAACGATGCCCTACCATTTACTTATCGCCAACCATGTTAACCTGCCTGTACAAAATTCATTGCATAAATAAATATCAGTGTAAATATGTACTAGGGTTGTGCATCTACACACAGGACACACACACAATTCCTGGCTTGTGTTCTACATAAGTGGCACCCAAACTCATAGAAACTAAGTGCAAATCGAATTTGAGAGGCTTTGAATGGCCATCATTATCCATGCAAGCACCTCCAGCAGAACTAGGAAACAGTACAGAACCAACAAGCTTCACATCACTTCAATGCCCCTCTCCCAAACCACTGTGATTGGAGATCCCTGATAAAACCACTCCCTGGGATTAGAAGCTAGACTTGTCAGTTACAAAAGGCCTCCCCTTCTCCCCATCATGGCATTTTCTTTATGGCAAGCTTAGGGAGAAATGTTTAAATGCCTACAGACACACTGCTTGCACAGTTTTTTATGCAACACAATTTCTGAACCACTCAGTTCTGGCACCTCGCAGGTGGGTGCTCAGCTACGAGTGATCGCCAAAGAAGAAGAAGAAGAATTGCCAATATAAGAGAAGAAGGAAAGCATTCATGGTGAGTTCCAGCATATCTTTTTTTCTAGAAAAATAGCACTGTGGATCACTCCAAATAGCTTCAGAGGCCTTTGATACAGTTCAGAGTGATTTGGCTGGATCCAACTTCAGTTTGGACATGCACATCCTCAACTTTCCTTATCAGCTCGATTCACCTTACCCATAGTATGTAGAAATCTGACTGAGCTACATATTGATTTGCAAAGGTAAATTATATATTTTTCTTAAAGTTTAATGTCTAAATATCCACCACCCTCATACAGATGAACCACTCCCCAGTTCTTCCTAGAACATCTCCTGCTTTTTGAGCCTTGAATATCCCTTGAGAAGGGATACTGCAATCACACAGAGCACTCTGGGACATTGGGTGGGATTGGGGAATGGATTCATCATGCACACACTTCCATTAGAGCTCTCAATACAACTCCAGGCTGAGTTTTCGTATTATCTGCAGCCACTTAATTGAAATCATCCTTAGGGCTTTTGGTTGCTCTTGTTTAAATCTCATGGCATTTTCTTATCCTGGGAGACAGTTGCTGTTCAGCATAATCTCATTTACTTAAATTGCTCAGGGGTATCCAAAAAAGTTTGGATAATGAGAATTTTAGATAAACAAGACAGCTGTTTGAGGATATATTTATACACACAGATATAAAGTAAAAATTAAACTTAGATAATCAAGAGATTTGGATAACTCAGTTGTGGCCCCAGACTATATGAAGGGAAGTCCACCTGAACCCAACTCCAAGGCACAATGCAACGCAAAATGTTCTGGGGCAGGGAAGCAATGGAATTAGATATGATGTATAAAAGCTATACAGTTACTCTAATGTTATCTTATTAATGTTTTAATTACAATTGTAGCACCATAATTCTGTTATTAAGATTGATAAGACTTAATTTTATTTTCTGATGGTTTTTAAATTGGATTTTATGCCCATTTGGAAGTCATTTGAAAGGTTCTTGATAAAGCAGAGTATATATATCTATATACATTCTGTCAAAAGATATGGGTAATGTCCACCCTGGATGCACTTTTTGCATAGAAGTTGATCTACAACATAGTCCCTTTTAGGGCAACAGTAAACAATTGTACCCAAATTTCAGTCACATCAAAAAGTATGTCAGACAAAAAGTATCCACAAACCTCCTTTTGAATTCTTCTATGCATGTATTTAATTATGAAAATTTGTATACTGCTTAAAGGCAAATATAGCTTATACATTAAAATTATCAATAAAAGTCAAACTTAAAAACAAGTTTTTAAAAATTCAAAATATAATTAAAAGCAGCAGTTAAGCTAAAATTACAGACTAAACAGATGACAGCTTTTACATGTCTGGGAAGGCCTGCTTAAACAAAAAAAATGATTTTTTAGCATGAGCAAAAATAGTGCAAAGGCACTTGCCTGATGTCTGTGGGGTATTTATCCCAGCTAGTGTAGTGTAGAATACTGGGGTTAAAAAACAACAGCAATGCAGTAAACAGATCTAGGAAAGGAGGTGTAATTTTCATACAGAGTTTTCATTCTGAAAACCAAAAAGGTCTTGGATCAAACATGTTGCAATGAATTCCCTTCCGATTCCTGTATTTGGAGTATTTTTTATCCCAGCTAGTGAAAAGTTTTGGGATACTGAATGCCCCATGGAGTTCCTCAAATGGCATCATATCAAAGGAAGCAAAATTAAATTTCCTTCTTCTCACACATTCACACCTACCATGTTTGGGGTCATTTTAATTTCCCAATATAAATTGGAATGTCGCTGAGGGTAATAAAATGTCCAGAAAACCCATCTATGCAAGTTTCTTAGGTTCCTCTGAAGAGTGCAATTCTATGCCATCTTACGGAGAAGATAGTCTCACTGTATTCAGTTTAGTTTCCTCCTGTGTGTACAAGATTGCAGCTTTAAGAGTGCAATCTTGTACATGTCTCCTCAAGAGTAAGCCCAAATGAGTTCAGTAATACTCCTATATAAGTGAGTATTGAATTGCAGCCTACTAAAGCATAAGAGCACTCATAAGTTATGCTGCATTTTCCTCTTTGTACGCTGAAAAAATGTGTTTAGGGACATCACAAGCACACACAACCCATGTCTAAAGCAGGGGTGGGAAACTTGTGGCCACCCAGATGTTGTTGGGCTCCATCATCTCTGAACATTGATCATGCTGATGGGAGCTGAAGTCCAGCAACATTTGACAGGCTATGAGTTTCTCACCCCAGATCTGGAGCAGAAAGAGACATCAAGTCAGAAGGCAAATACTTCTTACTTGAATCCCAACTCTAAATAGCATAACCTCTCCCTCTAATAACAAACTTAAATACAGTAGTGACTGTAGACCAGACAGGATTGGAGGAGGAAAAGGTGAGAAACAAGATGGAGGAATCTATGTTCAGAGGAAGCTGGAAGTTTGCATGTCAGGGTGGAAAACCTTCTGCGTGGAGTATTACAAGGTTGTCAGCTTTATAACACAGGTGATTTGAAAGCTAAAATGTGTAGGAGAAAGAGACATGGAAAAACATGGTGCAAATCAAAAGTGCAGCAGCAGCAAATGAATCCTAATCTGAAGGCTAGGATAGACTAGCAACTTCAAAAGGAGACTGCCCATTGGGGCTCCTGGTCCCTTTAAATTGCTCAAAGTTTTCCAGGACTTCATGAAGCCTTAGGGAACAGGATCCCTTAGTAATCAAGGACATTAACCATGCCTGTATTTTACCAGGCTGCACTATGCAGATCAGAATGGGAGCTCTGTTCAAGCTACCCAAGGAAGTGCAGATTTCCTCTGTTACGAAGTTGCCCAAGTACAAAAATGTAGCTAATTTCAGCATGACACCAAGAGAGAAATAGCTTCTCCATGAGCATGAGATACATGTATATTTGTAAATCTGCTCCATTCCCTTCCAAAACTCAGAGTAATTTAATGGCATTTAGCTGAATAACAGATATAAGTTGGGGCTCATGCATTAAAAAGCATGAGAGTAGTACTTTTAGATCAAGGCACAACAGAAGTGGCAGCTGCCCACTGTCCTCTTATCATGTTGTCTAACAGGACTCGAATGCATGCAACAAGGATCTCATGAATTATATATCCAGGAAATGCTCTGAGCACTATGCACAATAGATGGACGTGCCCATTGTGGTATCCATATGTTAAGAAACTCTTTTAAAAACCAATGATGGATTTTGTAAGTGGTACTCCTTATTTGCAATCCACCCGAGGCAGACCCAGACCTTAGTTAAATATGTATTTGAAGCAAGTTTTCCTGACAAAAATTGTTGGCAACAAAACAAGTCACCAATTAAAAGAATGCCCTCAATTCTTGTCTTTGTGCTAGCTTTAGTCCTGCAATCCCCAAGGGCCTGCTCAGATGCTGTGCTTTCAAAATTGTGGAATTCTCTCTGCGTGTGCAATGGACATGGCCATTTATTTTTCCTGTGGCATGATTTCAACAATAACAGTATTCCCTAAGTTTCCCTAATTCCTCAGAAAGTAGTTGCAGAAATCTACAACATCTCCAAAAGCAGAACTAGCACTTCTGTGGGTTGGATAGCAGAGGGTTAATGGACCTCAGAGTACTGCTATGGACTGAGGGACCCACCAGCCAGGTTGTATTCTGGCAGGTGTATTCTGCAACACGTCACTGATGCAGTAAGAGTGTGTTATTGGGGGATTTGTACTGAATCGGCCTTATAGCATTCCTCACATAGCATAGCCCTATTCTGCAGGGCTTCCCAGTTCTTTATTTGTTGTTCTGCAGCGCTTTCCCACTTGTTCCTACATGATTGGGGTCTGGGGTCCTCTTGTGCTATAGTTGCATGTTCTCAGCAGGAAGTTCCTAGAATGAATGTCCACTCTGAGACCTTTGCAGGTGCAAACAGAATTGAAAACAGGATCACATATATCCACCCTAATACCATCATGACTCCAAATAATCATGAAAGCACAATAAAAGTCTATCTAGAGAGGGGGCAACATTATTTTATTTTTCAAATACAGCTCAAAATTGTATTGGCAAAAAAAGCACAAGGAATCTTACTTCATCCACAAGTCCTGGCAAAGTTGCCAAGTACCTTCCTTTTGTTAAGGATTGGTTGGTTAGTTGATAAAAGTATTTGTATATCACCATCTCATACAATATCAGGGCAGTATATACGAATACAGTGGTGCCCCGCAAGACGAATGCCTCGCAAGACGAAAAACCCGCTAGACGAAAGGGTTTTCTGTTTTTGCGTTGCTTCGCTAGACGAATTTCCCTATGGTCTTGCTTCGCATGATGAAAACATCTTGCGAGTCTTGCCATTTTTTTTCGCTCCCCCCTTTTTCTAAGCCGCTAAGCCGCTAAGCCTTTAATAGCCGCTAAACCGCTAATAGCGCTAATCTGCTAAGCCGCTAATAGGGTTGCTTCGCAAGACGAAAAAACCGCTAGACGAAGAGACTTGCGGAACGGATTATTTTTGTCTTGCGAGGCACCACTGTATATAAAGAATAAAACATGAAAAAACAGCACAAAGCAGATTGGCTGACTGCTCTCAACAGTTGTCCTTCTATAACCCTGCTTAGGAGTTCAGGAAGTATAACTGTGTATGGCTCTATAGTTGTAAGTCCTCCTTGTAGTTGCAAGCATCACTTTTATGTTTGCTCTGTAGCTGCAGTACTGAAGCTGCAGCGGGACTAGAACCATGGTAGGTAGCCTATGTAAAAGATGAAATTTCATATAAATAAATGCTTTATAGAGGAAACACTTCGGCTCCAGGGGGCAGATGAAAAGATTTATCATCCCCAGTTTCATCTTTGGCCCTGCTCTGAAATCTGTCGATTTGCAGTCACTTTAACTGCAGTCGAATCATCACCACAGCTTGGTTCTTTAGGTTTAATTGAGAGTTTTCTTAGGACTCTAAAAAACGACAAGTGCCTTGGCGAGGGAGCATCTTTTACTGCACATATAAATACTTTACACTTTTATTGTGCTGGTTTGTCATTCACTACCTCTCTCTCTCTCTCTCTCTCTCTCTCTCTCTCTCTCTACTCTTCTTTTCTTTTTTTCCTGTTAATGATGAGCATTAAAACACTTACATATGCAATTAAAGGCAAAAAGATGATAGGAGTAGATCCTTCAAAAAAAAAAGCACAAAAAAGAATATACACTCTGAAGTGTGAATAGATAAAGATAACCAAATTCAAACAAAATTGAAATTAACAGCCTATCAACCAAGTGACACTATTAATAAATGTCCACAACAAACAAGGACAGAAGGGACTCTGGGAGAAAAAGAATGTAATTTAATTAAACAAAGGGGAACACAGGAAGGCACCCATAGTTGGTAGTTGCATGAAGAACTGAACAAGGATTTTTGACAATAATTGAGTTTGTATTACTCATTGTATAATGTGATCCATATCAGATTTGCTTTTCTATTGATTCAGGAGGAAACAGTCTAGGTGTATGGGATGGATTTTAATTGCTATCGCTTGCAGTTAAAGGTTTTGGAAATGATGTGGTGTGCAATTTCCTCCTTAATACTGATAATTGAAGTTTTATTACCATTGGATAGAAATCATTTAAAGGGGTGGGGGGAAATTCTTTGGGAAAATTCAACCAGAATATCTTCAGGCAAACTATAAGACCACTTTAAGATTATTTATTTGGCATCCTTCCACTACATCTTTTGCACAATGGTATCTCT
Source organism: Podarcis liolepis (assembly GCF_965112155.1). Taxonomy (NCBI): domain Eukaryota; kingdom Metazoa; phylum Chordata; class Lepidosauria; order Squamata; family Lacertidae; genus Podarcis; species Podarcis liolepis. The sequence goes on from NC_139559.1 coordinate 59,018,084, forward strand.
GGACAGCTTACAAAAAATAAATAAATAGAAAAGTAAATTAGAACAAATAACAATAAAGAGACAAGATTACGCAATAAAGACAATACAATAAAACCAGCAGGCAAAACCATTAATAAATAAATACAGCAGATAAAATGCAAGTAACTGAGACTTCAAATGTCACTAAACTCATTAAAGGTATTTTAGACCCAAATGGACCTCACCTACAAGCTAGCAGGACACTTCTGGAAGGGGAGTTCAAAACTCTGGGCACCAGCACTGAAAGTCCTATCAGTGAAAGTCCATCAGGAACAGAAAGGATGAAAGAGAAAGGTTGAGGACCAAAGAAGCACATGGCCACTACCTTGTTGAAACTAAGCACGTCTGAGTTTGGTCACTGCCTGAATGCAACAGCACCTGGGAACCGTGTGTGCTGCTTTGGTTCCATGATGGAACAAAGCTGTGATATAAATATATAAAGCTTACAGAAAACAAAGCCAAAAATACAGGCCACAATTTAATCCAAAGCCAGGAAATCAATAAGCTGAAGTGTGCCCAATTTTGTTCCGAATTGTGGCCAGATCTTTCTGGGGTGCTTCATTAACTGCACAATCCTGTTCCCATTGATACAACCATTGATACCCATATAGTCTGTGGCTGCAGCTAAAATGATTTAAGAAGACCAAGGAACAGAAATATGAAGAAGACAAAGCTTCTGGGAAGTGACAGAGTTGTATGAAAAAGTAGCAAAGGTAGGATAGGGTTAACAGGCAACAGAAATGCAGAAAATATTGAGTTTATAGCTGAAAAATGCCAGATCCTATGGGAACTGAATTTCCTTTATATTTCTTTCTCCTTGATATTATTTTAGTCATCTCTTCAATTCATTAACCCCCCTTGCCTATACAGATAAAATGAAATCTATTTCTGCATCTGGCCACAACTATTTTCTTTTGGTTATCAGGGCTAACATCTGTTTTCCTTTGAGTTCTATTCAGCTATGGAATAACTAGACTTTTCCACAGCTCAGATGTGTTCTCTACACTTTTCTTCTGGTCATATGAGCTACACATTTGAATAAAACTTTAAGAGTTGGAATCCTTGCTGAACTATTATGGAAAAGCAATGGGGTGGGGTGGGCAATTAATGCTATATACACTTTTAGGGTATTTTCCCTATGACACTTCCCCTACACAAAAAAATAGAAAAAATGCAGTAACACAACCTCATTCCCCCAATTAATCACTATAGCAGGCATAGGGAAAACTCGGCCCTCCAGATGTTTTGGGACTACAACTCCCATCATCCCTAGCCAACAGGACCAGTGGTCAGGGATGATGGGAACTGTAGTCTCAAAACATCTGGAGGGCTGAGTTTGTATATGCCTGCACTATAGCAACAACTGCAATAGTTCCCTTGGGACAGTGGCATTGAATCCCATTTTCCCAAAGCAAGAACGTATTACTGGCTGTTGGAGTGGAAATACAGTTTTTCCATGACAGATTCTTTCAGCTTAAGGTAACTAAGACATTTTGAATCATTGCAATGCTTCTTGACGCTGACTATCTTCAGGCATCCAAATATGTAAGTGATAAACATAAGAACATAAGGAGAGCCTGCTGGATAAGGCCAATGGCTCATCTAGTCTAGCATCCTCTTTTCAGAGTGGCTGAAAAGTTGCCTCAAGGAAACCAGCAAGAAGGATTTGAGCCCTTTCCTGTCCTGTGGTTTCCAGAAACTGGTATTCAGAAGCACTGCTGCCTCTAGCTGTGGAGGCAGACCATAGCTATTGCCTCCAGTAGCATTTGGGGGAGGAATGGGTGTGAGGAGGCAGAGCCTTCATGCATTTTGTACTGTGTGCCAGTCCCTAGATAGTCCACCCCTCAAAATGTATGTTCTATACAGTGGTACCTCAGGTTAAGTACTTAATTCGTTCCAGAGGTCCTTTCTTAACCTGAAACTGTTCTTAACCTGTTCTGAAGACCACTTTAGCTAATGGGGCCTCCTGCTGCCGCCGCACTGCCGGAGCACAATTTCTGTTCTCATCCTGAAGCAAAGTTCTTAACCTGAAGCACTATTTCTGGGTTAGCGGAGTCTGTAACCTGAAGCGTATGTAACCTGAAGCGTATGTAACCCGAGGTACCACTGTATATACTTTCAAACTGTATGCATGGAGGCACTATGTGTACAGCTGGGAACCCTGTACAAAGTAGGATTCCTGAATATGCAGAGGAGCCAACTGTGACTTAGTCTGTACAAGCAACCTGATGAGATGCAACTATAATCAAACTGAATTCTTAGAGAATTGGCAGCAATATAATAACTTTATCCTTACTATCTGTAGCCTGATCTATCACAAGGAGATAGGATGTATCCTCCTCACCCCCAATTTCCTCATTCAACTCCAGCACCTGTCATTGAATGTTGTGAGTCCTTCTTTACAGACTAATCGTGCATTTGACTTGCGGGGGAACCTATTCAGCCACCCTGGCCCCTTTGGCTCAGAAACCAAGAGCATTCCATCAACACAATCCCCAAAGCTGGGGAACAATGTGAAGGAAGTTGGTTAAATGCCCATCTCCCATAGGCTGCCTCTGAATGCTCAGCTAGGCTAAAAGTTAACCCCCCTACCAGCACATATCACATACCTGGTAAATTTGTAGCAGGAAAAGACAATTAGCAATACTGAACAAGACCATGTCCAACAGTAAAAATCCGTGTGGAGCAGGTGAAAAGAAGATGCTCCAATCATGGGATACCCCCCAAAATCCTACTTGGCCACCCAAAAGCAGCAACAAGGTTTCACCACACTACTCAAAGAGCAGCTGGGCAGGCTGTTGTGCTGGTCTGCCACTCCTGTGACAGCAATGCATTAACTCCTCTGCTTGGTCAAATATTGGCCAAGTAAAATCTCAGCCACTCCCTACTTGTGGCAGGAAGTCTTACGGACTACTTTCATGATGGGGTGGGGCAAAGTTGCACCTATTTTATTGGGGAACAGCCCCATCTTTCCATGCCACTACACTCATCCCCCCATCTGTGATTATCTGAGGAGGACTAAAGTTTCAATAGTTGCGGTACGTGAATGGAAGCGGGAACATATGTATCTATACATACACATGCATAAATACAGAGCTTGGGCAATGCTATTTCTCTGCAACAGCTGTAACTCTGCAACTGAGGAACAAGTTATTATCTAGCACAACAGTTTTCTGAAAATGCCCTAGGTAGCCATACAAATGATGCTTGTTTCTCTATGGTGCTAATTAATGAGAGTCTTGCACAGAAACCAATGGGCAAGCTCTTTGCAGGTGCTGTTTGGACTCTTGCTGCCAAACAGGGATAAGAGCCTAGTGAAAACAGAGGAGGAAACAAATCTAATCAGGATTTCAGAGGCAGGAATAAAAACCTTAATTAAATGATGATTAAACATATGATCCATTTTGTGTAACAAATCTATAACCACAAAGGAAATGTTCCACATGTTTATCTTTCTATTATGCACGTGTCTAAGTGAGAACTGAAGAGATACTGGAAAGCATGGGCAATGGAAGCAAATGGACCACAGGGCAGTCACAGCCACCTGCTTAAAAATAACCCAACACCTGACATTTCATCTTACATTACTAGGAGGCTAGATCAAAGGCTGTGGCAATGCATGATGCAATGACTGAAAACCAAATCCTCTTTACATGATCCAATGACTTTAAATCCTGATGGTGAAGGGAGGGTGGTAATAATAATAATAATGGTGGTGGCGGCGGCGGCGGCAGCGGCTGGAGGATTGCTAACATATATTTGTTGTTGTTGTTGTTTAGTCATTTAGTCGTGTCCGACTCTTCGTGACCCCATGGACCAGAGCACGCCAGGCACTCCTGTCTTCCACTGCCTCCAGCAGTTTGGTCAAACTCATGCTGGTAGCTTCGAGAACAACATATCTTTAGGAGCATATTTAACTTATTTGTTTATTTCAAAGTAGAAGCTACTAGCTTTCACCTATGAGAATGGAACAAGAACTCTAAAACAGAGCCTCTTTTGCTCTTCATCGTTATTTTTTCCTTAAAGGCAACCTGTAAATCAGGTATTGCAAACTTCTGGCTGTCCAGGTATTGATGGTTTCCCAACTCCTATCAGCCCCAGTCAGCATGGCCAAGAGCTAGAGATGCTGAGAGCTGTAGTCCAACAACATATGGAGGGCCACAGATGTCCCATCCCTGCTCTAAATAATGTCGTTTGCACACCATTGCTCAACCTGATCAGAAATCATGGTTTTATTCTGCATCCATCCCTGCATTTGACCTGTCCTTATGTTTCTGCTTCATTTCTGCCTAGAAACCTGAGAAGTGCTCTTCTGCTTACAATCCTGATCTGACTCAGTTCTAAATTAGCACAATTCCTCAGCGCTGACCAAGCACTGATGTCTGGCTTGACCTCCACTTTTTTCTTCTGGGCCCCCACAGAGAAACACACTGACTTCCCTAATCCTGGCTTGCATTGCTTTCCTGCTTTGCTCATGTAATCATCTAGAAGTTCACTTGACTTGGAAAGCATAGTATTTACTTTTGTGCTGTTTGTGATTTTATATCTTTATCTCGTACACTGCATTGAGATTATTATTTTATTATAAAGAAATATTTGTCCAGCCACAGCTTGGAAAACTTCCCAGTTTAAATTAATGGTACATCAAAGCATGCAAATGCCCATCATGGTTTTTAGATTACTGCCCACAATTAACCATTTGCTACTCTGCCCTACATACAAAACATGACCCACACCATGAAATTAATGTCAGATTGCAATCCCATACATGCTTACTGAGCTCAATAGGGCTTCTCAATAAGAATGCATAGGACTGCATCACCAGAGCCCTGAAATAAGACTTGACTCAGTGAAGACTACATGTTGTGTGGAGGTCCCCAAATATTCTCTCAGTTCTTGAATGACAATCAACATCTGATCTGGCTGCTTCTTTGGCTCTATGACAGAATCTTGTCTTGCTTTCTAAATGAACATGGATCTAATGCCAAATGTTCATTTTGTTGCTCATGCTAACCCAGCACACTTTTGGCCGATGCTCAAATCACAGCTAATAAAACAATGTAAATCTATCCTACAAACCCCAGGATTCTCTCTTTAGGTAGCAGTGGTTGTTATTATGACAATAGGCATCGAGAACTCATTAAGTTGGCTTCCAGTTGTACCATGTTGCAAATATTATATACTGTAGAAGAGTACGGAATGCAATTCATCTTTGTTGAATAATACACTCAAAGTGAGTACCCATTAGTGAGGCCGATTACGCTCCAGAGCACCTCATTAAATCTTTGACTCTCTGGCATCCATCTAATCAAGACAATTGTGCATCATTGTAATGCTTTTCAACTATGACACCACCAACCACACTTGGAGGAGGTCAGTTCTTGAAAACCTGAGAAAGTATTGATCTTTGCATAGCAGGGCTTTAAAAAGAGGGTAAATAATCCATATTTTAAATGTCTTTAAAGGAAGGCTGTTTTAAAAACCATGACAATTAAGGCATGCCTTATTGCCTAATTTGTGAAGGACAAAAGCACACATGGCTCTTTCAAAAACAACAGAGCCTTTGTTTGTTCCCCTTTGTATACATTTCTAAATCATTAATCTTAATGTGTTCCATGCATGCAGCAAAAGAGATCTTTTGAGAATTGAAAGTAAGAATTCTTGCAGATGAACACACTGTTTCAAGTCTTTCTATTTAATAATGAGACATTTAATCAGGGGGGAACAACTTTTATATTTGGATATTGCAATGTTTAGTTGCACAAAGAAGGAGTACCCTGAAGAACTGAACACCGCCAAGCAACTGTGAGGCAAACTTTTTATCTGGATTTGTAAAGAAGAGGACAACACACTGCAAACATTAATCACAACTATGCATATATGAATCTGATAACCAACTTCAAACATATATTTATGACACTTTAGTTTAAAAGGCAATATGAATATTGAAGACAAGATGAATATTAACTTTACATGTGTGAAGTATTCTAAATTTACACTCAAAATGCACAGTTGCTCCTGTTTAGAGCAGTGACGTTTATGATCAGCCTACAAAGTATAAGAAATAAATATTCTTTATTTCACTACATTAATTATCCAGACTTCCAAAATATCAAATTATCACATTTAGACTTGTTTAATCAGTTTCTGCAAATGAGTGATAGAGCACCGTTGACATCCTTTTTTCGATGAATTTATAAACATGCAAAGTCCATGCAAAAACATATTTGTAAAGAGGAGAGCTCCTTTGTTTATTTGGAATTTCATGTGCTTGTTGACACCCTTTTGTCAGTGAATTTATAAATATATAAAGTCCATGCAAAAGCCAATTAATAAATGGGAGATATTCTTTGTTTATTCGGAATCTTATGCACCTGGAACTTGTTAGGTTAATGAAAGATTTTCACTCTGTTGAAACAAGTCCGTAGAGTCAGTGGGCATTTGGTTATCTGTATACAGTGAAGCAAATGAGAGTCTTGCCTTTTTATTACAACTATTTACTCATATCCTCAACTTATTAATTCTGAATATGTCAAGTACTTGAAATGCACTAAAAGGAAAGTTTTATGATGTGAGGACTGTGGACCCAGATAATGATAATAGAGAGGATGGGGAAGAATGGGGGAGGATCACACCCAGTCAGAACCCCAGAAATTCCCACCTTGCCAGAGACCACTACAGAAGGACAGTCTACAGAGCCAGAATGATCCAAATCTACATCACCTGAGAAAGTAGTTCCATTCCCACTGACTTTGAGGATGACTCCACCTCAGAATTTTCCACAGCGAGAGAGGCATCCCACTGCTACTACTCAACAGCCAAGGGAAGCAGGAGACTCCCAAGTCCCATTGAACTGTAGGCCCGAGGTATTACTCAGGATACCTTCAAGTAACATCAGACAATGAGATCTAACAAAGTTACCCCATTTGTGCAAGATTTGTGCAATGGATTTCCCCCTCCCATTCCTTTTCCTACAACCCCTGCAAATCTGTTTTGAGTTCTGGAGCAGACTGGGGCGGGTGGGCATGCAGGGACAGGAGAGGGAGAGAACTTGCTCCCTCTGTTGCACAGGAGTACTAAAGATCAACATTGGCTGCAGACAATTGCTTTGGGCAACTCTCCTACTTTGCTGATCTATAATCTCCAGTGCCTGCTCCACAGGGAGCTGGCCAAGGTCCTGATCATTTGCAGCTACATGGCCCTCTCACCAAGTCTTGTCATTACCCCTGGAACCAGACACATAAGATAGGGATACAGTGAGTTAAATAGCTAATATAGACCTTGCTGCACCATCTCACTTTAACTCTGCCTCAGAGTCCTGTCAGCTCCCTTGGTTGAGAAGTGCAAAGAAGGGCAAAAGAGTCTCACCTCTCCCACCCTCAGTAAAGTCCAGCTGAGCAACAGCTTCTCCCAGGCAGGCCATGGCGTTAAGAACAACAGAGTGACTGTGAAAAGAAGAGGAGTTAGGTGTATGTTTGGGGGGGGGGGTTCTCTTTTAATAATTTTAAAAGTGATGTGACCTTGTAGCTCAATTCAGTCTTTTCACATGGGTTTCTTGAATGTAGTATAACATTTTATGTATTGTAATTTTGCTGTTATTTTTATTGATTATAATTTAATAATTATTTACTGTAATTGCTGAGAGTGAATTTCTGTTTAATTATGATTTGTTGACATCTTGAGATTTTTTGTGTACTATTCTAATGTATTAAATATTACTTTGATATAAGTTCTTTATTTTAAACCATACTTTTAATGTGATTTATTTTATTGGATCAGATTGTTATAAGATGGTGATCATGCATATTTTGTTTTTGTTTTTCCAGCTTGCAAACTGCCTTGTGCATTGAAAGGCGATATACAAATGGAAATAAAATGAAAATAAACATGGCAACCAGCCATTATGCACATTTACCATTCCTTGTGGGGAATGTGCACATGATCTGGCCATAAACCTGGCCACAAAATGCTGTTGGGGCATGCAAATTTCTTCCCAAGGCTTGCTGGAAAGTGTATAAAATAACCTGGAAATGTGCACAGTGGTCAGTTGTTGTGCATTCAGCTAACATTACCCTTCAAAAATACAATTAATAGGTTCTAGTGTTAGCTGATGGCCTTGAAACCCATTCCTTATCCACTGACTTGTTCTATGTTCCAAGCTCTTCCTATTTCTTCCTGCCTCCCTTTCCAGGGTGCCATTGGCTGGCACAGTGGCGGACAGCAGGCATAGTTACCATGGTTTCTCTAGTTGACATTGGCTTTGTTGTTCTGATGTCATATTGATATTAGGAAACAGAGAGTCAGGTAACTGGTGCTATGTGGCCCTTTGTATTTCAAGGTCCATGAGTTACTTCTGTTCATTTGCATTGCATTATTATTGCCTAGATATGGCTTTTTAATAATGCTTTGTTGGTGTGAATTGGCTGAGTAGTTTCAAAGCCTTTTGATGAAAACAGAATGTTTGCTGCATGTGATTTTCTTAATTGCTGAAAACCCTCAAGTTGAAACTTGAAACAAAAAATATCCTTACTTCAAAAGGAACCACTTCATTAAAAAGGTCAGGGGTATCATATTTTTTTACTAAGCTAACGTTCTGCAGAACATGACTATTCAATTACAGTGCATCATTGAAACAAATAGCTGTACTTTAAAAGAATATGGATGTGGGTGTGAACAACATGATCAGTATTAATCCATATTCTGATATAGATCTCACTCTATTTTCTCCATTAAAACATACACCAGATTCAAAGTAATTGCATTTTATCCAATCATAGAGTATTATGCTGGACAATTGTGCAATGATAACTATATTGATTTCAGCCTGACCTCAGACGTACCAGTTTATATTCTTAAGCATTAAATGGGATTCTCTAAATCTAAATGATATTTTCAACAAAAGGTATTTTAAGAAATAAATATCAGGCTAGCAGTTCCCAGTGTTTCTGTCACTGGTTTTTTAAAAAATACAATTTTAGGAAAAAAGATAATGAGATAGCTTTCTGGTTCTCAATGGAGTATGCTGGCTAGCAGAGGCTTGCAATGTTCTGGGACCTCTCAGTTGTACCTGTAGCCATGAAAGAAGATGCTGCAGCTGCAGTTTTACCCATGGATCCACAAATCTATTGCATAAACCACATGCACAGTAAACTGTATGATTCAGGCTTCTGCATTTGGAACAGTTTCTGTAGATGGAACTTGATGGCTATGCATTGATTCAAAATAAAATATTTATTTACAGCACAATCTATGAAGTTAGCTTCATTGAGTTCAATGAGAGTTGATTGCATATAACTATGTATTGGATTTCAGCCTAGGCCTGCAAATGCAACTATACACATTTAAATACAGTAGTACCTCAGGTTACAGACACTTCAGGTTATAGATGCTTCAGGTTACAGACTCCGCTAACCCAGAAATAGTACCTCAGGTTAAGAACTTTGCTTCAGGATGAGAACAGAAATCGTGCAGTGGTGGTGTGGCAGCAGCGGGAGGCCCCATTAGCTAAAGTGGTACATCAGGTTAAGAACAGTTTCAGGTTAAGAACAGACTTCCAGAATGAATTAAGTTCTTAACCTGAGGTACCACTGTACTAAGTCCTATTGGACACAACAGAATCTGCTTCAAAATAAATATGGATAGGATCATACTGTCAATACCACACCCCTTCCCTTTCAGTTTACAATTAGAACTGTACAAAAGAGCACCACGATCATATCCATGTTCTACTGAAGTCAACAGAATTTTCTTCTGAGTAGCCATGTATAGATTTGCACAGTTAAATAGGAGACCAGCAAACAAAACTCTGTTAAGAAGCAGAATTAAGGACTTAAGTAAGTAAAAGATACTAAAGGACCTTGAGCAGGAAGGAGTCTTCACCTGGTGCTAAATATACACACGCTGATAATTCACGGTAGTTGTACTTAAGACTTGTACATTGATTTGAATGTGACTATGTGGGATATCACCCATAAGATTTGGTACCAGGCAAAATTGCCCCAGGATATTGTTTCATATATGAGGTGACAAAAGCCCTTTTCCTGGTAGCTGTCTTCCTAACTTGTGCAGGGTCTGAAAAGCTGGGCTTATTTGAGCAGGTCTGTGTGAGTAGTTGGCCATTTAGACTGGGACTGAAATGATAAAGAATAAGAATAAGCTTCTCTTACAATAAAGCTAGGTTACTAGATATGAAAGTAATAAAATGCAACAGTGGTTGTTTCTTTAAGAAATAAATGCAATAAACATAGAATAGTAAGAGATCTCCTCAAACTCATATTCTTACATCCGTCATTGGACTGTTAAATTCATTTCATTTCATGACAGACACAACACAATGACTGTCTTGTGGATCAACCGTCTATTTTTTTAAAAAATGAATAATATTCAAGCTAGTTTGAAAGGTGCACAGCAGGAATAGCTCAAAAGTTTCAGAAGCACAATAAACTACCATATGCTCAAAAATGAATTTAGGAGACAAATCTATATCTGAGTTTCCTCACAGAAGGGAGTTGAGTTGGTTTCATACCACATAATTAAATGCCAGTCATACCTTTTCCGAGGTGCAGAAGTTTGATCTATTTTTATATTAAAGCAGTAAGGGAAAATCTTTTAAGAGCACACGGCTGATTCATCACTCAGGCTGTAGAATGACAGCACCATTCACTCTGTGAGAAGGTATTAGCATCATCAGACAAAACAAAGCTGAACCTTTGCCATGCAAATTTGATTTACCCAAACTTTTATTCACCTGTTCACTGTGTCACTTAAGTTGGCCTGTGTCAATTCCTATGTGAAAAGTAGTCTGGAGGTTTTATTATACCTATGTTTTGGTCCTTTATCAAACCATTGGATAAAATATGTTGAACAGTTCAATGTAATTGGTTGCAAAGTATTTTAATAAAGTGGGACTCAGCACTCTCTGTGAAAGATGAAATAATGTCCATTCATATAGAATTTCTTAGAAAAGGGGTAAGCCTGAGAATCATTCTGAAAAGGATTTCCTCCCAGATGGTGGTGGATTTCAGATACTGAAAATATTACAAACCACAAGTTTTTTTCCAACTGCTGGTTAGTAAACCAGTAAAGACAAACTTTACAAGTGACAGGGAAGAGTAAGTGATCGGACTTACCAGTCCTTCCACAGCTTAACCTTTTAACCAAATGAAACCTTTGGACTGCAGACAATAAAGCTTCAATTACAAGAGGGGCGGGATTCAATTCCTTTTTTTATTTCTGAAATATCCCCACGTAGATTAGCATTTGTTCAAGAAGAGTCAGTATATTACAATGTACACATTACATTCTGTTACAACATATCCATCAGCCACCTGCTATGTGCTGGTTGCTGTAGAAACCAACAGTGCCAGCTTTAGATGTCTGCCTTATTTTGGGGGTATGATTATCTGACATGGTCACAGCTCATTAAACCCAAGATGTGATCGTGCGGATACATTCACAGTAGCTGCTACTCTCTCCTCACCTAATGGTACCTGAGGTACTGTCTTCAGCTGTTGTCTTAGACCCCTTTACACATATTCTGAGTGGCTTGTTTGCTGCTGTCGCCCTGCAACTCCAGCACTAGCTGAAGTCTGTATCCGTGTTTCCCAAACTTGGGTCTTCAGCTGTTTTTGGACTACAACTCCCATCATCCCTAACTAGCAGGACCCAGTGGTCAGGGATGATGGGAACTGTAGTCCAAAAACAGCTATAGACCCAAGTTTGGGAAACACTGGTCTATATCATTTGAAGGTTCCCAACCGCATTGTTGGCCCAGTAGCATATTTATCATACTATGCAAGCAACGGGTAGGCCACTGAAAAGTGTTAGACTGGCATTATATTCTAAACCAGATATGTTTCTACAGCAGGGATGGCAACCTTCTTCAGAATGAGGGCTGCATTCCCTCCTGTGCAAACTTCTAGGGGCCACATGTCAATGACCAGCAGGGCCAGCAGCAAGACTGGGCGGAGCAATGACTATATTTTTAACCTTTCTACAGTAGGTGAATCTCTGCGTACACTCACTCACCCCTCTCTATCCTTCATCCAGGCAAGAGCCATTAACAGAGTTGAAGGAAACATTACAGCCAGGCAAAACCACTCCAGGAGGATGTGAGAGGTGTAGCCTTAGAAAATAGGGTTTGACTGGGAAGCGGGTATGGCCTGGAGGGAGTTCTGAGGAAGACCTGATGAGCTGCAATTGATCCCTAGTGCTGAGGTTTCTTACCCTTGCTCCACAGGAACCACCTGGACAGAAGTCCTGGCCAGCATAGGAGCAATTGTGGGCACACCAGTATCCATGTTGCTTGGGGTGACCATAGTCACAAGACAGCCAAGAGTTCTACTTGCAATATTGTGCCAAGAGAAGGAACAGTGAAATACTTCACACCCTTTTTGAATATAAGCATTTATTTCCAGAGGACTTGCAGCTGCCAAACTTAATAATGGAAAATTGAAAGTCAAATAGCCCATATTAGCCTGTCAGAGGTTGATGGAATTCACATCCCATTTTCTTCCTGCAAACGGAGTCTACTAGATCTCTGTAACAACCTTACAGCTGAGGGAAATCTCTGCAGACTCCTTGCGGGAGCCATTTAAACTGACCTATGATAATGTTGTACAGGAGCACAAATCATTTATGATCTTTGAGAGATCATGGCAGACAATTTTTATACAACAAAGAAACATTGCAGAAATGCAGCTTTGAGGGGAGTATGAACGATACCTGCACAGATATGATCTAGATTATCTTTTTCCCTGAGACACTGAAATTCATATATAACAAAGTGCTAGCAGCATCCTTTTTTAAGAGTAGAACTGTTCATAAATGCTACAAATGTGCTTTTCCTCTCATTCTTATCAGCCATGCCTCATAACGCCTAAATGCAAGTGATAACAGAATATTCTGAAGCCTCATGAATGAAAAAAGCAAGTTGACTTTGCGGAACAAAGCAAAAAGAAAAGAAGAAAAGGTAAAAGGCTTAAGCATATATTCAATAATGGCATTCATATAGCACTTCAGAGCGTTCAAAGAGCTTCACATACATTATCTTGGTACGGTAATCCTTGCAGCAGCACTGCAAGGTAGGTCTGGGCTATTATTTCTGCATTGCAGATGGAGGTTGAGATGGAAAGATACTAGCTTTTCTAAGGCCATTTGGAATGTTCATGGCAGGTGCAAGGTTTGAATCAGAAAGGTTTCACTACAGTCTCATAACTACGAGGCTATTCTTGTTCACTGATTTAACAGGACTGTATGCTAAACAACCAGTTTGTCTCACCTGACACTTATGTTGTTGTCTTTTAGGAACACAGAAAGCTGTCCTAGACTGAATCAGGTGATTGACAGGTCTGCCCTCTGATCAGCTTACAACATTAATTTTACTGGCAATCATTTTATTTGAAGAGTAACAGCAATGCAGCCCTAAAAGACAAGCTGAAAGATACAACATGAGTTCTCTCAAACACTGCAGAGGCCACTATATTCTAAAGCTGAATGAACGTATAAGCCATATTTTCATTTTATAAAAATAATATATTTTTACTTTTAACTTGCACGTTAATAATTTCTTGCAGGACCAAATACAGGTTTTCCTTAGCAGTGCCTTCTTGAGATCCTCCACCAACTCATTCTGATCAGTTTCCTGCTCTCTCAGAAAGCAACTGCTGCTGTTAATCACAGTGGCTGCAGCCTGAAAAATCAGTTACTCAAGGACTGGTCACAGTGAAGTCAAGTGTAGCCCAATCAATCTAAAAGTGCTAAGGGCCAGCATAATCTCATTTATTGGCGGTGGTGGGAGGCATGAACCAATATTGGTTAAATCTGAAGCTATTTACTATTTGCTTTGACAGGAAGCTAGTGAATTCTGATAAGAATCATATATATACTAACTGCAAACTCAGTTGTCCGAGTACCAGGCCACAATAACACCATGCACACACAAAAGGCAGGTATCTATGAGTTTGGGGGAGCTCTAAGGTTTGCAGAAATACAAAAAAATATTTAGGGGGAAACCGGTGGGGGACCCAACACTTTGGGCACGGAATGCTGGCTGTTATGGGAGGGAAGTGAAAAACTGGCACAGAGGAAATGCATGGCATGGCTAGAAACCTGAACAGGAACATTCCACACTGCAACATTTCATTGCAAATTCAGTCTGTGAATTACTATACTACATAGTTTGGGGATTGCATGCAATATCTCAGACTTCGCTTGGCTGAATTGGCTGGCCATCACCTTTGTTAATTGAGTAGTCATTACAGACTTTCCTCTGCCAACACAATTTAAGCTTAAAATAATGAAATCTTAACTCACATGGATTTAAAATGTAAAATTAGCCTCAAAGCCAGGATTTCAATAATAATCCAAGCCAAAAGATTTGCTGATTCAGGCTCCTATTTATCAGGACAATGGACTTCATCCATTTTTTTTCTGGAGTAAGACTAAAATAAAGACAAGCAATTTAAAATCTCATGTGTATGTAATAGACACAATGAGATGACAGCTGATGCCTTCTTTTTGTTAAGTAAGAAGGTTTCTGCTATCATGTTTGTCTGTAACAACTTTGATGTCGATTTGATGGTGATTAATGTTTTTAGCATGCAATGTTGTATTTGATTAAAGGTCTGAAAACTATTTTGTTCATTACTTACTAATTTTTTTAAAATTAACCACCTACTAGGAAAGAAGATGGAAGAAGCTAATTGTAATACGGGGGGAGTGGGGGGGGGACCTGACATACGGAAATAATGAAGATGCAATGCTCACATAATGAATATTTTAATGATAGTTTTTGATGGCTATAGATATATGTGGGTTTTCATGGAAAGGGAATCCTTCTGGGCAGAAATGAATAGATCACATGTAGGGAGCCTCATTAACTACAGAGTGTCCTTCCACCCTGCTCTGATGACAGAACTGTTGTTTGATCTGCTGCCCAGTGAAGTCAATGGGAATCTAGCCTAAGCAGATTCTTCCTCAAAGCACTTTGCAGACATGAGGGCTGTTGAATTGGCTGGGACACACTCTGGCAAAGTGCTTTTGGGATTGGGCTGAGGGTTGGCAAGACATAAAATATCAGATGCAGATTAGTGCACATCTAATTAATTATGAAAGCATTACATTTTGTTCAGCAATGATATTCACTGGGAGGGCTTCCTTTTATCCTCTTCCTGCAAAAACTGGAGGGGGACTTTTGGATGAAAATGCAGGAAATAAGAGTGGTACCAAAAGTGGCTGGATTCTACTTGGCTCCACAGCACCTCCACCCCCCCCCCCAAAAAAAAACACTGCCAGTAGCAGAGGACCCAAAACAGATGAAGAAGAGGCAGAAAGAAGAAATCAGTATGACAATCTGGATCAGGAGGCTTCACCTGGTATATCAGATGGTCCATTCTTGGTATTGCAGTGGACCCTTGTGCCCTAAGGCCCTTCCCCTTGTACAGTGAGTGATGTGGTCTGGAGCAGACTCGCTTCAACACTGGGAACTATAAACCATGTGAACACATGAGTCATTGCCTAGATCAGGCATGAGGAACCTCCAGCCTGCAGGCCAAATTACACCTGGCAGGGCCCCCAATTTGGCCCACCAGGATATTCTCCCTGCTATGGCCAATTGCCCCAGATGATGTCAGATGGGGAATGCCATGTCTACAAAGAGAACTATCAGGAGTCTTAAATTGCACATCATTTCCCCCCTCTGCAAGCATTTGGGGACTTTTACATTTGGCATCAAATGCAAATCCCACTGGGAATGACTTCACTTGGAAAATCTCAACTGGAGCTCCTGAGTGGACTTGATTCCTTCTGCACACTGGCCTTGCATTTGGTGTTGAATTTTAGTTCAGGGTTGAATGCAAGTCCACCAGCATTGGCACCAGTTGTGAGCAACTCAGTAGAACCTGAAATCAAACCACACAGTACAAGGAATTTCTTTTGCAGACTGACTTGGATTAATAGTGATGCCAGGTGCCTGACAGGTGAGTTGACTCTGCCCACCTATCAAAGTGGCCCATTAGGCATGTGGGACATGAGGATCTAGCCTACTAGGAGCTGCTAGAGGCTTCTGAGATTAATTGTTTCACCACTATGTTGGCCTGATGCACACAAGTAGAAGCCTTTGAACAGTTGTGTAGATAAGGGAATCTCAGTTGTACCTCACACAACAATAAAAGGTCTAGAAATCCTGTCCTCTTTTCTCTGCTGACTATTCTGTTGTGCACATACCAATACTCCATACACAGCAGCAGCACACACAGGACAGCAGTGGCTCACCAGAAGCTGAGAAAACTACACTAGACTTCTCCAGGACCACCTCTACACCCTATAGCTGATGATACATGGCAAATGGCAGGTTGTGGTGTTTGTCTATGTCAGGGGTCAGCAACCTTTTTCAGCCGTGGGCCGGTCCACCGTCCCTCAAACCATGGGGTGGGCTGGACTATATTTTGAAAAAAAATAATGAACAAATTCCTATGCCCCACAAATAACCCAGAGAGCACACATTCTACTCATGTAAAAACACCAGGCAGGCCCCACAAATAACCCAGAGATGCATTTTAAATAAAAGGACACATTCTGCTCATGTAAAAACATCCTGATTCCCGGACCATCCATGGGCTGGATTGAGATGGCGATTGGGCTGCATCCAGCCACTGGGCCCTTAGGTTGCCTAACCCTGGTTTATGTACCGGCTCTTTGATGTGCTTTTGAACTACTAGGTTGGCAGGAGCTGGGACTGAAAAACGGGAGCTCACCCCATCGCGGGGATTCGAACCGCCGACCCTCTGATCGGGAAGCCCAAGACTCAGTGGTTTACACCACAGCGCCTCCTACATCCATATTTCTCTTTACATTACTGCTATTATTTTAAAAGTTGCTTTTGTACATGTAAATTGACATATCCAAAAATGAAACTGCCAAATCTTTTTGGCGATGAACTGCTTTTTGGGGAGGGGCAAGGTGTAAGTGGCCACCCTAACTCACTTGCGGAGGAAGAGGAGTGTGGGGGGAGCGTCCTGCCCCTGGCAGCGCAATCCCAGTGGGGTGCTATTGTGGCTACCCCCCTGCTCGTGCTGGGTGCCCTGCCCCTGCAGGCAGTGCGCCCTGCCCCCAGGACGCATGTCCCGTGCCTGCGGGTGGCATGCCCCGCCCCCAGAATGTGACTAGCCCTGCCCCACCTGCTCTCTGCCCCCCGGTGCCAGAGCATGAAGCTCCACCACTGCCCTAACTATAACTCCCACCATCACTGACCCTTGACCTTATTGACCACAGTTGATGGAGGATGGCATCCAACAACATAAGGATAGGTTAAGAGTCTCAGTTCAATTCTGCAGTTAAGAGTCTCAGTTCAATTCCATTTTTAAAGAGCTTGCACAAAAGCATCTTCAGACCTTGGTATGACAGGTTTGCTAATCATGTTCAGAAAAGTTATTTACTGATACTTATAAAATTTAACTAGTTTATTTATTTGGTCTCATACGACATTCACTCAAGAAGAACATTCTGACTTTAAATCAGTTGAAAAAGCACATGGAGTTATATTCAGAATATAAAAGGTTATACAGAAAATTATCATTGAAGATATTTGCTCATACTCAATGCGGCAGGATTTTGTCACCTCTAAGATAGCTCATTAAATGTCAAAGCTTGGTCTATTACTTTACTTTATGCCCTACCACTGAGCCTATAAATGTGACACGGGAAGATGTGAATGGCTAGTTTGTGGTTTTAATAATAAAAAGAGATGCAATAAGCTTATATTGGATCTTTGCAAAGGAGGGAAGTTGTATTTCCTTCTGCAGTCTCAGGAGATTAACCCACACAGGGACTGAGTCACACAGTACGATTTCATGGTATGGAAATGCAAAGGGGAGATAAAAATTCCAGACACAAATTACCACAACTGCCAATATGCTGTTTATCGGCTCACATTGAGCACTTACGCTCACATGATTTCCATTGTGCCGTGAGTTGCAGTTCAGTTAATTCATTATGAATAGCAATATTTTTTGGATTATATTCAGTTTCTAAAGAGCACATAGCATTTCCACATGAATCCCGGCTTTGTTAGCATGGAAATAGTCAGATTTCAGAGCTACAGCTTGGTTCACATTTATAAATTCTTTTTCTTTGCAAAACCTCTAACTACTACTAGACCCCCAAAGGATATATGCAAACTACCTTATTCCATATTATACTCCGCCCCTGCCCCTGCCCCCATTCAGGTGTCTAGTTAAGGGTTTTTTTGGCCTTCCATCCCTGTTTTCTCATTGTCTTGTCTACACACTTTCATCATCATATTTTTAGCAGAAGCAAGGGAAACGACGGAATGGCATTACTCCTGTTGTCCCTGATTCTAGCTTCCAAATATCCATGGCATGAATGAGGCTATTCATGTACATACTGAACATATGTAGGCTCTCTCTTCAGGGATAAATGGGAAAGTACCTTTTAGGGCACCTCATTTTCTAGTTTAGGACATTAGGTCCAAGCAGGAGCAGAGGTGGATTTAGGGCTGTCACTCAATGCTGAGCCAAGCAGGTGCCATCTCAAAGCCCAATAAGGGTCCTAGAGCCCTCATGCTGCCTTCCAAAGCTGGGAAAGCACTAACTGGGATTTGGGAAGGAGGTGTGAGGCTCTGATAGGGTCCTAGAGTCCTCCTTTCTCCTTCTGAAAGCCTAGTTAGTGCTTTCCTAGCACTGGAAGGCAGTGTGGGGGCTCTAGGACTCTTCCAGAGCCCTTATGCCTCCTCCCCAAGGCTGGGTGCCTCTTTACCCAACTTTGGGAAGACAACAAGAGGAGGGGGTTGTCAGAATCACAGACTCAACACCAGACATGATACTTGAGGTGAGATCACATCTCATTACTTTTGTGCATCACAACTGTAACTACTACCGAGATAGCCATGATTGAGGCCTTAGGTTTTGCATTTTTCTCTTTTATGCTTTCTTACACTCTTCTTTATGAGATGCAGGTGGTGCTGTGGGTTAAACCACAGAGCCTAGGACTTGCCGATCAGAAGGTCAGTGGTTTGAATCCCCATGACGGGGTGAGCTCCCGTTGCTCGGTCCCTGCTCCTGCCAACCTAGCAGTTCGAAAGCACGTCAAAGTGCAAGTAGATAAATAGGTACCGCTCCGGCGGGAAGGTAAACGGCGTTTCCATGTGCTGCTCTGGTTCCCCAGAAGTGGCTTAGTCATGCTGGCCACATGACCTGGAAGCTGTACGCTGGCTCCCTTGGCCAATAAAGTGAGATGAGCGCCGCAAACCCCAGAATCATCCGTGACTGGACCTAATGGTCAGGGGTCCCTTTACCTTTTCCTTTACACTCTTCTTTAAAACATCCCTGAATTTTTTCTCTCTACACACACAGTGCAAGATGGATTTTCAGTCATGTTGAGTCTAGTAATTCTTAGATCCTTTCACCTACCCTGAATGGCTACCTATCATTTAAATCTCTGAAGTGGTAAGTATTGATGATTT